>NW_027175943.1:7503473-7860973 GCF_023055335.1 Clinocottus analis
GTCAGATCTCAGCATCAAACCCTCAGGCCTCTGATCTCCCCAACTTCTGATCACTCATCAAGGTCTGTCAGGCAGAACTCTCTAAAATGCTGCATTTGAACAAGTCCCTTAAATCCTTTCTTTTTTTTAACACAAGAAGGTGGACAAGGCCCCTGGGTAGATACATCAGACCAGGGTTGCATTTGATTTAGCCCTGTGCTTTCTTTTTTTCCCCCCATCTCTTTACCATTGTATAGCATAGCAGATGGGATTAGAGAAAGAACATATGAACTCTTTTTCATATTCTAAAAATACATTAATACTTTTTCCAACAAACATGAAGATTAAATGTTAAGATTGCATATGTTTGAGCAAAAAGCGTGGACAATTATACATCATCTTATATTTTTTTTTAAAATGAGTTAACTTGTCTGTCGACATCTAATTTGAATCGAGGTCTGATCTGAGGGAAAACAAGATATAGAAATGAAAGCGGAGTTTTGAGGATATTGGGATTGAGAGATACAGAGCGCTGTCGTGGCGCTTCTGTTTTCAAACGGGAGACAGCTGCAGCAGAAAGAGAACATCTGCCGCGGCGCTAACACACGCATACCTCGTTTCCGTACTGTCACGCCTGAGCGGTTTTTAAACCGGACAGCGCCGAGTCTGACAACCGCCTGATGAAGTTTGGAGTTTCTATATCTGCGTTCATCAGGCTGTCACTCACAAAGTACTTATTCACACCTCGACTTGAAGAGAGATTAAAAACAAGTGAGCAATTCCTTCTTTTTTTTCTACCCCTCAAAGAACAGCCTCAGCTTTGGAGCCAATCTGGCTTCTTGTCTGACTTGTGTAAACTTCTAGATACTTCTGCAGTCTGTGTGAGCCCAGGCCATCTGTAGCCTCCGTCAGTGCTTCTCTAAGTCTTTGTTGCAACGGGAAAAAAAAGAGGTAATGTTTATATCAGCTCAGATGGAAGGGTGCAAGCTCTCTCAGTACCACTGATAACACGACAGCACTGTTCTCTCTTCTGAAATGTCTGTTTCACACCTTCTCTCCCTGCATTGAGGCCTTTTTTGCAGCTAGCTGGAGTTCGGCCAGCCAGAGCCATTTTGTCCCATTATGTGGTACTGCAAAAAAAAAAAAAAGAGAAATAAAACAGCTGCTACCATTCCACACTGGTGAACAGGTTAAATAGTGACACGAGGAACAGGGCCTTTTTCGTCATGGTCTAAATTGACTGACAACAGGCGCTGGAGGTTCCACTGTTCCCTCTCGGGCTGCCTTCCAGCTCCATTGCTTTTGATTTGCAATTAGTGGCCACTCAGTCCCGCAGACATTTTACAGACAGAACTCTCGCTCTCTCTTTCTGTATGTGTACCTTCATTGACATGTTTTCATGTGCTACTGTGGGAAAAAAATGGTAGACCCACTGATTGACTTAAATTAATCTGCACACTACAGAGGAATAGATGGCCGCCGCAGTGGGTCGGTTGAGTGCATGTGTATCGGCCTCGTTCGGGTAATGATCTAGAATGTAAGCTGCTCTATCATTTATTTAACTGATCGTTGGGTTTGTTAGTTTTTTGTCCCCCCAAAAAAAGTCTACAGTATAAAAAAAAATAAGTGGTTGGAGATATGAAATAACGAGGTAGCAAATGTATTGGCATCGAGGAATACAGTTTCTGTCATTATGTCACAGGACGAAAACAAGCATAGCATTATTCAATTCCAATACTATACAAGTATTTAATACAAGTGTACTGCATGTGGGTTGTAAGTGTACTTATAAATCAAGTGTTTAATAGCGTCGAAATATGCATGCTTGGCATAATACACCAAACCATAAATGTCTCATTTTCTAGGACATTTCTCTATTAAAACAGAAAAGAGCCCAGCAATTAGATACTTATAGATCGTGTGGAAAGATAAATTTAGAATAAAGGAAAAGATAATAGCTACTTAAGATACTTATCGAATGCAAAGTAATACAGCTTTCTCTTTTCCCTCCACTGACCTCAGCTAAATTCGCTGCCTCTCCGATCACCTTCAGTCCTTCATCTCCGAGGAGTGGAAGATTGTCGGGCTGGATGAGGGTAAAATGGAATATGGGTCGAGAAAAGTTTTGACAGGCTTTCCAATGGCTGGCGAAGAACAGATGATGATTAACAACCCCATCAAACTCTCACAGATATACTGCATTATTTTGTGTAATGGGACCTACAAGTCAGAATAGTTATGAACATTTAATGGCATATTAAAAAGATAGTGAATTAAAGTAATATGATTTGTGATCGCGGCCTCGAAAACCTGCAAATCTTGAGCACATTCTTCATCAGACACTGCACACATTGTACCACATTAAAAGCAAACAGTTATCAACATATTCGTATTGCGTTTGTGGAGATCACAGTTAACACATAACGATCACTTATTTAAGTAAAAACAGGTATAACAGCGGTGCAAAAGGGGATATTAATTTGTCAGCAGGTGTGGCTGGGACCAAGCAAAACAGCTCCTCAGTCCCCCTTTAAAATGCAGAGTTGTCCCCGTGGTGCACTGACTGTTATGTGATGAATGAGGAAAGTCAAGACCGGCTGTGTCAAAAAGAATCTCCCTTGAGGAAACTGATGTCCTTGTCCTCGAGCCGCAGAGTCTCAGAGGACTGAATATACAGCACTGCAAATATCCCACCAAGGGCAGATGATGTCTCTCTGCGTTTAATCCAAATTTCGAGACAAAATGTAATGTCTGTCGCCATGTTTTCTTTACACATCAATAGCTTTTCGGTGAAAAGACATAGTGTAAGTACTGAATACCGGACATGTTGATGCATTTAGCAAGATGCGCTGCCGGCGGTTGCCTAGCAGTTTTAATCATGCACATGCTGCTTGAATCCCGAGTTCACTCAGCCCTGTTCAGACTCAGCCACATGTGCAGCTTGTTCATACTTCAGGATGTGACTGCAATCAATGTGGATGTATTATTTTGCTAATTTCATGTTGTAAATCGGCTACATATGATGATGAGTTTGAAAGTCTTTTAAACTACAGCAACCTTCTGGTGTACTATTTGCCCAATATATTACTGCAGAATATATTTCATGAGCAATGATATAGCAAGGGGAAATTGACTAATAAAATTGTCACATCACATACAAGAAAGTAACCCATTTAATCTGGAAGGAAACTCCAAGGGTTCATGGTGTGGCCGCCAGTTACTCATCTTGGCATAGGCACTTCTGCCTTATTGCAAAGGCTAGCCAAAGCAAAACTTGAGCCCATGAATTCACTAAAACCCATGCGCGAGCAGTGATATGCTGCTCACTATGTTGCATCACAGAGGCTTTTTGTAATTCCCCAGCACTGACCACTCCAAACATCCCCAAATCCCTCTTGTCAATACAGAAAAGACAACATGAGAAGCAGACTTCTCAGCTTTTCTTTGCCTTGTCAAAAGTTTTTCTATCGTGTTGTGGGTTCTACACAGCATAACTAAGACCCTGGAAGCAGCTTATCTGCTTAAAACAGGAGGGTGAGCGAGGGTGAAAAAGTGTCTCCGTCTTCCATCTTTTTCACAGAGTGGGTTTGTTGAAGCCACCAGAGTTTTGGTTTTTCCCTCTAGATTCCCCCTGCACTATCCCCGCTAGTCTAATCCACTGAGGCCCATGCTGCCTCCTCTGCTTTTGATTGGCCAGGCTTCCGAATATCCACCACGGGGCTAAGGAAATATCTGTAATCTTCACTTCACTGCGAGTGTCTATTAAAAAACACAAAAGGTGATGAGATCACATTTAAAATTTTGCCACACCCCACACATCTCCTCTCCATCTTTATTGTCGTCTTTCACCGGCGTCCCTTCAAGTGTCTTGGTCTCTCACTCTCGACCAAACAACACTGATGCTAATGTCATTGAAATCCCAGGTGCTTCGAGTGGCTCTTGAAGTCTGACATCAGTCCCTGCCACCTCTTCCCCTGGGTCCAATTTTCCCGGTATGAAAGCTTCAAGGCCCTCAGCTGAGCTCTCTATTTAGCAACAACAGTATCAGTGAGTGAGAACGTGTGTCAGACACCACAGTAATGAGCGTTCCAGAGATTGAACCCCAGTATTCCCCCTTTTTCCTGAAAATAGATTTGTTCTCACGAGCCAAATAGACATTGTGATCACATTCCCCATCGCATGCACACCAAAAATGGAAATGAATGGAATAGACATTATTGGTAATAAATCATATTACTGGCAAATTCTGCTTAGCAACACAAGTAAGAATGTACTGAAAAGCAGTTGCAGCTCAGCTTTAGTCCTGCGTCTACTATTTCCCTCACACAGCATCCATTTATTGTCAGCTCACTCCATTTCCTTGTTTTATTGCACATTTACAAGGAAGCCAAACTGTACTTTAGGAGAGTACATTCGTAGAGGGACCACTTTAATTGTTAAAACAATAATAATGCTGTAACGGGAATCCAGTATAAACTTCTCAGGCTGCCAGAGAGTTGGCACAGAGAAGTGGAGGAGAGTGCAGGTCTTAGAATATCCCTTTCTTTACAATATTTGGACATATAACTGTCCAAAACATGGCCAAATGTTGCTTTTATTGAGGCATTGTTTGTGCTGGAGCCACCCTGAGGTCTTGTTGAGTAGTGCAGTACTGGCATTTTAATATGCTGTTGGAACCTGAGATGTTTGCTGTCAAACTAACAAGCTAGGGGAAATAGCAACCGTTGATATGCACAGGGTGAGATATATCTGAGGGCGACTAAATTAGAGAAATACAGAGAGTGAGGAACACCTTGGTGCATGGTTGCATGAGCACAATTCTTTGTCCAGCGGTTGTGTCATTCTGGCGCAAAAAGAACACAAGGTTTGTCGGCAACAGATCGGGTGTTTGCTTACATCCTCTCTGGTTCCGCCCTCAACATCTTGAAACACGGACAAATATTAATGCAAGTTGTGCAAACTTTGAATCCTTGTGGGGAACGTTCTCAGATGTTTCATGTCCCTCGATTAATAAATGATGTCCCCCTCTTGACAGGGACTATTCTTAACCCCCCCCCCCCCGTCAGTACAATGCTGGGACACAGTCATATTTCAGTGGAGCTAGTGACAGCCTCAGCCTGCATTGAAGTTCAGCTTGCTCTTCATTGTAATTTGCTGACATTTCTCTTCTCTCTTTCTCTCCTTCTTATTTCCCCTTTCCCCTCCTCCCTCTTTTCCCCAATGGCCCGCTTACAGATGTGACCAACTACTTCACACTAGGTAAGACCCGTTTCATTTCTCGTCGCACTGTTCTTAAGCGTGAGAGTCATGTTTGAGTTGTCATGTGTGTTTGGAAGTGACGTGAATGGATCAATATGGAAGCGGGTGAGATGGGTGGGGAGGAGTCGAAGCCGCACCGAGATGCTGCTGTTTGCTCAGTAAGGTATGCAATGCTCTGCGGTCCTCACCCATCCCATTTTCCCATATGTGTGCACGGGAATACACAATGGCGGCTTTTTCTTGCAAACGGATTGTGTGCTCTGTGCCTTCAATTTGAATATTATTCAAATGAGAATCAAATGGCCCAGATTGTTCAAAGAATACGCCGGCAGTGTTGTCTTAAACAAGCACAGCGCGGATGGTGTCCGTTTCCCACTGTGGTGTGTGTGTGTGGAAATATCTCATATGTTAGGCGGTTCAAAACTCTGCATGTCAACATGAAACTCCTGGTAGCGTGGACACCGACAGTGTCCATATGGTCACGTAGCCTTCAATGTCCTGTTCTCAGGGGAGAATTTAACGACCGTCTCGAAGGGACCTTCTAATCTTTTGTTCACTTTGTACTCACTTCATGCCAGGCTCAAGAGACTTTACACCAACATTTCAGTCCAAATCCACAGGCAAAAAGATTGGTCATATCCAAACCCAGGGATACACCGAGTGGTTACCAAAAACAGTTGCTCTGAAATCAGTACATCCAAATGTTGTGTACTGATTGTATTACTTCTGGCTGTGCAACAAATTGCCTCAGGGATAAGATATGATAACCATACCTTATTAAAGTCATTTTTCAATTGCTAGGCATAAAACATGATCACTAAAGTGCCAACATTATTCCATCCTGACTATAACCTTTTGTTCATCTCAGAGGGGAGTTTACGAGGAGCAGACCTTTAACTTGTGTGTGGCCATATGTCAAAAGGGGGGCAATCACTTCCCCTGGCAATGGCGGTCAACAGCCACACTTTGTAGCGCAGTCACAATGCAAGCAAGCCATGGGTTGTATGAGCAATGACCAAGGCTGACAGCAGAGCAGCAGAGTTACTGAACTGGTGAACTCTGGTTGGAACAAGCAAACTGTAGGAAAACAGCACCGGCTGTTGAATGCCAAGACGAGTGTGCGTTCTATGTTTCGTCAGATTGTGTTTGGAAACACACAGTGGGCTGTAAGAGTGTGATAGAGGTCAACTGTGCGATTGAATACACCATGGCAGGGCCTCAGACCAGACCAGCAGGACCTTTCAACACTAACCAAGGCTCCGAGCATCTGTTCACGAGGGGGAGATCAATCAACTCATCTTGAAGGTGGCGCAAGTGAAGAGGACAAATGGAGAACCTTCATGTTACTCACACTTGGCTGGTGTTTTGCCTCCGATAGTTGTTCTCAGTGCACTTGACTTTTTGTACTCGGACAGTTTGTGGAGACTGCCACCTCATTGTGTAATTGAAAACCCAGCGCCATGCCACTACACTAGCACAGTTCGGCTACCAGGCAGAGCATCTGCAAGCAGTTCTGGTCCGGCTCTCAACTCTGTGAGGCGGGTGCTGGCTGACTGCTCGGAAACAGAAAACCCCTGGCTTGCTGAGAATAATAAGTACCCATGGGAAGCTGCCAGATGGACATTTACTGTGAGCCGAGCTGGAGAGGGAGAAATCTGTCAAACATCACACTAGGCATCTGTGGGGGAGCAGTGCGGGTTCACGTCCACGATGTCGGATGAGAGGAGTGCTCTTTGTCGAGACTAAAAAGCTATTCGATTTTTAACATATCATGTCCCGTTGATGCATTCACCTTCTTTCAAGGTCACTGATCCACATTAGATTATATGCACCTGTTCCAGTTGAAGCTTTACATATCGGAAAGATAATGGATGCTCTGAAATATGTTCATCATATGATGTTATTGCAGATTGCAGACAGTCACTAAGTGCTGTCAAATAGCTTTCTTCATTGAATTCAAAAACTAAAATCTATTTCCAGGGATTCAGTTGCTGTTAATTAACACCAAACTGAATTTTCAGCACAATTCCGCTGCGCTCCTGATGTGAGCCTTGAGAAAAAAGATCTAAATGGTATACTTGCAAAGTTTCTCCCTTAAATGTATTTTGGTACAGGCAGCTGTGTCTGTCCCCATCATGGGATAATAAGACAAAAGCTTGTTTTTGCCTGAGATACTCCTTGAAGCCCTGTCTTTTGACTTGAAGAAGAAATGCCCAGTATTTTTTTTCTTCTTTTTTTGTTCATACACTCTTCAATACAAAGCTATCGGCGAGGAATTACAATTGGCTCATTATGCTCTCGGAAGCTCGAGGGTCTCAGTGCTGGTAAGGAGAGGGAGAGTGAGAGAGAAAGAGCACAAAGAGTTCATCCTAGTATCGTCAGCAGTGAAATAGGACCATGCTTCTCTTAGACAATCTGTGCACCAGTTATTATTGCATTATGTCTGGCAACCCTCCTCTCAGACAGGAACTGAGCCACACTTGAACACTGATATAACACTGGCACAGAAGACAGTGATTGCTGGCTGCTCAGTTAAGCAAATACCATTACGAGGTTGAAGTCTAAAAGTAGATCTGTGCTTAGCTAAAATGATAAAAGGCCAGCCAGGACAGTATTCAAAGCACCGGTAGCTTTGTAATACACAGGAGTGGATTCTTCTGAAATGGTTCTGGTGTATTCATCTCTCAGAGGACAAGAACAATGCTATTCACGGATATCACAACACTTTCAAGACTCCATCTGGGCTTCTCATGTCCTGAAAAAAGGCTGTTACCTGATATGCAAAATATCAGGAACAACTGCTCATTTAGACTCCTATGTTTATGTACAATATTTATACGTTTGAGAGAGAACGCAACGTGACGGAATATATGTTTTAGTTCACGGCCCTCAAAGGAATGCTTATATGTAGCGCAAGTGACCTGTCGTAACCCCAAAGCATTAGAGAACAACCAGGACTTGTTCCTGTGGTGGGTCCTAATGTTAGCGCTTTCTTTCTTTTAACCGTGTCCTCTGGGTAACGGGCCATTTCGCTAATGGTGAGTTTCTCGAGCATGTCAAAAGCCTCCTGGCATTAACAAAAGCTCTTGAGGGAGATTAAAGTTGCTGTATGCTTCTTCTTTTTTTTAAAGTACATCTACTGCAGGGTAAGTTGTTAATAAGAAATGTGACTGATAGCTTGTTAGTGTGAATTTGTATACATTTTACATCACCGAGTGATAGATTCACCAATGGTTCACTTTTACAGCCGCCTCTGAGAAACCTGCTACGACTGCATTTATGCTCGCAGAGCTTGGTGCTCCTCACCTTTTCTTTTGACAAGCAAATTTGATATTTTCATAATAATCACCCATAATTGCAGATGATCACGCAAGGGCATATTCATGCTCCGCACATGCAGATTCTTTAAGGATATCGTGTCACAGTAATTTGGGCAGACGCATCGTGGAAAGTCGTGTACACTTGGACACGGTGGCGGTGCGGCTGTTCCGAACAGATGGCTTATCTTTAACTTTATCAGCGACGGCGGTGTCACCAGCAAACACGATAAGTTGCTCCAGTGCCTGGGGAGAGCGGCATCCATCAGTAGCTAACAGCATATGGTGAAGGCACATTAAGGTGTCCTCGCTCTCTTTCCCTGCCTTCCTGTTCTATGAGTGCTTCTGCAGCCAAGCATCAGATGTTCACTTCACAGGACCAAGTGTATGCCTGTATTGGAGTGTGTGCTAAGGGGCGGTGGGCACCCAATTTGAGATTGTGTGCTGTCTGTTTGATTTGTGTTATGTGATTTCAAAGCTCTGCAGTAATTCAGTTACTTATTTATTTATTTTTTGCGTAGGATTAGGGTTGGCCCTAACTCCCAAACCTTATCTACCAGCCATGTTTTTTTTTTCTTCTTGTTTGTGTCTTCAACAAGGTTGTAAGAGTTCAACATGGTTGTTCCTGGCCTCGGTAAAATAAAGCGTGTTTTCCATTTGGAGAGAAATCACAAGGCAACTATGTCCGTATCAAGAATTAGTGTTGTTTTTCCTCTTTCTCCCACTATAACAACCTCAATTACCATCTCAACCTAACCACCATGGTAATGCTCTCTTCCAACATTGGAAGGAACGCGTGTTTACCGGACCCTCCATGTGTTGCATTCCTACATTAAGCTGAGTGTCAATCAAAGCCTTGTTTGCTTGAGCAAGTGGCTCAGTCTTCCACGGAGCAACATGACAGCATGGTGTTGGACACAAATCAGACGCAGTATAAAAATTACCTTCACCCCCTGTGTGGATTGGGAAGTACACAGTAGCAGAAGAAGTGCTAATGATGAGAAGCTTCTCTCCCGAAGTAGACACAAGTTACATAACGGTATGTTTCTGTCCCTAACACACACGATTACATTTATTATTAAGAGCATTAAGAGCAGTGTCCTTATGTGTCTCAGTTGAAATATAAAGCCTTATTGTCGAAGTCGTCAGAAGAAGTGACACTGTGGCTGAAGGCAAATGCCATTTCCTCACACTGACGACATTCGTCATTGTTCTTTAGCAATTACTCAACATTGTGTGATAATTACCTCCGGTGATTTTTACATTTACTCTTTCTCTCTTTTGCTTTCAGTTTTTTGACATATTTTTTAATGCTAACTTTCAGCTCGTGTATAAAACCTCTGATATGTCCCAGCATGCATCCGACCCAAACCCTTCTAGCCTTCCCTTTTCCGTTGTTATTCCCAAGCTGACGTCTCTCTAATAAGCAACGTTAATTAGCCTGCTCTTCAAAAATACTATTTTCTATTGTGTCTTCACAGTTTGGTCATTAAATGAACAAAGGCAGTCAAAAGACTGACACAATATGCACAGCTGATTAAGATTGCAGCCATCACCAAAACTTGGTTAAGAAACAATCAGTGAGAGATGTGTTCTTACATCATCCTGTTATCTCATGTTGACAAGGCAGCTTCTGCCAAGGACATGTTTCTCAAGTGCAGAAACGTGTTGTTTAGTCTTTTTTTCTCCAGTCAGCTTGCGGAAACCCAGAAGTGGTTGCAGTGTAGCACATATAAAGACGATCAGCGTGAAGATGAAGTTCTTCCCCAACTACAGATTGTGCATATACGATGCTGCAAATATGCTGCTTTTTTTTAATTCCTAAAACTTCTTGTATTACCAGGCAAAATCTGTTGGGATATCAGCTGAAGTCATGTGGTCTCTTTTGAGACAGCATCTGGCCCAAGCACCCTGCATCTATTTTGGCAGAACATTTGAGAATGATGAAGACCACTGGACAGAATCCATGGCCTTGCTCCTCTGAAGGTTGAATGTCAGAGGTCGCGGGGTGGCCAACCCATCTGCCGGCCTGGCACTGCCACATACAGTACAGACTGGACGCTCGTAGAGCGGCGTGTTTCGTGGGTGACTAAGCAGAGACAGGCTGTGTTTGCCCGCTCAGATGTACACTCTACATCTACAAAGCATTCCAACAGATTATGTCATTATCACTGCTTTATTAAAAGTGTTTTGACAGATGCAAAGTGACAGTAATTAATCGGGGGGGGGGTTTGTGGGATATCAATCTTATGCAAAGGCATATGCTTAATAGTGTTGAAGAATATCATAGAGAATCTTGCATTTAAAAGGTTGTTCCACTGTGTACTGTTACATTGTGTCATTATTGGGTCTAAACTTGAAAAACAAGGTATTTACTCAAGCATGGGGCACACAATCATGGTAGGATTAACCTATCGGGGGGCCGGTGCATTTTGTATCCACTCAAGTTCTCATTAGAGAACACAGCAGACTGCACATGGCAGTTATATTATGTTTGTTCAGGCACGATACTGATGACAAGGTTACTCGCATTTTGGCAGCAGAGCCCATTACACACTCATTGTAGTTACTCAAAAACTCTCACGTCACGCTTCACATCACAGCTACATACGTAAAGTGTGAGTAAAACATGACCTCTCACGTGACCCGTTCAGACAGCCCTGGTAATTAAAATAAATATGTGGCTAAAACGCCACCTATGCAGACAAGATGTAAAAAAAGAAAAAAAATGTAGAAACACGACCTATCATATTTCAACTTCAACATTTTAAAGCAACATGAAACAAAAAAATACAACATAAAAAATATTTACTGGATAAGTCATGCCATCCTACAATGGCTCCATTCAGAAAAGATTGAACACATTTAAACTGGTCATTCAAGCCAAATTACTCTTTCAGAGGCAGTTTAGAGAGCATTTGGACAAGTGGGAATCTGCTGCAACACTTGATATTCATGTTCAGCCTTGGTATTAGTCACATTTTGACATGTATCCACATCATCATTCAGAATAAAGCATTCACTATCAAGTGATCAGTCGTTCTATACAAAAAAGTATGTTTGCAGCCTCAAAGGGTCGGCTTGATCCATTAGATTATTTCCTCTTGTTAATTACCCTTAACAGTGCAGCAAGCGGCCCTGCGTCACAATTAGGGGCAGCAAAGCATGGATATGAGGCGACACTATATTTACCCTGCAGAGCTTCATGTATAAAAAAGCTGCTTCACCATGTCCCAGTGCAATACTGCTTTCACTTTCTTGACCAACACAAAAATAGAATATTGTGCTAATTAGTCTTCTGTGGCCCGGCATACGGAGAATCCAGGTTTGTAAATACAGGAGAGGATGTGCCCTCGACTGTCCCTTGTTACAGATAAAGGCCCGAAGCCAGATGGGGAATTTGAGACAGGCTGTTTTTTTCTTGTTTTCTTACTGCTCAGACATGTGCACTGACATTCCTGCAGGTCAACACGGGAAATTACTGTGAGGTTTGTGTTCGCTCGGGGCCTCCGGTGTCTGCGGGCCTCGCTAGAGGGTCATCCTTTGGGGTAAGGACGGGACAGTGACCACAGGATTGGATTCAAGCTTGAGACATTAATAAACTGCTGTGTTTACGGGGCAAAGGATTGTAATCTCACCACTATATTCACACTTTAGACAAAATACTGGTTACAAATTATACAGAAAGAGCATCTCAACAATATTTTAGCTATGAGTTTGACTTATCTTTTGTTTCTTCTGTGTGGGAAAGCAGTGTTCCTGATGAAGTAGGCAGGGAAATGGAGTGTGTGGAGGTGGCAGCGGTGGATGAACACAAAGCCAGTTTGACTTTACTGCAAAGACTTTTCAAGATATTTACTGTTTTATGAACTCTACGTATTATGTTTGTCTAATCTTAACATTTTTAAGTTACCGAACAATAGTCATACATTTGTCAGCTTATTAGATGACACCATAATCTATTTATGTGTCTTACTATGGAAGCTAATTTGCAGAAGGAAAAGAGAAACAAACATAAAGATAAGTGAAGAGATAGAAAGTGGAAATTATGATTTATCTCATTTTACAACTTTTGGATTAAATTAATTAAAAATGTGAGGTGGTGCTATTTTTTATAGCCAGAGCTTGAATATAATATAAAAATATTGTGTAATGTTACCTATTCTATTCTATCTATGTCCTGTTTTTTTGATGTACACTGCGAGCCTGATGCTACACTTTCCTTAACTGACCAGAAGCCACTTCAGGGTTATATTTTTCATGTATTTGTAGGCTTGTCAAGAAAATCACCGCACTTAAAAGTTAGAATAGAAAAAATAAAATAGAACAACATGCTGACACTGCACAGTCAACGACAGTAAATAATCTCTGCCACATTTTTATTCATCCCTGTAGATTTCCATCATCAACAGTCTGTTATCTATTCCTATCCAGCTATCTTTTTTTCAACTTTTTATCACTAGAATTGTATTTACCTTTTTCTGTTTCACATTTTCTAGTCGGTTCTCATATTGTGAGATATACACACACTCACTCGCTCTCTCTCTCTCTTTCTCTGTGTCATGCACACGTTTACACCCCTCAAAGTATTGAACCGTTTGCTCAACAGTGAATAAACCTCTCACACTCATAACTGAGGCAAGCAACACAGATGCAGCCATGCTCCTGCAAATATTTGCACTAACCTATTTAATAAAATCCCCAAACTCATTTTCAGCAATGCAATTATAAAATATAAACTGCTCTGCGAGCAGTAGCAAAACAGGAAAACATTAACTTCTACTCTAAAGAGATGATGAACTATTTCAGTGTCTCATGGTAAAGTCATGCCATCACTGTCTGATCCATATTAATTACTGAGCTCGAACAGATAATTTACAAGGCGGACATTAAGTAAGGCTTGAGTTAGGTGCATTATGATTATATTAACATAATCCGCTTGTTAAATTGGATCAGCAATATTACTAAAGCAGGCATAGCTTTCACTCAGTGTCACTAATTCCTCTGATGCTTAAGTCCTAATGAGAAATAAGGAAGCATTTACATGGAAGCGTACAGACTGAACGGCAGGTAGAGATTATCTGTCTGCCTACCCTCAATTTCACTCACACACCCTGTGTCTTTGTCGTAATCACAATTACACAGAGCCCGACACACACACTCAGGAATACACACTTGCAGCCTGCGGTCTCGGTCTGTGTGCCGATGCTCTCAAATGAATAGCACTTTGTAATGAAGCCAGAAGGATTCACATACACATCATTACAAGGCTCTTGGTAAAACTGTATGGAATGAAGACCAGTTGACACACAATGATTTGGCACAAAATGTGCATTGTCATACTGTTGTCAAAAACTGTGCTGAGGTCTTAAGTAGATGTCGCCACATTAGAAATTATAGAGTCGAGACTGAAAGCCAAAATAAAAAAGAGGATTAGCATTTGTAACTGATTGCTGTGATGGAAATATAAAAAGGAAAAAGTGAGTCATAACGTCGGAGGATGATTGTTCCTTGTACTATAATAAAACCAGTGACGTGCTATTTCGGGCGGGGGTCTTAGAATCGGCACACTGCTTAAATCATACATGTACTTTAGCTCAAATGTATAAACGGTTCCTATTCTGAATGCATTCTGTGCAAGTGTTTAATTACAATATGATATATCCTCTCCAGTCGCTTTGTGTTGTTTGTCCTCATGCCAATAGTTTGTCACAACACACATAATATGCCCTGATTCATGACAATTATCGGCTCCGGTTGGAGAGGGAGACCTTTAGCAGCTCTGGCGTGTGTGAATAGGCTAACACACAGCATCGCAGACAGCAGTCTGAGGGGAACCATTCACTGTCTTATCAGGCTATCTGACAGCACACAATGCTAATTCAGGTGTGAACAGTAACCTCATTTGCATTTTGCAGTCTGGCCATGCTTTCATAAATATTGACTGTCTGCCCATCTCGTTGCTTCCCATTGCACACACAAACACACATTTAAAGATCCAGAATGAATTGGAAATTAGTTATTTAAAAATAAGGATTAATCATTACGCACTGAACACACATAATATGACAGCCAATACCCGATCGATCACTGTGGAATTTTAATTTAGCTGTAATGACACAACATTAAGTGAACCTGATTGATGTTTTTTACACATGGGAGGACACAATTATGTTCCACACGGGACACATGTGCACACGCCAAAGCGCACACACACACACACACACACACACACACACACACACACACACAGACGATCCGGCACGCTTGACTCCACCTCAAATCCACACACTCCCATTCCATAATGTTATTATCTCATTCTCCACGGTCTCATTTTTCACAAAGCCCCAGGGTGTGTGAGGGACAGTCAGGGTTGAGCTCACACAAGCCCGGGCTGCACACTCGACTGCCGGTGAAGGTCTGTGTTAGTACCAAGTGCAACACTGCCAGGAGAAACGGCAAAATGGAAATGACCCAGATGATCCTGCAACACAATGCGGCGCTGGACCAGTGGAAGCAGCTGGTTGACTATTATTTGGAGATTAAATTTGGGGGCTGACTATTCAAAGGACGTTATTACCTGGGAGATAAGTAGGCTAAGGTCCTTACAGCCACACGATACAAAAAGAGCACAGTATAACTGAGGGCTTGGGCTGTTTATCAAGGCCAACGCATTTCTTTAAAACTCATTTTGTGGCTTGAAAATATATTATATTTTACCTGAAATATTTACATTTCCAACAATGCAGAACGGTGCATCCCCGCTGTGAATATTATCACGTATTATTCTTCAAACCAGACATGATCTGAATGCCTGCTTCAATGTCCTATCTTATTCATACACTCAGGGACAGAAGATTAGTTGAGGTTGTGTCAGAGACTTCCAGAGACAAGGCTTGGTTATCAAACTCAAGCATGTTCAATCAATATTTGTCTTTGTGTGGAAAATCTTCTAAAGTTGCCACGGAGAGAGTGTTTTCTCCTCTTCAAACACACATCCTCGATGTATGAAATGGACTGCGGGATTAATTTCACTGTGAATACACCCGACTGTCCATTTCCCCAGCCGTGACAGCGGGCTGGAGACTGCTGCACCTCTTGGACATGGTGTGTAATCATTGCGATGCATTTTGGGACCCCATTCATTCTCATTAGCAAAGTCACCATGCAATACAATTGTTGTTGACTTCTTAACTTCTGCAAACTATATTCTCCCTCCATTGTGGAGTTTGTTTTCTCCTCTTTTGTTCACACAGAGGCAGTGAATCACGGCAGAGCATGAAATGCATTGTGCAGGTTTCGAGAGAGAGAGGAGTTTACTTCAGCTGGTATTGTGATAGAGGTCATAGATTACCTGCTGTTTGTGTTATTACATCTGCCAACAGGGTTATGTTTGCAGTCCTGTTTGTCTGCTTGTCTGTTGGTTTGCGTGTTTGTCTCGCCATGAACTCTGCAGATTTTAATGAAATTTGGAGAGTGAGATGACGGGGCCAAAGGAAGGAAATGATTCGTTTTCAGCTACGTGGTCATTTATCAAGCATTATAGTTCCACTCAGCTGTAACCGTGTGAAGAAAACAGTGTGAAGACAAATTCAACACTCAGCAGTTCCATATATATATATATTATATTATTTGAGATTTATTTCTAAAACACAATTTCCCCACCCAGTCTTACCTACACATGTTAAATATTATAACATATTTGGATGTTAGAAGGTATGCACTAGTGTGCTGACCTACCTACATTTGGAATTTTGTCTATAGGCACTACGAGACTAACATGATTGATTAAAACTGTCATATTAAACTCAAATGAATAGTTAGTTATATAGCAGTTATTTACTTGTAATACTAATTAAAGCAAATTAAATACACATTTTGAAGCCATGCGAGTCACAGGGCCAAACAATGTTTCTGTTAGTTCCACTAGCAGATAAAATGTTCACATAAACCAACATTCATGACTCCCCTCAGCATGAATTGTGATAACTGTGGCCATCATCTCTCCAGCTCCATTACCGGGTCAGAATCCCTATTTGTTCAATAATTCCAATCTACAAAACGAATGAGCCTCAGCTGTATTTTTTGGTTTCATGTTTTCGCAAATGTTAGCACGCTGCGTGCTCTATGATGGTGAACATTTAGCATGGTACCACTGTCATTATGAGCGTGTTACCACGCTGATGTTTGCATTTAGCCTTAGTACGGCCTTTCAGCGCTGCCAGCATTGTGGCTGACTCCTTGTTGTATGGTGGCCAGGAGAAATGTGCTCTTACTTGCCGTGCGCAGCGTCTACTGCGTTATGTAATAACAAAGACCCCGGTTGAGCTATGGAGCAATCAGTAGACATAGTAGTGACGTCTTGCCAGAGGCAACTGGATCAGATGACTGGACTGCCAGCAGATAGTCGCCGCACACATGATTAGTGTCAGATCAGTGACATCATTTAATGTGACGCCTCAGACACGGGCCAGCTGTTACAGTGTGGAGCCAACTCTCCATCCATTCTTTGGTTTGGGGACATGATTTTATTGGTGGGCACAGGCAGTGGAAAGAAGTGGTTGGAAACCTATCTCCATGTGTCTCTGTCAGACCCACAGTCCTTCGTCTGGAGGGGACGCCGCAGACTACTAAATCACAGAGTTAGTGATTAGCAAAGTTGGAGGAGCAAAGAGAGGAACCAAAGCCCAACCCAATAACTCAACATTGAATTTAACGTTTGTCTAGGAGGTGCTGTAGAAATGTTCCCTCAATCTTTCAATGTCCACAGTAATATCTTAAAAGATGTTCCAGGACTCGTGCAGCGATGACATCCTGCTCGGAGGTTGATAAGCGGTTCATGTGTTCCATCCATAGCCTTTTGATACAATGTGCGGTTAATGCTTTTACAAAGTCAAAGTAAGAGAAAAAGCATGTATTATAGCTGTCAGCTGAGCAACATGAGGTGTAAATTTGTTATGGCACTCTTCCACTTTTGATGTTGGAAAAAAAATACTTTTCTAACACATCCACAAGAATAGCGATGGCAACATCTTTAAATATAGATTGACGCCCCCTGAACGTGTGATGAACACTAATTAACAACCTTTCAGCTTGAGAAAATGCTAGTCTCCTGCCTCTTTGCACATTGCTTCCCCTTTTGTTACTGCAGTGGCAGGTGGAGTGGAGGACTGGGACTTTTTATTTTATTTTTAATGGCTTAGATTTATGCACCCCTCCGAAAGTGTAAACCACCTGTTTACCCACACTTGCATCCTCGTGAGTTTCCAGATGAACCTTGTGCTTTCAGCCTCAAAGCTATCTACGCTTCCACGCAAACTTTCCTCAACATACTTTCAAATTTGCCTTCAACAATTCTCGAACTGCAGATGTATTATTACTGTGAAGTGTTATGATTTTGACACGGGGACAAATGGTTGGTTAAATTCAAATGTGTGCTCATACTGTATTCAGGAGAGATAGGTTTAACACCGGTTGCGTTGTTTGCTTGTTTTTTATGTTCACAATATAAAAGGTGACAGAGGAAAGATTTGAGCACTTTTGTTTTGTGTTCCTTCAAAATTTGAATAGTATAAGAATACTGTTTTTCTGCTCACAATATCCATCTGGGTGATCAAACAAACGGCCCATTTGATGAAAATGTCTATCCCCGTCAGGAGAAAGTATATATTCAATCAATCTTTTTGGGTAATTCAGCTTTAAATGACTAAGAAACAAAAGCTGTTGCGACTAAAGGAAACGATGCTTGAATTTGTGAAATAAACGTCTTCATCTCCTTTGCGTGCTGGGCTTCATGCATGGACCGGCACAGTATCCACAGCGGCTCTCTCAAAGCAAGGCTCTGACCTCAGTTAAACATTGGCTGCGACGTTTCACACCACACAAATGTACCGTAAAGTTTGGGTTATAAGATTTTTCCAATTGTAAATTTGGTAGCAGTTGCAGAGACATAGAACATTTACGTGAAATATTCCCAAATCCCCTTCAAGAGAAACCGGGTCCTCTTAGCATTAGGAGCAGAATTTAAACCTGCTGTCCTCCCCGCCCCGCAGCGCCTCTCACCCCGCTTGGCTCTCCGCCGGCACCCACCGACGATGCCACCACGCTCACCCGAGGAGGTGCGAGCTAGCAGTGTGAGCTAGCAGTGCGAGCTAGCGCTGTGGAGGTGATGGGAGAGCGCTCACTGCGAGCTTGCGAGCGCTCACTGCGAGCTTGCGAGCGCTTGCCGCTACTCGGGTGAGCGTGGTGGCATCGTCGGTGGGTGCCGGCAGAGAGCCAAGCAGGGCAGTGGGGTGAGAGGCGCCGCAGGACGGGGAGGACAGCGGGGAGTTTGGCTGCTCGCGAGCTAGAGCTAACAGCTGCTGCAACACGAATTTGTGGCTTCACTGTGTGAGCTCAAGTAAACAACACTGAAAATTCAGGACAAAATTGTCAGTGCTAGCTGTAGCAGCTAGCTCCCCGACAACCACCGAAAGTAGCGGGACCAGTCTTTTTATTTATCTTTATAATTTTACCTTGAGTGACTTTTATAGAACTCTCTCTCATCAATTTAGAAAAATATAAGTATAATGTATGCAATTTATGGAACAGGGTCATCAGCTCAAGTGTGATAATAAAAAAAACATAATTTGAATCAATGCCATTATCCCATTATTAACTGTTAACAGAGGGCTAAAGCAAACAACTAGACTTGCGAGCATGAATGTTATGCTTCGGCCTAACCACCGCTGGGTGTTGAGTCCCTGCACAGTATTTTTAAGGCTTGTGAAGCTCTAACTGTCGAGTCTCAGAGGTGTATTATTCACAGAGAAATGGGGCTTACTACCATAGCCCTCATCCAACACTCACTTTAAAAGGTGTGTGCTCATGGTGTAGTGTTCCCTCCTGTTCCTATTGCTTACCTCCAGCCTGTCTTACAGTACATTCCTCTCCACTTCTTGTCTCTCGGCTTACTCTCAGGTTTCCCGATTGTTTTTCTTTTGTCAATCATGCTTTGCGTCTTCGTACCGTATTTTTCAGAGAAGGCTTCTCTATAACAAAATACCATCCAATTATACCAATGTAATTCCCTGATTAAGTTCCTGGTTGAAAAGAAAGTCACTCAAGCTCTATTAACAAGATTGAGTATCCATGTTTAACACAATCTAATGGATGTCTGAAATAAGCCCCAGCTATTAATGTTTAATGTATAATTAAATGTTCTACATGGCCAAACTTGTTTACTGGAATAATTGATGTTTTTGATTTCCCTTTTGCCTGCGTTCCAAGAAAGCATAGAGTACAGTAGGGGGACAAAGACAGTTGAAGGTGGTGAGGTCAAACCACAGATGTTGAAAACCAAGCTGGTTTGAGGAGCTCTTAAAAGTTTGGCTCTGAACTACAGTCTGAAAGGCGCCACAGAAGGTATATTGTTGTTTATCTGGGGGTGTTTTCTCACCACTCCTATTGGGTTTGGTTTACGTGTTGACCAGAGAGGCACAGCAGGGTGTGACTGAGGTGGAGAGTGCAGTCTCACGCTCCACTGCACACTCGACATGGCCAAGTCTCCAGAGTGGGCCTTCATGCTTTCAACATTGCCGTCTTTGCTTTCTTGATGCTGCTCCACATAGGGCTGAACCATTTGGGAGAAATTGTGATTAGTTTCACAGTACTCATATCAGAACTCGAGAAGTCAGACAATTAAAACCGTATGATGTCCTTAAAAAGTTAAACTGGGAGATTACAGAGTCCACTCTAAACACACTGTATGTGATTTACGCTTGACAACTGCAACACTACACAACATGTGGTGTGTCTGCAAAGGCACTGGAGGGGATTGCAAGCCATTTAACGGATGGATGTAAACGTTGTATGCTTAAAGTAAGTGTGTGTATTGTGCTTCAGTGAGTAACACTGAATGTGAAAAACATAAAGTCTTTGATTACAAGAAATCTCCACTAAGCATCTTTAAATAGCTTAGCGTCAGGGTTTCTTTATTATTATTGGTTTTATTTATCTATTGCAAACTCACAGAATGAATGCAAATTACCTAGAAATGTGCAGGCTACGGTTGTCATACCTGATTAAATCCAAGCTTTGACCTTCTCTTGGCTTGTTAGCACACAGTTAATCAATAAAGTTACATTTTGAAAATTGCACACTTTCAAATGGTTCAGCCCTAGCCCTCGACCTACCCATCCATGTACTGGAACGCATCATTTCACTGAACCCTTTTCATGCTTTCCCACTGCTCCCCTCTTTCCTTTCCACGTCCCTCTCACTAATCAATAATCAATGTGCGCGGCCTGCCAAAGGCGACTCACCTGTAATACTGTTTACAGTGACTGGACAATAGCCAAGCCTTGATCAACACTCACAGAGGCGCTAACAGATGCACCCTCTCGCCCGCAGAGCTTCACACTCGGGGGACACTTTTCTCTCTCCCGCCGCTCCCCTTCACACTCCCTCCACCTCGGCTGCTTAACCACACTGCCTTCCAGTCATTTAGATCTCTCCCAGGTGGCTCAAATTTAGTTTGAACTTACAGGCGGGTTTAAACTGATGAATAGCTTTTATTGAACATGAATACATTTAAGGATTGAGATTAGTCAGCTCCTTTCCTCTGATGATCTCCGCCAGAGGATGTGCCCAGCATGAAAAAAAAAAAAAAACTCACTGAAGGAAACACAAATGTGCACAGTTTCTATTGAGAGGGGAGGAGGGAGTGCTTGTTGTGTGTGAGCTGCAGCGTGGGATCATGTCCACCTGCTTATAACAATATCATTGCAAAATGTATACACACATCAATGACAATATCCTCTGTGTGATGACATAGGTATCCCAGATAATTAAATTACTTTGCAGCGTTTACAATGTGTCCTATATTGGCAGTCAGCTGCTAATCTGTTTGTGTTTGTGTTGTCTTATCGTTGATGTCCATCTACCTTATCCTTGTCCATAAACTATCCCTATTATTTAACCTCTTCCAAATTAAAGCTCCCCGACAACAGATATCGCCCAACTTGAGTAATATCACACCCATTGACCTTCCCATCCCTCAAGCAGGCGGCGGCCGGCACATTGATCGATCCCGTTCATGGCCTTGGTGCTAATCTTCCAAGGGAGCGACAGGAGGTGACGGTATTTCACCGTTCAATCTGATGCAATTACCTTCAAAATAAACACATTTTGGATAGCAGCTGACCTTCCAAAGAAAGAAGGTGGTTGGGCGGGTTGCTTGTGCGCTTGTAAAGACCTGTGGTTATTTATCAATCCAGCCGCATCATAAAGAAAACATATCCTGAGCGAGACAAAACAAGAAGTAAAGAATAGTGGGTCAGGTTTGTAAGCAATGGAGCTTGTCTTCCTTCAAAGCCTTCAATGTCTTGCAAGGTTAAACACACTCAGTGCTGCCGTCATCCCACTACTTATGTCCTAATGAATTTTATCCTCCGACTCCAGGTAAGACCCTTTTAGTCCATTTCACAATAACATGGAGCATTTACTTCATGAAACAAAATCCCCTCCGGGAAGATTATTACAGCGGTTAAAATGAAAGCGATGTGATGAGATCACACATGCTAAATTGAATAATTTAATGTGCTATAATCACTCTGGATTCAAGCAGCGGTGATTAGAGCAGATATGATTCTGTACATACCAACATTGATGGCAGCACTCTTCGACCTAGGCCTCGTCATTGCCACGGGGCAAAGAAGCCCGGCCTTTAAATACTATGTCTCTGAAGACAGAAGCAATCGAGTGCGGCCAGACACGAGCATCGCTTCCCTTTTAAGTATTCCACAACACATTTCTTACCAAGACATCCCTCCGAGCCACTTTCTTATACACATTCTGAAAACAGCAACAAGCAAAATCAATAATCAACACTAAGAGAATAGAAATGCATTTTTAGTGCGTGATCAAACATTCCTAAAAGTAAAACCAGTGTTTATCTGGACAATTCGTCAGTTAGTATATTCAAGAGGTTTCAATACAAATTTGGCCCTGATCAATTCATGAAAGAGGTAGTCCAACAATTTGACACATCCACAAAGTTGGGAGTTTCAGGACTGTTGTATGAGGATAACATAGTGTATAATATCATACTCCATGGGTCTGTGTTTGACAGAACATCATCAAAGAGTTTAGAAAATGGTTGAGTGAATTGCTTAAGGACACTGCAACAGGGAGGAAGCCTGCCGACATATGGGCTTGAATCTGGCTATGCTGGTTGTGGGACACTCTCTCAAACAACTATACCACCATGCCACTTTCATGAGATAAAATTTCCAAAGTGTGACAGCTGAAGTGCAATTCAGCTTCAAACTTCACCCCCACTTTCATCAACCTTGCTCTCCAACGACCCTTGTGGGAATGAACCCCATACACAACTGATTGTGGAGAGATGGGCATCTGCCTGTCCAAATGCACTATAGCGCCCTGTTGTTGGAAAGCTAAAGGGACAGTGACAAGCACTTAGCTGGTCCCTGAGCAACCAGTCCCATTCCCCTTCCTCTTATCTAAAGTGACAAGAGGAGTTTTCCAGCCCTCCTATGCCCGAGGCTCATCCTGCATTATCTCCCAGTCTGCCAGCACCACGAGCTATCTCGCGTCCCTGATTCCCTCCGTCTAAAAATATGCGAAAAAAGAAGCACGATGGCATTGCTAGGAATTCAGTGTCAACCAGTTGTGCTGCAAGGATGTTTTTCAAACCGCCGCTCATATTGAATGATGGACTAGGACCGAGTGTGCGGAGATCCCTGCAGGTCCATTTCCCTGTATCTGCCGTGTACTGCGTTGCCCTTCCCTGCGAATGGCTGGAGTTACCGATCCGATAAAGTGTGCATGGAGAATGCAAAGCGACAAAACATGAACTAAAGCAGACGCCCTAATGAGATATTGATTGCCTACACCGATGTTTACACTTTTGCCTGTCTAAAACTCTGCAAGTCCACCAATAACAATTGGCCATCTGTTCAGGCAAATTCTGAGCTCTGCTGTGCAATTAAAGTACATCTGATGTTTGAATGAATTAACTGTAAGTTTTGATTCGCACTTTAAGGCAGCCGGTAAAACTATCACACATAATGAATACATTTGCACACACTTTTGTGTACTCCTTGTGCACAAAGAGGACCAAAACAAGCTAAAATAACTGAGTGAATATGCATCATTTCAAGCAGTTGAATGACTCCACAGAAGCACTCTCACGATAAATGTGACACTTCACATGTCCGCACAGCACAGGCTGCACCGACCCAAACACATGGAAATGCAGGATTTTAGGCAGCTTTGACAATTTTGAAGACTCAAAGGGCAGAAAAACAGTTTCTCCTTGAGACGACACTGAGAAAACCTCAGCAATTACATCTTAGCCCCCGTCCTTCCTTTTTGTTTTCTTCTAACTGCTCAGCAGCAAATGGTCCCATTTTTCTCTGCTCAATTAAAATGTGTATTAATTGTGAAAAAAGCCCCAGGGACTCAAATCATTCGGATGGCATTCATTAACCATGGCTTATACATTATCGCCAGTGTATGCAAAACAAAAAAATGATTGAAACTACTTTTTGTTCTAAACAGCAAAGGATTGCTCAACCCAAGCTCCCTGTTGTTTGTGCAATAGCCCCCGCCGCCTAAAGTAAGGGCTGAGAGCTCCCATATAATGAACCTAGGAAGCAACTCTTCCTGCAAAATCAATAGTGACGAGCTCCTTTAAAACTCTCAACTTTGAGCCTTTGATGCCCAAGAATACATTACCGCCGTTAACTAGGGCTCCCGTTTAGGCAATAAGCATGCAGCTCACTCTTCAGGCTCCATTTGCCCCCTTCCTCACACAGACTTGCACCATTACTATTACAATTACAGTGGACACCACATATGTAGTCTCCTAGCTGCTGTATTTATCACCCTGATCATTCCCACTTAGCAAGTTCATCAAATGTTACAGTTTCATTAAGGGTCATCGATAAATCGGTACTTTGAGCACGGCAGTAGCTATGCAGAAGAGAAGCCGCTGGGGAAGGTTCAACGTGTGTAATGCCGATGTGTTTGAGGCTCTCCACTCACTCTGCAACCGCCCCAAAACCACACACACAAACTTCACAAAGCCTTCAATATTAATCTAAACCAGCTTTACACATAGATTGTGATGGACAAATACTCCTTTTGAAGACTGTCTCCATGTGTTTGTGCGACACTACACAATGACACGTGTAGTGTGTTCACAAAAATGCGAGAAGCAAAGTTTTGCCACCGAGTGGTTTCGGCCCTGTGAGCTCCACAAAGCATCAAAGCCTGTATGATTTGAAATACATCCTGCCATATAGGCTTCCTTCTGCTGCTTTGCTCACATTTACATTCACACTATACCGCTGTGGCTGTCAGGCGCCAGGTGAATTCGATATTTGCTTTTAAGTCTTTGCACGCATGTGTGTGTGTGTGTGTTATGTACGGGCGATCTTCTCTGCTGCGCTACCCGTCACTGTCACATCCCAGGCCATAATCACATGTGCACTGGGCTTGTTAAGTACTTCCCCCCTTTCTTTACAGCCTCCAATCGCAAATGTGAGGAATTAAGTTTGAAGCAAGAAGGAAGGATTCTCGCCTCACTGTCCGCCATTAACTAATTGGGCGCGCGGCGAGGACCAGAAAAAAATAATAAAAAGAAACCGTCATCTTTACAGCACGAGAGCGAACAAAGTGTGAGCAAGACGAGCAGTCAATGAAGAGACAATTCCCATGCGTCTCCTCTCACATGTCTGCATTCATTTGGCGATGCAAAGCTTTAAACGGTCGACTGAATCACTTTTATGGAGAAAAGGATGTTAATTTTAGCAACAAAATGCGGTACGCATCTGAAACTGGGATGAATAATTTAAATAGGCCTGTCAATTAACCCTGTGTGGGCACGTGTGTGAAGTGTCACACCTACAGTCGTCGTAACACACCCATATGTATCATGCATAGATTATAGCTCAGTTAGATTGTCAGACATCTTTGTCTGCGCATTCATGCATTACAATTGCTTGCATCTATGTAGGTTGCAAACCTTCACATATTTAAACAGATATGTATGTCCTGTGGATTGCATGAAGGGGTGCTGATCCCCAGGAGTGATACGTGTGAGATCACGTCTGTGCTGCAGAGCCATTAAGTGAGAGACTGTTATGCGATCTCATGTGGGAGGACACAGCAGCTGAAAGCTATTTATACAGATTACAACTGAATAAAGTGGAGATGAGGATGTACTGTTTGTAAGAATATGCACCAAAAAAAAGGCATTTCAAATAAATTGTGATGTGTATTTTATTTACTATTTTCTTAGTTTTCTAAGATCCAATAAGTGTTAAACTTCATTAGAAAATTAGTCAAACATTTCCTCACTTTTTCATGAAATAATTGCGGCACCAATGACTATACTAGAAAATTTCGCAAGAAATTTTGAAAGTGTGGCTACTACTGCCGTAAGACGTCGCAATATATAGCTTTTGTTTATGACGCCCGTCTCTCCTCCAAAGCACTTGAGTTGGTTTGTGTGTTAAACTGATTGGCTGATATGAAGCACCTGTGTGCTGCCGTCGTCATGGTGACCAAGTGAGCGCCAGCAGACTGATTAGAGGCAGACTGGACTGTGGACTTAAGGAAATAAACTACTGAACGTCCTGAACACACACAAACGTATATGAAATATCATATGACCTTATTAATGATCACAGTGTTGACAACTACACAATATAAAACACACGTAAACGTCTTTGTGTGTGTCTGTGTGTGTGTGTGTGTGTGTGTGTGTATGTGTCTGTTTGTGTGTCTGTCTGTCTGTCTGTCTGTCTGTGTGTGTGTGTGTTTGTTTGTTTGTGTGTGTATGTGTGTCTGTGTGTCTGTGTGTGTGAGACAAACAGACAGAGAGACAGAAGTCATCTGTGTTGTGTGTGCGTGTGTAAGTGTCTGTGTGTCTGTTAAACTGCCCTAACGAGAACACCTGTGGGTCGTTAGATCAAAGGTTGCCATGGTGATGACTTCAAAGGGACTTCCTTACGCTGAGCTTAATAGACCTAAATACTGTGGAACTCCTTTCAAACTATTTAAAAAAAATGGTACTTTAAAAGCCACTATTGCTTCGATATCGCATATTGAGTGTTAGGAAGACCTGATGAACAGATTCTGTGACTGGCGAGTCTGTACGATAAAACATGTGTCTGTACGGGCGATTTACAAATCAGGTACGAGCTTCAGGGGAGACGTGGCTTTGGAGGGAGATTTAACATGGCGGCGGATGGCAGAGCGAGGTGGACTTGCTCTCACATTCAGTCTGATTTCAAGACGTCTGAGTCTGTTGGATTCCTATCGACCGCAGTTTATGACAGAAGACAAGATTTCCAACGTTTCTATCCAACAATGGTGTATGAAGAGTGAACATTGTGGGAGTAAAGACAAAATACGTTTTTTTTTTTTAACAGTTTCTGTCGCTTCTTCTCACTCTGTTAATTGGCGCGCCACCCTCTACGAACGTTTCGTGAAATTTTTTTTATGTTTTTTGCATTTTTCGGGAAAACGTACGGGCGAATCTCTTAGAAAAGTCATAGCTCACGATTCCCGCGCAAACCGCACGTTTCGATGTAATTTTTGCGCATGTGCTGGCAACGCTCTGGGAGGAGTAGTGGTTTGACTATAAGAAGAATAATAATAATAACTAGAAATTGCATTTCCTGTGGAAAATGCGTTGGAATGCAAAAAGCTGAAGCATAAAGCTGAAATATTTGAAAGAAATTGCTGAATGTAGCTGAAAATAGTGAAATAAAGTTGAATAAAGCTTAAAAAAAGCTTAAAGCTGAATATATATGAAAACAGCTGAATGTATATGAAAATACTGGAATATTTATCAAAACAGGTGAATATATATGAAAATAGTGGAATATATATGAACATGTAAAGAAAACTACCTGATGAAAAGTGTTGAAGCCCAAAAGCATTAAACTGAACTGTTGAAAATCCTTGTTGTTTAAATGTATAATTGGAAAAGGTGAAAGGAAAACTGCATCATCTAAACACTGAACATAGTGAAATATTGTTGAATAAAGCTTAAAAAAGCTTTAAAAAAGCTGAATATATTTGAAAATAACAAAACAACTGAATAAAACACCTGAATATGTATGAAAATAGTGGAATATATATGAACATGTAAAGAAAACTACCTGATGAAAAGTGTTGAAGCCCAAAAGCATTAAACTGAACTGTTGAAAATCCTTCTTGTTTAAATGTATAATTGGAAAAGTTGAAAGGAAAAGTGCATCATCTAAATACTGAACATAGTGAAATATTGTTGAATAAAGCTGAAAAAAGCTGAATATATTTGAAAATAACAAAACAACTGAATATATATAAAAATAGTGGAATATAAATGAACATGGAAAGAAAACTAACTGATGAAAAGTGTTGAAGCCCAAAAGCATTAAACTGAACTGTTGAAAATCCTTCTTGTTTAAATGTATAATTGGAAAAGTTGAAAGGAAAACTGCATCGTCTAATTACTGAACATAGTGAAATTTTGTTGAATAAAGCTTAAAAAAGCTTTAAAAAAGCTGAATATATTTGAAAATAACAAAACAACTGAATATATATGAAAATAGTGGAATATATATGAACATGTAAAGAAAACTACCTGATGAAAAGTGTTGAAGCCCAAAAGCATTAAACTGAACTGTTGAAAATCCTTGTTGTTTAAATGTATAATTGGAAAAGTTGAAAGGAAAACTGCATCATCTAAATACTGAACATAGTGAAATATTGTTGAATAAAGCTTAAAAAAGCTGAATATACTTGAAAATAACAAAACAGCTGAATAGATATGAAAATAGTGGAATATATATATGAACAGATAGAGAAAGGGAGGGATGGAGACAGAGAGAGAAGTCCTGTGTGTGTGTGCGTGTGTAAGTGTCTGTGTGTCTGTTGAACTGCCCTCATGTCAGAGGTTGCCATGGTGATGAATTCAAATATCGGCAGTTACAATTACTAACTGCCGATGATTATATGGAGTCAATGCTGGGAAACACCTATCCAAAAATCACCCAAAAAACATACTTAAAAAGCCCCAATTGCTTAGATATCGCATATGAAGCGTTAGGAAGACCTGATGAACAGATACTGTGACTGGCGAGTCTGTACGATAAAACATGTGTCTGTACGGGCGATTTACAAATCAGGTACGAGCTTCAGGGGAGACGTGGCTTTGGAGGGAGATTTAACATTGAAGTGGATGGCAGAGCGAGGTGGACTTGCTCTCACATTCAGTCCGATTACGAGACGTCTGAATGTGTTGGATTCCTATCGACCGCAGTTTATGACAGAAGACAAGATTTCCAACGTTTTGAGCTATAATTTAAAAAAAAAAAATCTTCAAGATCTGACGTGGGTCTGCCCTCTAACATGACATCACGTGCTCTGAGCTCCGCAACACACACTCATGCAAAAGAGAGAAAAGGCGGCAAAAAAACATAAAACTAAAACGCTGACAATTATGACAGTCTAAAATATATCAATAAGTGGAGATATTCGGTAATAGCTGAAAGTTTTGGCAACATTTTAAACTTGGAATGGTGTCTCTAGCTGAAAGCATGGCAGAGCCTTAGGCTTTTGGAGTTGAAGAAGTTTAAGCGGATTTTAAAACGTTTTTCCATTGGAAACCATTCATTTTTATTTTCATAAAAAGTTTAATAATTTAAATATTTGAAAAAATATGAAAAATGTAAAAGCGTAGAATAATAGCTGAACGTTTTGTCAACATTTGAAATTTGAAATTGTGTCTCTAGCTGAACGTATGAAGAACCTGTAAACGTTTGAAGTTGAAGATGATTTGAAGATTTCCCCATTGGGTCCCATTTTAAAAAAAATCATAAAAAGTTTAATAATTTAAAAATTTGAAAAGTCTGAAATTTGAAAAGGAAGTTGCACACGTGTGCTTAAGAAGCTGAATATTTGAATAATTGAACTTTTTTCTGTAGCTGAAAATATGAAGGAGTTGAAGAAGTCCAAAATACGTACGGAAGAAATAGAAGAATAATAATAATAAGTTTTTTAAAGATTCGAAGAACAATAGTTGGAATGCTCGAAGCATTCCAACTAATAATAAGCCCGCAGGAGAACATGAAGTGTGCTTCCAGCATGGGGTCTATGACCCCATGCGGCTGAAGCCACACTTAATTATCTTTAAATATTGGCAGAACGTGCACCACAGTACATCCTATAATCTACATGTCCCTCGATAACCATGCGGAGGAATTGTTGGGTTCAGTATCACCACCTGGAATGCTGTCACAGCATCACAGACCAACTGACATGAGCAAGAGCTGGAGACGTTTGTGTTGAAATTGGTGTTTCTGAGACCTCTATTCATGCAACACTCTGCAAATGAGGATTTAATTAAACATAACTTACTTTCACATTAGTAGCTGTAAAATGATTTGATTTCTGTCAGTACACTTTGTGTCTGACAGAAGGGTTCTCGACCCAGGCAGTTATTCCTTCTCTTGCTCATTGTTAGCTTTTCTCAAGTGTCAGTACACCAAGACTGATTGCCTTGAAGGACTTTTTGAAATACATCCAATATTATTATGGAGGTGAGTTTTGTTGTAACAGAAGATATTAAATCATTTACTTTGTGTTCATGTCTCAGCAAAGCTAGTCCAACAATTCATCGTTAAATTTGTCATTAAACTTGAATAAATGTATCGCTGAGAATCAATTCACATTGTGACTTAATAAAAAGCTAATATTGTCTGTAAACTATAAGGTATGCGCACAAGAGGAATAAACTAAACCGCTGTCGTTTATGCTCGATAGAAAGAATTAGGCTTCTCCTTTTCAAATGTTTTCATAAGCGGTCTCTGTGCCAGTGTTGGTTACAGCCACACCTGTCATTATGCTCATGGACAGCGACACTGTAAATTGGCTATTACAAAATGTCAGTTATCAGAGCAGGAATTCTATCTGTCAGGGGCTTACAAACTACAGATGGTTTTAGAAAAACACAGGGCTCTCGTGTGAGTTCAAGTGTGGCCTTTGAAACCTTTTTACCCCCAAGTCAACCAGCCTGATTTTTGAGAAAAACAAGTCTCCTTTTTTTTAATGTAAACTTAATTATTTCCGCAACGACAATGTTTATTAAGTTCATTTAAAGTGCTGCAATACTGTAACCCTTGTGAGAATTTACATATGGTTAAAATAAAATTAAAGTAACTGTTAAATTTAAGTATTTATGTAACTCTCTGAACTTGCTGTACCGACTGTAACGTTTCACTAAGCTCGTGATAAGTACCCCTTAAAGTCAGATTTCATCAATTTATTTTTACTAAAACCCCAATATGTCAAAGTGTTGCTTTAATTTCAGTGTAGGATGTTGTTTAGGCCCTGAACCTTGTAGTTGGAAAAAGACAGGCACCGTTCGCTCGAGGACGGACTTTTGGCCAATCGTGCTCATAATCATGCGAATGTTATAAAATATATAGCATATATAAAATGATATAAAATAACACAAGTATTAGAATTCCTTTGGGCTCATACAATTACTTGAACAAGGGGAACAAGAGGTCCGACCCCCCCCCCCCCTATATATATATATATATATATATATATATATATATATATATATATATATATATATATATATATATATATATATGTATATATATATATTATACACATCCTGTCATATTATACACATCCTGGCATATTCTAGAATTAAATGCTTTTGCTACTTTGTAGTCTACACTGGTTGCCTGGCAACCTTCTTCGAGTAAGCCTCTACGCTCAGGACGAAAAAATTCCAGCACGATTCAAAACCTTGATATTGATATCGGCCTTGACATTGAGGATTTTTGTATGAATTGTAAACAGGAGAGGTACAATGTGTTCATTCGTGAGCTTTAGAGGTTCTGTGAGGTGTTGCTCTCTGCTTCCAAATGTAATGCTAAGCTAGGCTAATGTACCGCCAACAGCCTCACAGCAAATAAACAAACATGAGAAACCTCATCATCGAACGCGTGCAAAGAGCACGCGTGTATGTCTTGAAATGTCAACCTATTCCTGATTCAGCTACAGATTTAGGACTTGCACAAAGTCCCTGATGACTCTTGTGTCAACACCCCAGCTCTCTCAGAACATGCTGCTCTTTTTTTTCAACAGCAAACACTTCTTTCTCTGACAATGAAAAGCATGTTCTCTGCTCAAAACAGGCATTGGTTTTTTGTGTGGTTTTGTGTGGAGGACATTTGCCTCCAGTTAGAGGACTTTCTGTTCTGGCTCGTAAACGCCCCTCAACAAGATTATTGTTTTTTTGATTTGAAGTAAATACTACATAGGTCCTCACCCTGCTGAAGCAATCTCCACATGTCGCAATCTGGGTTGTTCTAGCTCTAAGAAGCCGGATCCTCAGTTTCTCACGTTTCATCCATTTTCAGTCAATATAATGTCAAATGTATGTGCGGGCAAATCTCTGGAGCCAAACATTGCAGAACATCTTTTCTGAAAAGCATATCGTCTCATACATCCCGCTGAATACGCCTCACCAGTACACTGAACAGCAGCTGGGGGAAAAAAATAACTTGACCGGACATAACACACACACACACACACACACTTCTTGACTGAAAAGAACAGGAGCAGCACAATCAGCAAAGCCATTTTTAATGAGCCTCTTCCTCTCTCCATCAGAATGGAATTAGGACAGCACTCAGCGATTTATGGGAGGGAAGCAGCGAGAATGGGGGCAAATGGCGGAAGGAAAAAGTCTTCATTAAGGACAGTGAAGTAAAGGTAGGTGGAGAAAGAGACGGAGGTAGAAAAAAAAGGGAAGAGGGACCCAGAAATGTGTCTCCCCGGTCTCTCTCTCTGCCACCTAATCAGGGAGACAAAGTTATGCCGGTCAGAGCGTTTGTTATTTCAGCTAATCCCTCATCACGGCATTTCATCAGGTTTGGCATTTGGCTGCCTGCATTAATTAGATGTTCCAATGGACAGCGCGTTAATAACTGACACGTGGCAGATAATGAGAAATCGTCCTCGCGGCCGTATCCTCTCGCCAGCATCCTCCTCATCCTCTCCTTGTCAGCACTGATACCTCTGTGCGAGAAACACTGCGATGTGTTTACCTGCGCCAGATTTCATTTATTGATGATTCAGGCGTTTTTTAGTGCCAGTGGCGATAATGTACTGTCTGCACTTTAGGAGATAAGTGTGTTCTGGCGCAATAGTTTGGACTTGTTCGGAATGTCTTTCCTTCTGTCTCCTCTATTTTTATCTCGGCTCCCCTTCCAAAAAAAAAATCTTCGGCTCTCTCCTTTTCTTTTATCCCACATTTCTCCTTATGTTCGCTCCTATTCACTCTCTCTCTATCTCACCTGTCTCTCGCGTTTTTTCCAGACCTTCCCAGAGGAGAGTAAGAACCCCTATCTCTCGCTTGCACACTCCTCTACTTTGACTGTCTGCTCTCTTCCCAACTCCCTCCCTCCCTCTCTCTCTCCCTCCCTCCCTCCCTCCCTCCCTCCCGCCATCATCCATATCAACACCAGGTGAATAGCCCTCTCCCTAATATTCATTCACAGTTTCCCGTTTTCTTCCTGAGTGCTTTTCTTTCTCTGTCGGTGTTTCCGTCTCGCTGTACCACTTCCAGTTTACACGCACTTTAGTATGCCGTCCTCTCTCCCAGCGCTGCCTCTCGGCGCTTTGTCCCTCCTCCCTGCCTTCCTCCTCCACCTCCCTTTCCAGTGACGGGACCTACTCTTCAGCATTCTGTCAATCATTGTAGTGTATGGCGATGCTCTTCACTCAGCCACAGGTCTCAGATCAGCTGCACTCATGGTCGTCTTCTCCGATGTAAATGTGGCTTTCTGTCGCTCCAGCGCAAACCACCTCCTCTCATTTGTCAATTCTTCTATTTCCTTTTCATTTTGCTGCTATTTTCTTCCCTCCATTGCTCTCCTTCCCTCTCTTTTCCCCTGCTGTTGCTCTCTTTAAAGCGTAATCCTTTATCAGACCCGGCATGTTGACTAAGAACACATTCTTATTTACAGGGACAGCTTCGGGGAGTAGTTGCAGAGAGAGAAAAGGTCACACTCATTCACACCTGGGAGTTGCCCCAGCACCGTGCTGTTTGCCGCTGAGCGGCATCGAAACAGTCGGGGTGCCTTGCTAAAGGGCACTTGATTGAACTTGAAAGGGTTCTCAGGACATCTGTCCATTTTCTGCTTCCCGTTCTACTTTACTCTCTCTGCTCTTCTTCAATCTTCCCCTCAACCTCTTCTTATAGTCCTCTATCCATCCTCTCCGTTGCCTTTACATTTACTTCTTCTTTCAGCTTTTCCCATCTGTCGCTAGCTGTCACACATCAGGAGTGTGTCAGCGAGGATTCAGAATATGTCAGAGCGCCGTCTGGTCACTGAGGTTTTATTTATTTATTTCCAACCCTCCTTCATCTGTGAAGGTTTGGTTCCGTCTCCTCCATCTCTCTCCTGCCATTGTAAACAACTGATTATGCCTTTGAGTTCTTCCATCAGGTTTTTTTTCCTCGCCTAATGATTCTTGTCATGGCGCATAGCTGAATATTGAGGCACTCGCAGATCCCCAGTGTAACAGAGCCTTTATCTTTCAACTTTCAAATCCCAGAAGCTCCTTAAGTCTTCTCTTTGGAGAGAGTCGGTACCAAAAGCCAAATCTCTCAGTCAAATTACCAGACAGCCAAGTCGTCATTATTTTCTGCACACTGTCATGCTCTCACTATCATTAAAATGTGTCCTTTGCATTAGCATCAAGTATGCAATATCTTTTGCAGAGAAGGACATAATACACTGGGTGTGCATACACAACACACTCATTTATTTAGATGTTTTCATTTACTTTCCTCTCTCCACTTTGGAAGAAGCGATGATTCTAAAGGAATGAACGCTCGATAAGCACGAGCCATGAGTAAAATATTCAAATGGTGTCCTATTTACAAAGGCTGAAGAGTCCCTCTCCCACTGCCATCACATGTTTGTTATGTGATATAAAAAGAAAGGCAGCAGCAGCTCCAGAGACCTTATCCACAGATATTATGCGCCAAGTGGAATCTTTTTATAGCGAGCGTAAACACATTAGTTTGCTGCATTAAAATCTGCTCAAAATGTTGGCGATTGTAAAGTTTTAGACAAAGTGGAAATGTGCCACGTCTCCATTCACAAGAGGTGGAGGACGTTTCAGTGGTTTTGTCTTGGATGAGGGGTGGCATGTGTTTGAGGAGTAGGACTTGTGTGCAAAATCGTATGCAAAAAAAAAAAAACTATGCAAAATCCTGTGTGCTACCACAACCGTGTGTGTGTGTGTGTGTGTGTTGTCGGCCGTGCCGCCAGCCGGCTGGTATCTCCGTGAGTCAGACGGGCCGGGGAGCTGGCGAGGCGCGCTGATCGTTTGAAGTGCTATTCTCTCCCGGAAGTTCGATCCGCCTGGAGGAAATATGTCATGTTGTTCCACCTTTCTGATTCCGGTAAGGTGGAGGTGAGGGGGAAAGGCTATTTGTTCCCATTTGCTTTTTTCGACATGTCAATAAACACACACTTGTGTGTAACAGACCGGTAAAGGTAACTAAGGCATTTGTTTGGCCTCGCTGTAAAATCATTGTATGCCATCTCTTCCTGGTTTGGGACAGAGGTGGGCTTGTTGTTCCAGCCCGATTCTTGACAGGACATATTTCATCTTCTATTCTCCCAGCCCTTGGCAAAAGATTGTGGCAATTCTCTGATTTCCTTTGTTTCAATCTTGCTCTAAATCTGCCTATCACTCATTTTGCTTGGTCTCACCCCTCTGAAACCTGATATATGTCTTTGCACCTGCCGATCATCTCATTCTCATCTCTCCCCCGTTCTCCCTCCAGATTTCCCTCCCCCATCCATCTCCTCCCCCTCTATCTAACAATATCTACCCGTGGCGTACAGTCAATGCCGGTGGAAGCTCTTGTCGTTCCATCTAAATTGAATACTTTTTCTTCCATTGGTTAATTAAAGCCACTCTCCCTCTCTCATTATTAACACGACTCCTGTGAGATCCATCAAACAAGGTTGGAAAGGGAAGATAGAAGGAGAGAGGCAGAGAGGCATGGGTTGTAATGGAGAGAGGGAGGAAGAAGGAGAGAAAGCATATTGTACAGAGACAGGGAGCCTCAAGAGTGATTCAGCCATTGTTACTCATCCCCTCCTTTTTGCAAGAGGGCTCATGTCATGAGTATTTTAAGTGCTCTCCATTCCGTTGTTCTCCTTTAATCCTGTTAGATAATTCTCTTTCTCCCTCCTCCTTCTGCGTCTTTCTTTTCCATTTCTCTTCTTTCCTCCTCCGCTCCCCGCTGCCCACTCAGCAAACGGCGAGTCTTATGCTCTCTGCCACAAAAAAAAAGAGGCTCCAGTGTGCCTGAACAAGGTAGAAGAAGGAAAGGGAAGAGGAAGTGAGAAGTAGGGAGAGGTAGGATGGGGGGGGTGATGACAAAGATGTGGCGGTGCTGGTAAGCGTTAGAGAAATCTGCTAGCCGGTGGGGCTTCATTTGTTATGAGGAGGGATTGAGTGTGGACGAGAGCCAAGACAGTGGCCAGTGAGTTGTGAACTTGTGGCCGCACGCAACTCGTCGTTGATGCATACAAACACAGCAACGGGATGGAGTCTGGGTTGATTTATAGACGCATGTGAGGCAGAGGGGATTGGAGGTTTCAAAATTAAAGAAAAGCTGCCCAAAGCAAAGCGGCTCCGAGTGTGTGGTAACGCATGTATCTCTGTTAGTTGTCCAAACACACAGTCATGGCTCATGGGGACACACACAACTTACAGAAGGAAGGAGTGTTCGGACTTGCAAGTGCATGCCTCCTCTTCCCATCTCCTGCTTGTTTTCATATTGTCTGCAGCTGTGGTGATTCAACCTGGTTACACACTTGTATGCCAAACAATATGTGATGCAACGTTTGAAACCTGCCCCGTAAACACTATACGCAAAGCCAGCAGCACTCCGTCAGTCTCCCTGGAGCCGCTTCTCCTTGGAAAGAAATACATTTCCCACAAGTCCCCATCCCCGGCCCATCATTTACATGAGGACAATTACAAATGAAGGAGTTGTAGAGCAGCAGCCCGGCTCTGTAGTTCATCTGCCAAGACGAGGTAGCCACTTAGCGGAGGTAAGGTGGGGCAGCCACAATTCCTGCAGAGGTTTTTTCTTCATGGGAATAAAATGGGTCACAAGCTCGGAGGGAGGATTTGAAGGACCAATAGCACGGCCTAGTGGTAAAGGCTCTGAACTGCGTGAAAGGCCCGTGCTGTGGATTTGAGTCTGAGGAGAAATCAGCGGAATCCAACAACCCTTATTTCAGCCATCACTGAAAGTGGGTGATTCCCTTTGATACACGGCGCCAGCATTTATGCAGTGCCATCATTACCACTTACTTGAACAAGCTTAACTTCTCATTCACACTCCAACCACCCAATTTACTTCCAGATCCCGCTCTTCCTCTCACATGCCATAGAGATGAATTCAGCACAAAGATGAGGCAGGAGGGGCAGGCTCTTGTGCCGAGAAGAATTTGCATGACCCAAAAATGCCCTGCCTCTCCTCCGACTCCATAAATCAAAGGGATTGAGAGAATCCCCAAATGCCTCCGTTCTTCGTCCTCAAAGGTGATAAATTGATCCCTGGCTGGCTAATAAGCAGAGGCACAGGGCAGACCAAACTTCCCAAAGATTTATGCGGTGACAAGTGGATTTATAGCGAAGGAAATGTGAGAGATCTGAAGAACAAAATCTATTTACTTCATCCGTTCTCTCAGAGATTTGAGATGGGAACTCCTTAGGGGAACCTGGGGGTGTGAGCCTCGAAGAAGTAATGTATCAGGACAATAGAAATAGACTATCTGTCATGGAGGCAATGAATGTAATGGAATTATCTGGTTTTGATTGATGAACATGTGTTTCCACTTACAATAGAATATCAGTCCATGTGAATATGCCCACAATTCAACAGACTTTTGAATAGATTTCGTCCCCGCCCCCTTCATTAAATATGATCCTACAACTGCAGATTGATGGAAATCAATACAACAGACACTTACGCGTTCTCAGGTTTGTCAGCAGTCTCACCAAATAAAGGGAGGCAAGAACGTGGAAGGCAATCCGACAGCTTGCCGTTGCCCGGCCCGTGAGAAACCTTTTAAGGCAACTCAAGCAGTCATCTTAATGACGTGAGGTGATACGGTGACAGGAAAAGCGCTCTTTTAAGAAGATGATCAATGCTATCATCTTCTCCAGCGCTGCCTGGAAAAAGGGACAGAACAGAGAGGCGTAGAGTTTCCTAAGAGGAGCTACCCTCCTTTCCGTTCCCTTCGTGTAATTCTCCCACTTTATAGCCGTAATGTGTTTTCCCTCTTCCCGTCTGCCTTCGCTGCATCTTCCAGTTTCATTCTCAGTTTCATCTTATCATTCACCCTTTGCCCTCTCCGTGTCTTCATCCTTCACTGCTTAAGCCCTTCCTCCGTTTCCAGCGTACCTCCTCTGACTCGCTGCCTACCACACATTATCTCGCTCACTCCCCTCTTTGCACTGACAGCGTGCTTATCCTGTTGTGTTGATGAGATATTTGAACGATTAACGTTATGCATGCTGAGCAGATTATGAGAGCCTTTAGGGAGGCGCAGTTTCAGCATGATGGAAAGTTTCCAGCGTGATGCAAAACTCTGCTGATAAGAGGGCTTTGCAGACGGAAGGGGAAGGTAGCATACAAGATGCCTGTACGCACCACAGCAGCATTCCACAGTCTCCATTCGGATAGAAGCACGGACAAGGACATTTGATAGGCTTTAAAATGATCAAAAGTACTGGCTATGCTATAAAGGATTAGCAAATACATTAAGTTTGAACGTGAAATGGGCATATAAATCTCAAATTAAAGCTGCGTGGCATTAAGTGATTTTTGAATTTGTATCCGAGTTTGGACGGGAACATTTCTCACAGAGACAGCTCACATGGCAAATGTGATATGGCGTCAACAGCAGCCTGACAAGCGCAAACGAATGCAAATGGGTCTAAAATATCAAACCTCCTCCAACCCAAAGCGTATCTTTTTTGGGCTGCGTGACGCCAATTCCGCACCAGACATACGATGCACCGTATAACTAATTCCATCTACGTCTGACAGTGACGCTACCCGGTTTCCACCGAGGCAGCTGCTGGTACAGAGAGTGAGTGAGGGAGTGAGGGAGGGAGGGAGGGAGGGAGGGAGGGAGGGAGATCGCTTCCCAAGTGCTCATTTTTAGCTGGCTTGTTTCGGCACAGCGCACCAGAGCTGACGAGCTGAGCACAGAGTTTTTGACACAATGGTGTCAAACGCGGGACTGTGATGTTCAGCTCACACGAGCGGATAGCATCGCACCTGCTGGCAACATCCAGACACAGACTCAAACTGGCGCGCTATCAAGCCTGCGTGGCAATTAGTGTGTTTGGGCGCGCTGTGAACCCTAATGGCACATTTGCTTTACATTGTTTCATTACAGAGAGTTTCAGGGAGCTGTCAATCGATTGGAAGTGCAGAAACAATTTGCGAGAGGCCTCGGTTGTAGACTCATGCACTGGTGTCGTTTAATTCTGATGACTTGTTTTACTTCAGTAACTTATTTCTCAGTAAGTTCTCACACTTAACAGAAACAAGCAGCAAGGTGAAGCCAGGCTAGCAGCTGATCTGTACTTAGCTACTGCGTGATGTAAGAGTTGCTGTCTGAAGAGTTTTGTTTCACCTCATGTTCATGGAAATTATTTAACAGATGGGATCCTCACAGTTATTAAAATGCCATGCTGTGTCAGCGCTCAAATGAAGTCTTTTCCTCCATTTCCACTCAAACTTTAATAAAGCAACTGTCTAACAGTTGGTGTCAAAGCTCCACAATCATTCATATATATATATATAAATATATATATATATATATATATATATATATATATATATATATATATATAAATATATATATATATATATATATATATATATATATAGAAAGTAGAATCTGACTCCAGCTTCCTCCTGCTCTACAGAGCGTTTCAGCATCATCGAGTGGTGTGGACTTTAAGCAACTAAAGAGTTAGAGGCCAAACCGAACATAAAAAAAGTATTTTAAAGATTAGATTATCATGCATCGAGAGACCGGAAAGACGACTGAATCAATGCTGATGTTTTCTTGTGTCTGCATGGCGTAAAAAAATGTGGAATATTAGCGAACCAGTTAGCCATAACAGTCAGACTTAATGGAGTATTGTCATGATGAATATTGAATGATGTGTGTCATCACGCTGTGAGATTCTATTTGGATTTTGCTTAAAAACTATGCAATGGACAACTTCTATTCTACTTTGTGTACGAGCATTCATTAGTCAACATCAGGCTCTATTTGTGACTGGACAAGATTTTAGTTGACAGTTCAACAGTATCTACAGGCCCAAGGCTGGTTTTATAGTGGTCTAGCAATAAATATTAAAATATGCCTCTCACAGGCCATTTCTTATGCTGTCCACAAGCACGATGGCGCCATAACTCTCATCCTTTGTCAGCAGCAACTTGTGTTGTAAATTACCGGTCATTAATGACTGTGTGTGATCATCAAAGCATTCAATCAGAGCACAAAACAAAATTAACTTGTTTTCCCTTCTTTTATTAAAGCTCCCGCTTGACTGACGCTTTAGAAGTTGTGTATGGTATAAGTAATATCTTCTCCCCCACATCAACATTCTTGTGGTTTTATGAGTGGAGCCGGTGTCTCTGTTGGTTACTGTTCATGGGCAGGCCATAAACGGGGGATTTATGTCTGAAGTGAAGCCAGGAATGCTGATGCTGGTGTCAGAGAGCAGAGATACTGTCTGGTTTGACTCTCATTTTATAGAATCTGTAAAGTCCACAACTGAATGTCCTCACGTGTGCGCTTTACAGAGGCGGAGTTAACATAACTGGCATTCAGAAGATATAGAATGGCATAACAGATGGCTGCAATATACTGTAACTTTGCTCCTTGAGACACTAAAAGCAGATTTCACATTTTTCAACATCTTACATCACGTTTAAAGTCTTCGTGCAGTAAGAGTGTTGCCGGCATCAAAGTTTGTCGTCAAAGTAAAAAATAACCCGGGAACATTTCATTAGCCCTCAGTCTTCCAGTGATGTCTGTAAAATAGTATTTACCACAAACACATGACTTGCAACACAATCTCAAGTGTGCATTCACCAAACACCGGCTAATATGATATTACAACGATTACTGCACCGCCTACTTTCTCTTAGAGCAGTGATCTGGACATTCAAGCCACTATTGTTAAGTTATGGCCATTGTAATTGCTATAGACAGGGATCTATTAGCATAGCTTCTTGGGTGGCCATGGCCGTGTTTCTCTAAATCATTGAGCTAATTATACAAGCTAATTAATCAGTATGCTTGGAATGGGCTGCGTGAGCAGACTCTGCTCTTTGTTGGCTTGCATAATAAAAGGAGTCCATTTTTAGACGGGGGGAAAATGAAGAAGGGGAGGGAGAAAGAAACTTTGATCTCAAGTAAACACATGTTTTTTGCATATCAAGTGCGTGGGCGAAGTGGGGGGAAAAAAAAAAAAAAGCGGGATTACAGATGCAAAAAGCCAAGCTGGATTCACACTAGTAGTGCTTTGAAGATGCAGAATCCTGCATGGCGGCAGCAGATAGGAGAGGTAGTGTGCACAATGGTGTCCAACATCCAATTATCAGTGTCGTTGTCATGCAATACAAACACAGGCGGGAGATCTGTCGATCACTGGCGCCGCTGTGACGTTTGAGGCTAGTCTGAAAAAAACAAAAAAACAAGCATGTGCTCGTCTTCGGCTAAAGAGCCGAGCTCTGCTCTTGGAAATTCACGAGGCAAACATGGCAGAGCGTTAATATTGATGTGTGTGTGTTTGTCAAAGCTTGTCTGTGTGTTTTCAAGAATGAGGAGGACCTCTGTGCTCCTTGGACATCATTCCGGGTCCCTTGCCACCTTATTATATTCCAGTCATCAATCTGAGTCCAGTCCTTGCCCAAATCCATTTAGGTCCCATGTATGTGCACTGTATGGTTGACACTAGGCACATGTGTACAGTTGTGTGTGCGTGGCGTGTGTGTGTGTCCTGGAGGTGAACATTCGGTAAACAGTTTCCCTCTTGGTACCGAGTCCCGACAGCACTTCCACACACAGATAACACACTGCGCTGCACGTGTTCTTGGAGAAAATGGGGGAAAATATGTTTAATATACGATAGTATTGGATACTGGATTGTATATGCTGTAATATACATACCAGAAAAGCCCTCACAGGCAATTCTTACTCCCAAGTGTGAGAGTGTGTGTGTGTGTGTGTGTGTGTGTGTGTGTGTGTGTGTGTGTGTGTGTCAGGGGCATATTCATGCTGCCTTGCACATAACTAAGGGTGCATGTGAGAGTCACTGTCAGAAAATTATGACTTAGAAGCAGACATATCCAAACGTCCTGTCTTCAGCATGTGGTGGAGGAACTGTCAGCGCTCATGCAGGAGTCTATTTTTAGCAGCTCGCATTATGCACACCGGAGAATCACCTCCTCAAAGCATGTTTGCGCACACTAATGGGACTGTGAGGAGAACAAAAGCCATGCATAGTGGTCACAGGGTATGCTCGTCTCCATATGACTCAACATGTGATGGAGTACGCAGATGTACAGTACAATGATCCAAGTGTTTGCTGGTGAATGGACAATAATACAATACACTCCCTGACCTCTCCTTCTCTTTGTCCTCCAGGGAGATTCTGAGGAGTTCTCTTCTTTCATCACTCTGGTCCGAGGCACCAATCGCAAATCATTATTCCAAACGGGTAAGATATAAAAAAAATAATACCTTCCTTGAAATTGTGTTATCCAATAAAGTACTCCATCTATGACAATCACTGCTGGAAATCCAGTTTCCGACGTTCAAATGTCAATGCAGCCACACACAACACCAACAAGATAATAATGTCAACCCATATGAATCAAATTAAGGGTCAAACAACGAAACGTTGTTAGTATTGACGAATGCATGGAAAGAGCCCATGATCTGTTTATACAATAAGTTCAGTCACTGTAAATTAGTTTGGCTCGACTGCCTGACATTTATGTTTGGGTATGAAATAAATCTCAAGCTTGGCAAACGAGTTAAGTTTGATTTCCTTTTTTTGAGCCAGAACAGTGAATGCCCTTTCCACTCGCTGCGTTTACAGTATTATGCAGTCAATTGTCATTTTATAATCACATTGATTTTTTAAACTAACCATCATTCTCCTCACAGACATTTAAATATCCACAGTATGCCTCCTGTTTGAGCACCGTATTGGACGCTAAATGCTAAATAGCTGGAGATATGGCTGGTTAGCTCCGTACAGCATGGTGACACACATAAAGCATGCTAATGGTGCCCTCTGGAGTCCAGGAGTCTCAACTGCTGCTGCGCTCCTGTTTTTACAAGAGATCTATTTCCACATGAGGACTGCGTGCATGAGACACCCATTATGATTTCTCACAGCATTTGGATGACGTGGATAAGCATACACGCAAACACAAAAAAGCAAGAAATCCACATTAATGAGTTACCATGTGACCCAAACGTAAGCAATTCAATATATTTGTCTTTTCATATGCACAGAAAACAGACAGTTATCCTGTACACAGCTAATTTTGCTTGGTCCTTACTCACAAAACTACAAAAAAACTTAAAAGGAAAAAACAAATAGAATTAGAATTAAGAATAGAAAAATGCTATAAAAAATACATTAAATAAGGCACATACAATAAAATATGACAACAGTATCGCACTGTTTCGCTGAGTATATAAAGTGGACTATGCACGTAAAAATCACGTCTTCTCCTCATCGTCATCATCATAATGATGTTCAGGTTGGGATCGTTAGTTCTTGTCCCCTGGAGCCAGAGTGGCGTTCCCCTGTATCTCAGTGCTGGTTTCCAGATCAATGAGGAGGGCTGTGGTTTCCCCCGAAGGAGTTTGGAGTGCCGCTGATAATTGGATGTTTGTGTTGCTGTAAGTTGCTGTTCCTCTGGGCTGCGTAAGTCAACGCATTGCTCTACATATCCAATAGGATTCCCAATGTGCTTGATTCAAACGCACCTGCAACAGAAGTTTTGCAGCTTGCTATTTTGAGTTCATATTCTGGCAGAGCTGTTGAGGCCCAGTGTCTCGTTATTGGGACGCTGCTTCTCAGTTTATGTCCTATCGTTCACCAGCAGCCTCAAAGAGATCCCCAAGTGTGTTAAATAGGTGAGTGTAAACGCTGCGAGGCAATGATGCTTTTCACTCAGAGCATTCCACCCATATAATGCCCTCTGTCCCTTGTGGCAATTACTGAGAACATTTGCGCACACACAAAAAAAATGTGTTGGAAGCTCAGGTGGCAAAGTGATTCAGATTAGAGATGACAGAGACAAATGTAGCTTCAGTGGAAAGAAAAGACGAAAACAGTTAAGTACGGACAAGTGAGTTAAACTAACTTTGTGCCTGAAGTATTGTTAATGACAGCGGCAAAATTGTCACGATCACATAGTCTGTTAGAGGCCATTTGAATGTCTTGTTCAACAACCATTATGGCATTAAATTTAAATTTAATCTGGTTTTTCTTCTGAGAGGCGAAGTCAGGAAGACTCCTCGATGACATTGTTGTGCATTTTACTCAAAAGGGTAGCTGTGCAAGTTCCCTGCGCCTGTCAGATGGGGTTGTTTTATACAAAGCAGCAGTAGCGGGTGACCCCGTTTAGAAGACCAACAGGTCCGCCGACCAGAAACTTTCCAAAGTCTACTTCCTAAAACTGCTTACAATAGATGAGAAGTGACCTGTTAACAGTGACAAATGCTGTCTCTTTACAGCAAAGGCCATTTATAATTGGGAAAAAAGAGATAAACCGACAAATGGTAGTGCATTTTTGTCGTGTTGAATTACGGCTCTGAGTGAAGATCACTTTATATTGTGCGAAGACAATTCTTAAATCAACCCTCAGGGATATATTTCTCTTCCATCTGTCTTATTTGAGACATCGATGTTGCCAGGTGTTAGGTCTGTAGGAGTACAATAGTGTCTTTGGGGTTAAAAGCGAACGTTTCCGTCTGGTCCATCCTGTTAGCTCGAAGGGGTCACGGTACCCGATATCAGTGCGTCCCCATACTGTACTTCTTTATTTTTGATGTATTGCATTATGGTTATCAAAAAGCGTGCGCACGTGTGTGCATTTAAGCAGGTGTCGTGGGCCAGCCCCGGCTGCCATGATTTATTACACCGCTTGAAGGGACTTTCATGAGGTCACATGAGCAACATGGCAGCCAGGCAGAGCACCCTGTTCTCTTTTGCCCTGCTTGCAATTTGGGAGGCATGCCAAAAACAGCTAAAACAGATTGTGCTTTGCACATATTCAGGTACACAGTATAAAATATGTATTCATTGTACACACACACACATGCTCACTAAATCAAATACTGTAATCCAGGCTTAATGCTGCTTTATCACCTGCGCAGGAGGCAAACGTTATGCAAATGCTCATAAGCTATTCCAAAGGCACGTCAGATTTAAGGCCTGTCTTTAATATGTCTTCTGAGAGGTTAATTCTATGCAAATATGGCCTCATGAGCCGGAAACAGGATATTTTTCTAATAACTCGAGGGGGCTGCCACTAAGATACAAAGTGCAGTCTTTTAGACTGACCTTGGATGATTATTCTGAGCTTGGACCTCACCTCAGGGTAGCAGCGCAATATTTCAGCTTTGAGTCTGCAGCAGTGAAAAAGAGATAGTTATGGTCGCTGCATGTTCAGACTTAAATTGAATTCATATGGTTCAAATGCTTGCCTTTCAGTGAAGCATCTTTGGAGCATATTTTCAAGATAGCAGTAGTGAGGAAATGGGCAAAGCTGAAGTAGTGATGAGTTACTTTACATTTTAGAGCCTTGGTCTTCTGATACGCACTGTCTTATCATATTGTGTGTGTTGTCTAAAGATGAAACACACATGCAAACTGCTTGCTCGAGGGACACAATGCAGCACCACAACAAAAAGGGAGAAATCAATGAGAACACATCAAATCTGACATATTTGTTTGTCCTTTTCCCCATAGGTATTATTTTGAGTGCTCTCTGCAACAGTACATAAATAAGGGCATTGTTGAAAATAGGCCATGGGAACCATGCTAATATTAGAAATGCATTTCATCCACTGATTTACTTTGCTTTCAAACGATGGACTTAAGCCTCTCAGGCGAGCAGTGTGTTGATGCTCGTTGATTTCGATGCCGATATCTACAGAACTGTAGAAACTCATGAGGCTATTGTTCAGTCTTCTCCGTTTGTTTTCCTAACGTATGAATTTTTCAAAGCAAGCTTTGTGTCATATTTTCACTTACAATTGTGTGAGATGAAAAGCTCATCCCGCGGACTCTTTCTCGTCTCCTAGGTGGGGGCAAAGGGGGCGTTCTTTTCCGCGGTGAGTCGGCGAGGTAAAGCGGCAGCATCGGGCAGCATGGTGGCACCTGCATGAACACAACAGAGGAGCCTGGTTTCTTGGTGAGTTTCACATTTAACACCCCACACAGTCCACAGGGACGCCGTTTTCCTCAGACAAGGTTCTCAGCGTTGGGCTTAACATTTGTGGTAACTTATTTGGTTATGACTTAATCTCATTAATTCCTGGGGTGAAAAAAGGGCTTAATTGCAAAATAAGCAGAAGCATTTTCTCTTCACTTTAAGCTTCTAATATGAGAAAAGCGGCTTTCAGATTAAATTGGAACAGCATTTTCATTGAAAAACCACAGAACAGTGTAGCAGAGCCTTTTAGACCAAAGGCTTGTTTTTTTTAGATGGAGTTGTAGTTGATGCTTTTTTGTGAATGGGTTAAAAAGAACAATGCTTTAATTTTGTGAATGACATCAGAAGACATTTTACTCTAAGACGTCTTATAATCAACTCTGATAGGAAGCTTTCATTCAAAATAACACTTTTGTCAATGTGGGTCGGGAAAAAACTATAACAAGAAAGAACAATGTTGTGGGTTAACAGCACAATTTGATAATGTAGAGAAATTTTAGGTCAGCCCAAAAAAATAGATAATATGAAAAAGGAGAACTTTCATTTTAAATTCAAACTTATATTAATCTTATATTGCAGCTTTATAGTTACCTATATGCAGTTTATAGCGTTATAATTTTAAGTTTTCGCTTGACTTTAATGGCTCGCGTGTTGAAGAGAGCGCCACCATCAGCAAACACGTGTTCAATCGAAACAACGTGTATTCTTCTTTGTCCTTTCATTCCCCCTCTTTGGAAGATATTCTTAAACCATATTTTGAAGCATTTATATTTCATGTGAGGCTCCTCCGAGGAAGGAGAAAATGCATTCCTAATACAACAACACAAAAAAAGAGCAAAATGGTTAATGAAAACAAAGCTGAGGAAAGGGCGAATCAAGAACAAACCAACATACAAAAGCTCTCCTGAGAGTTCAGACTGGATCGAGGTACCGCAGACAGAGTGAGAGGGAATATCAGGACACACTGATACACAAAAACACGCTCACTGACTTGTTAAATAATTACTGAAAAGAAGTCACCGAATTACTGTTCTCGGCATTATTAAACTCAAACACTTATCACATCTGCAAATCGGTTTTACTGCCAGGTGAATACACTAGATGGTGCAAAATCTAGATAATCTAGACATGGGATTAGATATAGGCATTTAAAACCTTACGAAAAAGCAAGTTTTAAAACAGCAGCATTGGCTTAGGAGCCACTTACGTCATTCTAATCAGACAGAATGCGTTATGAGGGAAACTCAAAAGGATTGTTCCCCAGATTTAACTCGGGTCTGAAACACTAAAGTCTGTTCTCACAGGAGAAAATCCCTGCCGAGGGCCTGTGCGATGATGTAGCTGAGAAAACACATTCAGCGGGGTATAAATATTGCACGGTGAGTACATGCAGGGCTTTTTGGCCGATGAATTATTACAAAGTCCAGTGGCTTTATGCCAGCCTCAGAATATATCTCGCTCAGCTTCACCCTGCAATAAGCTGTGGCTGGGGAATTGCGGTTATGGGCACGCCACAAATAACTACCAACGATACGAGGAATCCATCACGCTCATCCCACATGTTGTGTGCTTACACTCCAGCGCTCTCAACATCAGCCGGTTATCAAACACACACACACACAAACATGCATGCACACACACTTCATAAGAGTAAGAATTGCCTGTGAGGCCTTTTTTGGGGCATAAAAGCCCTCTAAACATGTATATTACAGCATACACAATCCAGTATATTATACTATATTAGAATTTTTTTTTCCACATTTCCTCATTGAACACGTGCAGCGCAGTGTGTAATCTGTGCGTGGAAGTGCTGTCGGTAGTTGGGACCGAGAGGGAAACTGTTTACCGAATATTCACCTCCAGGACGCTTTGATAGATGGTTTATCCCCCAACAGAGTAAACAGGGCCAACTCCTCGTGCTCACTCTGAGGAGAGCAAATCTGGATGAATGATGATGAGTCTGTTCGCTCGACATCAGTCGAACACGGTCATGAAATTAGTCCATCTTGGGCTTTATTTTTTTTTCTCCCGCTAAATCACTTTTCATTTGCACGAGATAATCATGTAACTCGGCGGAGTGTGAAGTTAATGGTTCGTACATCTGATTGTGTCGACACAACGAGAAGAAAGGAAGATCAAAAATAAGCATCTAAATGGAAAAGGACTTTTGCTCTGTGCGCTGCATTGTTGAACCAGAGAAATGTCGGGCAGGTTGGGTCCTTTGGTGATTAGCAAAAAAAAAAAAAAAAGAAGCATAATCCCCAGACTGCTGACATATTTCTTTTGAAAAGCGCCTGTCTGAAAAAGACAGATATGCGCCGGAAATTGGATCAAATCTGTTTCATGTCAGATAGCAGCTTGCGCTTTCCCAGGGTGAATCTTTACTAAGCCACAAACAGACGGGATTAGAGTTTGAAGTACTGGCCATAGTAAAAAAGAGACAATATTAAATGATTAGTGACAATGTATGATAACCTCCAAATGACTTCCTTAAATACAGTCCACACTCCCACAGCGTGCGCTCTGACAATCAGCGGGACCCAGTCCATAGCCTTCCCTAATTTGTGCTAACAAACGTGCTAAATCTCTAACATCTCAGTGCTATTGTGATTATTAGGACGCGAGCACAGACAAGCCGAGGCTTTCCCTCTGCAGAGCCGAGCCACCGTGTGTGTTTAATGAAATGCATGGATTTAACTCAAGGCACTATGGATGAGGTATTTAAGTGCGGTGCATATTTCATGGCCGTTAACTGCACCCGGGCTGCTCATTAGTCGCGTGACAGTTAATGGTTCTGGTGCCTTTTTGAATGCATTACAAGATCTCACTGTCAAGCGCACACATATACGAGCACACCAATAGCATTGGCAATAGCTTATGGATGTAATTAATTGCATTGTTGCTTGTGATTTTGCAAACATATTTAGTCATTGTCCACATGGAAAAATGCAACCGTTGTGATCCAGTCACAAGTAAAACCTCTGCATATGATTATAATCCCCAGAAGGACTGAAAGAGAAATGTTTAATTTCCTCAAACGTTTAGCTGTTGATTGATATCCTGGTGGCAAATGCAATAATCAGATTTATACATTTGGCAATGATTTTTGTAAAATGAGGGAGTTATCCAGTGGGTTACAACCACAAGATGGTGCTGTGCATCACCGTTTGCCCTCAAAGGGACTCCTCCGTCTGAGGCAGTGCCATTTACCTCCATCATCAAAGTGATTGGCTTCCATTTGCTTTTATTTGCCATCACGATATAGATTTACATGCACTACATAGAAAGAAGGGTCTTCATCACTGGCTTCTTTATATTTTCATAACAAAATAAATAAACTTTTTTTTTTTTTAGAAAAAAAGGATTACTCAACGCACATCTCTTCTGTTGCAAATTCAACTTGCTGAATATTTCATCAAACAACGCTTTGGATTTTCAACGTACATTCCTAGAACATGCGCACAAAAAAAAAGAGAAATCCTCATTTCAACTTTGAAGGTGTCCATCAGACCAGACATGAAACGAGAAAAGTAAAACACACATTGCTATCCTCTGTCTGTGAAGCGTGAAGCCGGCATAATAAATCACAGGCATTGAAGGGAAATGCACGACTGCGTATACTCAAGTCAGTCATGCCGATAAAATAGCATGCATTGAAATGACAGTAAAATCCAGTAGATGGCAGTCTGTCAATACAGAAGCATCCTTCCCTGAGCCACAGCTCTGAGGAGGTGTGCCTCCAGTCATCAGGAGAGGTCCCTCACATGCAACATCTCCTCTGCACAGTGTGACAGGCGGCAGCACAGTGACAGCACAAAGGAACCTTTATTGCTCCTGTAATGAAGTACACAAGCTATTTAGATGTGGAATACATGTTTTTTAAAGAGCATGTGGATTAACACTCGAAGGAGATAGTAGACACACACACACACACACACACACACACACACACACACACACACACACACACACACACACACACACACACACACACACACCTCTGCAGTGCTTTTCCCTCCTTCATTTTCTCCCCTTATATCTCTCGCACTCCATCGCTCACTCTCGCACAAAGCCGAATGGCGTCACCACCCACCACTTGCGTGTACACACACACACACACACACACACACACACACACCCACCCCCAGCGCTACACACACCTCCACGCCATCTGTCTGTGCAGCGGCCCATGTCTCTGGCACTGGGGGCAGTTGGGAGCAAGAGAATGAAAGAGAAAGTGTCTCTTGGCTCTGTCGTCCTGAATCCCACTTCCTCTCCTCTTCCTCCTGCTGTGCTGTTGCCCATCAGATGCTCTCACGACATCACACTGTCCGCCGATGGGCCCTGCCTACTATCGCTGCACCGATGCTCGATGCCGTAAAAAAAATCGAATGCTCAGAAGCTGGCACCTCACGAGCCAAAGAGATGGAGGACATGTGCTCTCTGTTTTCGGTGATTTCACCTCGCAGTCATGAGAGCTCATTTCAGCTTAGTTCATTAACTACGGGCTCCTCGCTAATGTTAAAGCCCACAACTCAACACGAGGAAAAATAAACATGGCTGATTAGCGTATGCATTCGGCGTTTCAAATTAATACCACAGATGGCAGATTCACTCTCACCGTGTTGGTAAAAAAAAAAAAGAAAAAAAGATGGGAGGACAGAATCTGGATGTTTCTGTCCCTCTCCTGGAGGAGAAGCAGCATGTGTTTTTGTTGTGTGCTTCCTGGTTACATTTACGAGCATGAGTTCATTGTAAGTGCAAAACAAAATAGCATATGTGAGCCCAGGGAATCAGTGTCTGTGCACAGCGTAATGAGAACAATCCACAGGCATATAGGTGATTCTGTCATCAAGATTTCCTTCTCTTTTCAGTGAATTTTCATAACCATGCAGCTTTACAGAGAGCTTTGTAGGCAGCTTAAGTAATTTGAACAAAAATGCATTCCCTCTCTCTCAGTCTCTTCCATTTAGACGGCGAGCGAAAGTGCCTTCATAACGGCGCTATATTCAACTGGAGTGATAAGAAATGGCAGCTATCAGCAGGCGCTTTGAAAGCCGCATATAACAGTTATTGTGTGTGTGTATATATAAAAATTGATTTATGTGGCCCATCACTTAGCAGGCGCAATATGTGGATGAATATGGGCGAGTATAATATTAGGGATTGAGTGAGAGGGTTAAGGGAAGGACCAGCTGCTGCCTCAAGGTGAAAAAACTATGATCAAAGACTGAATACATTTAATAAGACACTAGATCTCAATATCTAAAGCGATGTGAAACTGTCTAGATCATGCCGATAATACATATCATTTCTATGATCATGTTCCATAGATGTTTCATACATTACATTACATACGAGTACCCTCCCTCAGTGTGTCAAAACATGACGAAGAAGTAATAATGGAATTAATTAAAAGATGAAATACAAACAATGTATGATGGTGTTTATCGTTTCTAACTCCAATTTAATAATGGAACAATACTCTTCATATAGCTTTTCACATAGCTTCCATATTATTAATCAGTTACAGTCACATGTGTCAGAAATGGTAAATATTAGAGTCAGTTCTTTTTTTACGTAATAAATACTGCCATGATTGAGAGAAATGCATCTATCGTGCATTTGTTATATTCATTATTGTATTAACGATGTTATTGGCAAAGTAATGGTACATTTACATTTTTTCTTTGTTGTAGGTGGCAGGATTAATCCAAAGATCCTGAGTTTCTCTCAAAAGTGATATATTGGTAATTACTAAAGCTTTCACAATTTATAACAAGTCCATCTTCTTTTTAAATGTTGTTTATTAAATAAAATAAAATATATCATGTGTTAATGAAGCTGAACAATTATAATTGGGATTGTTAACTACATAAAAGACATGTGTTTGTTGTAAACAAATCACAGTTCCCAAAAAGCTACTTTTCTGCATTCTGGCCTCTCCAAGCCATTAAATGCAGTAAGCAGGAGCAGGTTTGGCGGGAGCAAACAGCCTCATGTTTACCCCTTAGCGCAGAGCTGCTGCCATGTCCAGACTTGTAAATCAGGCCCATTGAGGGAGCATAATGCTGATGATTATGACAGCCAGTCGCATGGGAGTGATAGAGGGACGTTGAGTTATGGGGCTGGTGGAGGATGCCCAGAACTGGAGAGTCTCACAAATGTAGAAGCACTTTCACCGAAACACAAGTCCCCAGATGGGGACTAATGCTGCAGTTGGCGGCTGTGGCACCCAAAATGAGTGCACATTAGCCGCTCAAAACCCACAGAATAGTGAAGTATGTTTTATTTATTTTATTTTCACAGCTCTGCCGCTTCACTCTATTACTGCTAGATCATTTTTCAAAAAGCACACAGACCGAACAACAGAGCCAGAGACAGCCAAAGTATCTTGGAAGTGTTTTTTGTTGCAACGGCATGCAATGCATCACCTAACGAGCCGACTTCAAGTTGGGAAATGCATTCCCATTCACTGGAATCCTAAAGAACGTCCCGTTTGCATTCTCCTTTATTCATTCGACTCCCCTTTGCGGATGAGCGATCATTCATTCGCATTGATTGTCAGCCATGATAATATAATCAGGCGTAAAGCCTGACAAGGCTGGCCGGTCCGATAGATCAGAGCTGCTGACAGCAGAGCTATGCACAGGTCATAAACCCTCACCTTCCCTGTTTGACCCCACATCAATTTGGCTCTTTCCAATATGAATGCAAATAACAATGCATTTTTGGTGACATGTTTATGGTTATCTCTGTATCTCCCCTCGCTCCGCCTGCTGCCCCTAAATGTGCTGACGGTACCGAGCTAATGGGAGGGAAAAAGCTAACCTATTGCTCACTAGTGGTCAGCCCACCACGGCCCTCCCCTGCAGCACACCGCCCCCCAAAACATAAACAAAGCGTCCGAGCATGCCCTTGCTCACACACGCACGCACGCACGCACGCACACACACACACACACACACACACGCATGCATATGTCCTCCACCCCAGTCACTTGTGTATGCATTGAGCTGATAAGTACTGCGGTTCATTTTCCCCATGGCAAAGCACAGTAAAAAACTGGGGAGTAATAATTGCTTTGGGGGGGTTGAAGGGAGGGGGGTGGTGGGGTGGTGGCTAAATATGCTTGATTGCCTCCTAAGCTTTGGTGCTGTGTAATGAAATATGGCTTCTGCAGACAGGAGCTCCCGTGCGATAGCTTTCTTGTCACTTTCTCACTTGCTTTTTTTTTCTTTTTTTTTTTAGCCCTTTGCTCTTCTGTTCTGGCATTTCGTCTTTGCTCACCCGTTCCCTTTGTTACAGAATGGAGTCCATCAAAGCTTGTGTTGCCATTGAACACTTATCTTAGCTATAATGTAATAATTACGGGGGCCAAATCCAGCCTAATTGAGTATTCCTCTGCACATCACGACGGCAGGCGCCCTAATATTCCTCTGTTCTACAATTTAATTTGTGGATTCATTAGCATGAACAGGGTGTATGGAGAGACACCTGATAACAAGGAACTCAACACAAACACTGCTGATGAAGTCAGATTGAAGATTGCTCACCTGGATAGTTATGTTTCCCCGTCACTTACACATGAGGACTAAAACTCAAAATGCAATACTAAATATCCAGTTGGCTTGTTTGCTTTTGCATAAAAAGCAGCCACACATTGGCAATTAATGAGCATGAATGAGAAGTGTTGGGCAAACAAACTGTACTGTATTCATGAATTTCATAAGCATCACTGCTAATATGCATTTGACTGCCATAAAGCCCTCCAATAATGTTTTAAAGATAATGAGTCAAATTGAAGCTCATTCACTGTAGCAAAAAAAAAAAAAAGAAGAAATATGTATCCCAACTCATTTTTGTTGTAACCACCCAAAGCACATTTCACTCTATTGGTTAAATAAGTAGCTAATCATTTACAAGAATATTAGACCACAGGCTTGTATGGGCACAGCAGCATCTGCTAAAGCATTTAGCAAGAAAATAGCCTGAGAAAATCTACCCAGCACATTAAATGCAATACTTTTTTCTCCTCTCTTTCGCTTCCAGAATAACTCACAAGCCTAATTTGTTGTGCTACTTAAAGGAAAATGTAATTACACTTGTTTTCATTATAATTCACAAAGCCAATCGATAACTGTTGTGAAGTCATTCTCTACTGCACATGCAATGTTCTGTTCCTTCAACTGGAATTTGGTTGGGAAACAAGCATCCTGTATGTCTTTACTATATATTATGTGTGTCCAATAACGGTGCTGAGTAATGAACTAATTAAAATGAACATAAAAATAAGAGTTTTACACCAAATACTGTACAGTGAACTTCATTGGTGCTTTATTTTTTCATCAAGCGCTCCTTGCTCTTTGTAATACATGTACAGCATTGGCTGATGCTTGCTACATAGACAGACTGATGAAGTTATTCATCCCTATCCTGTTCCTCTCTTTCTCATTTATGCAGTTCTCTTTCCTGAGACGTCAACCACAGGATGAGGCCTGCGGCAGGTAAGAGACTGAAAAGAATAGCTGATGAGTGTAGTACAAGAATGTTCTGACCTCTGTTTTGCTTCATTTCTCATGCGCTGGAATTCCATGCGACGAGTCAAGGGCGCCCACATGCTGGCTATCTCTTTTTTATGCTTATAAATGTTTCAAGCCAAGGGTTACCGCCAATCGTGTGTCCAAATAATCCTTCTTTGTTTAAAATAAGGATTCAATATTTTGAGTTTGGAGACAGGAGGGAGTCATATCGTCACAGATAAAGTGATATGAAATCAAGTGCTAAGCTGAATCTTGACTCCAGCTCAATCCCTCCCATCTGCTGTCCTGCGATGGAGGAAGGGGTGGGGGAATATATCTGGCAACCTAAACCTTTTTAAAGTGACTGAGAGAGTGAGGGAGACTGACTGGCACTGATGGGACCAGACTAGGACTGTGCGATGCTGTGCTGCACTGCGCTCAGGCCTCACAAGCCTGATTGATAGAGTGTGATGAGACTGTCACTGAGCAAGGAGAGCAGCGGAGAGATAGGCGAGATGGAGGGAGGGAGGGAGTGAAGTGGGCTGACCAGGGTGGAGAGATAGGGAGAAATAAATTTGAGAACATGTGAAGGATGAAGTCGGGGAATGAAGTGGCTGGATGGAACGCGTTTCGGACACTTGAAGGATGGGGAGGTGGAGGGGTAGGGGGTCACCGGCGGAGAGGTGAGTCAGATACTGGAGGGTATATCAACTAATATGAGAGTTAAATTTGGCAGAGGGACCGATTTAGTTTGACATGATATGTTGGCAAAACAGAATGAATCTCAAGATGGGGCCAATAGTGCAATGTGTTGAAGTAGTTGTGACAAATTATGGGTGGGTCATACAAGATAACCCTCACATCATTTCACTCTGGAATCAGGCCAAGCTGACTTTTGGTTGGATGTGATGAGGTTTTGTGATGTGCGTTCTTTCCATCACTGCCCCAAATACAATGGAGCTGAATGGAGACATTGCCAGTTATAAATTCTGTGAGCAACCACAAAATGATATGCAATGCCACCGTATTGGTGAATATGAAAAGCATTCAGTGCATTTGCAACTTGCAATCCGCAACCAATGTACATATATTATAATATATATATATATATATATATATATATATATATATATATATATATATATATATATATTGCAATGTTTTTAATGGAAATATAACTTTGCGTGCAGTGCACAAATGTTGCTCTCTTTGGGGAAAAAAGCTACGTGAGAACAGAAACCGGGGAACTATTGTGTCGCCTTAGGAGCAAATTAGTAATATAAGTATATGATATAAAGTTAATTGAAAAAAAACAACGTATTTGAAATATCTTAAGTTGTAAATAAAACATACAAAGTGCAAAGTCACATTATTTTGGATGTTTAACATCTAAATTTGTCACCGGATTCATGGAAAAATACATATTCCATATTGAAATCAAATGAACAAAGTGATTCTGCTTCGACTCTTCTAATCTTCCAAACTTTTACCACACAGTTGTTGTTCATATAAATGTCATAAATAGTTACTGGCTTGTTTATCAGTCCATCAGCAACTGCTTGGGACACTATATTAGATCTTGTGGACACATGGCATCTTGGCAGTGAGAGGAATACAGGCTGAGCTGAAGCCCCGTTCTGGGAATTCCACAGTTAGTGATTTCAGACTCAATAAAGGCGCCATGTTTTACTTTTATCCTTGCCTGAGGAAAGAAGGCTGACTCACCAGAACGGCAAAGTTATTATTAGTTCCTCACATGTGTGGAGAAAGAGCTATGTGAGTGAGTGTGTGAGAGACAGACAGAGAGAGACAGAGAGAGAGAGAGAGGCAGTGGTAAGTGCATGCAGGAGCAGCATGAGGCGCTCTTATCTGCCGCCTGCCAAGCCCTGACCAGGGCGCCCCTCCCTCCCCTCTGCCCCTCTCCACCGCGGCTCCCCACTAGTCTGCTGAAGGCAAGGCGACCAGGTGAAATGAGCAATTCCCATTCAGGGACAGGAGCGCCGCGCTGACTCGCCCTGTGAAATGGCTGCTCACTTTGGCAGATCGATGCACTCCCTTTCCCTCGCACACTGCCACTGAGTGATAGCCGGGAAGAAAAATAAGAGGGGCGGGGGTTTGTTTGTGTATGAGTGAGTGTGTAAGCAGGGCATTTAATGATATTTGCCATGGCTGCTCTGAGTGAGCGCCGTTGAAGGAAAATGGGATATGCTTTGCATATACTCAAAGACACGCAATATTGCTGTTGCCTCTTTGGGAAGAAATAGTGGCGTTCACGCTCCCACCGGATATGAGAATATTCAGCCAGTGAACTGGAAATTTTGCAGATATGAATGATATTAGTGACTATCATTAAAATGCTTAGTTCTGGCAAAATGAAATCCATATCTCTACAGTGATGAAACTCATGTGTCAAACATAGCATAGGCACAGCTTGGGTCTACATTTGAAGACCCGTGAGATGATATAATATGTGCATAATTGAGGCTATAATCTTCAACGAGGTACAGACACAATAACCTCGGAATTCATTTTACTTACAATGTGTACGTCCATTGTAAACTATGTCTTTGTTATTCAAAAAGATGACATAATAGAATAAATCAGGCATGTCAAAAAGCCTATTTAATGAAGTCAAAGGTGAAATGACAGCATATATAATCCATGTATAACTTGAAATGTACAGCTTCTGAGTCATTTGTAGAAGAATACTAACTTGTTTAGGATCCTCAGTATTACTGAAAGTTCCTGTCATATATTATGTTGTTGAAGACTCATACTTATGCTCAATTTGCTTCCTTGTAATTAGTTAATGTAACAAAAAATGCAAGCAGTCCAATTGTTTACTCTCATATAACAATATTCCCTTATACTCTGACCACATCCTGCACTTGCAGGAACCCTGAATCACGTTTGATGATTCCAACAATGCACTTTGTTGATTGGTTATTGGTTACATCATTGGCTCATGAGCGCCAAGTGATTCATGGTCAAATCTATGATTTAAATCTCAAAAGTCATCCATAAATGTATCATTTCATGATTAATGCTCATGATATGTTGCTCATCAAGACATCAGATCTATACACACTGCAGAGTACACAACGGACACACACAGTGTAATTGTGATTATGGTATTATTGTATGTATTGTATGATTTTAATCTCAATACAGTGTTTATAGTGCTCAAGCCTTTCAGCAGAGTACATCTGTCAGGATTGTTAATACTATTGACCAAGTTGAATAAACTATGGTTGATCATTTCTACCTGAAAAAAAAAATATTTAATTGGATTATCCAGAAATCAATGGCTCCTTTTGATAGGAAGACAGGTAATTGAGATGAAAAGCAATATGGCCACTTTAAATCAGAGTCTCGATTCCACAGCTTTTGAAATAATTGTCTCTGAGCAACCTGGTTCAAAATCTAAGTTGCTATTGGCAATCCAGATTATCTGCTTAGAATTCCCTCGTACGTTTTAATTTTAATTCAGATGCCTCACTCCAACCAAGGTTCTGAGAGATCATCTCACAAGCAAAAGTTTGACAACGCCGATCTTGTTCCATCTAATAATAATATGTCCCTCCATATAAACTGCAGGGGAACCACAAGTTCTGATAGCTCACGACTTTTATATTGCTGCAACCTTTTTTGATTCCTGAATTTGCATTATGCTGATGATACAGTATTAATCCTGACTAAAACACAATTGTTTTCTCTTTTCTCTGTGGCTGAGTGTAACTGGATTACCAAACAATGAACACAGAGTATTTATATCTAATTGGAAACTATAAAATTGGTCCCCAACAGGACAAGGTCTTAGCCTTACAATATGATAATACATACGATTAATAAGTCGTGATTTAGTCTTTTTTTTTTTACAATCTCTAAATATTGTTTCATGTCAACGAGGAATTTAACCCCAAATTAATCTCACAGAATCTTCCATAAAGTATATCTGACCATGTGTTATGTCCCTCAGTGTTCCGTAAAGCCAACAGCTGTGCTCTTCAGTGGAGGCAGATTGAAATGTATAAGACAATGAAATCACCGTACTCCCTCTTGTAAATAATGGAGTGATAGTCTCTTAGCAATTCAGACCACTTCAGATTCATTAAAGTGTACTTGCTGAATCTGTGCTGACTTAAAATGGCATGCTGAACAAACTGAGGGAAGCGGTGCCGTAATGAATGAGCAATGAATTAGGGATTCAGTTTGAATAAGGAAGTACAGAAGCACCTGCAGCTATAGAAACTCTATGAATATTATAAAAATGAGCCTTTTACAGCGGTGTCGTAATTGCAGATGGAGTCTTTATCATTAAGAAGAACATATGAAAAAAACATGAAATCATTTTTTACAGTTTTACAATTCAATTTCACAAGCTCATTAAATATTATACCGACTAACTTACTGACCTATACACATTATCCAAAATAATGACTCATCCTGAAATCTCTTTTGCTTTTGACTGGACATTAAGGCTTCATCATGCTAACCTTAAGGATAAATATTGAAATGGTAAATGTTGCAGACAAATTGATTTAACCTTTATTGCTACTGGTCGTGAAGTCCCTTATTATAATACTCTGGCTACAAGTCACATTATTGTTACTGTTCTCAGATATAAGCTATTCTCTTTTCCACTCCTTTTCCAAACTTCTGAAGTCTCTCAACATCAGTCGAGCCCGAGTGGAAGATATAGTCAGACCTATGCAGACATGACAGCAATAAAGTGCACTTGATTACATGGTTGAAAGTAAAGACAAGGAGACAGAAGAGCACAGGATGAGAAAATAGAAAAGAGCGCAGCCTCTCAGCTCTGATCGCTCTGAACATCTTTAAGTTAGAAAGTCCTGTTTGTGTGCAGAGGCAGGTGCAGGAGGGTTGCATCTCGGTCATCAGCTGTCAAGGCAGTAATGAACAGTGTTTACTGGTAATACCATGCGCTGCCACATTTCAGGGTGGGAAATGTCAAAGTGTCCATTTTCCCCAAGCTAGTCTGAAGCAACACTGTCAGGGCTCCGGCTGTAAACAATAAGAAACGAGAGGCAAGACAGCAACAAGGAGCTTTCTCCATTTCACCCATTACAGTCAGAGTGAGTGGGAAAGAGTGGTAGAGTGTCAAACCTAAAAAAAAAAAAGTAGATGCTTGCCGAGGGGAGAAATAGTGGATTCCAAGTGGATTGTATTTGGCAGACACATAATGATAGCTGTTAAACAAAACTGAGGGAAGGAGAGCCGGAGAGGTTGTGAGAGAGAGAGATAGGGAGGCTGAGAGAGAGAGAGAGAGAGAGAGAGAGAGAGAGAGAGAGAGAGAGAGAGAGAGAGAGAGAGAGAGAGAGAGAGAGAGAGAGAGAGAGAGACGAACAAAGGCACAAGACGACAGACAGAGGCTTCGAGACAGACCGGCAGAGAGACACTTGCTGTTGCATCACCTGCTGTAATAATAGTGTTGACATTCAAATAGAACGCTCTGACAATGGGAGCCAGCTGATGCAGCACCCAGTATGCAAATAAAAAGAACGCATCAGGGAATATTAGCTTGCGTCAGGAATTTACATCGTGCACATTGAATACCACTTGACCCTTTGGTATCCCACAAGTGCTTATGTATTATATGTGTGTGTGTGTGTGTGTGTGTGTGTGTGTGTGTGTGTGTGTGTGTGTGTGTGTGTGTGTGTGTGGAGACAAGCATTGGCCACTTAAGTCAATCCATACTAACCCCACATGTAAGACTTTGAATATAACTACATGTCATAAATGCATCTTTGTTTATTATGTATATGCGTTGCAATATGCATGGCCACTTAAAGTCTCCCTCTCTGTCTCGAGCCTACATGATAGTATCCCGACATGCGATGTACATTTCCCCTTTCCTCCCCATAACCAACTAGCTAGCCCGACCACATCTACCGGGATCAAAACAGGAAGGAAGAAGTAAACGCCGTCTGTGTTAATTGTGACATTGAAGAACAAGTATGACTATTTTACCTCTAACGTGCATCTTAATGGCAAAACAACACGTGGCACAAGAGGGGTGTGAACGGCAGGCAATGTTTTTGCCTGCCGTTCACACGAGCCGTTTCCGAATGTACTGAAGCCTTCGGAGGCAATTAGTTAAACCTGTGCTGTGGTGTATGCGGTTTGTTTTCTTTGATTGACATTCCAATTCCACTCACACCTCCACCCCTTCCTTCTCGCTGTCATGCTATCTTGACTACCTAGGTTAAACATAATTCAAAAACAGAAAGGATCATTAGTTGGCAAATTCATTCTTGACACTCCCTTTCATGCACCCCACATGGCTCCTCAGGGCCTATCAATCAAAATCTGATTAAGCTGATATCACATTCACCATTGCACCGATTTCATTTCCTTTTAAATGCTCAGCAGTCTTTTGTATCAATGTAGACCTGTGGTGACTGGGGTAGAAACTTCTCATGTTTGAACTCAGTGGGTTCGAAGGACTGCAGACATCAGCAAATCCCCACTGATGAACAGGTCAATACCTATTATAGTAAAAGCAATAGTCAATACGGTGCTCTCACATTACCAGCTTTGTATGTGGTGGTTTTCTATCACCGTGGCCCTTTCTACAGCACTTTGATGATGAGTCTGATGGTTTAACAGCACTGCGATTGTTTTGTCTATTCTGGATTCTGGCAAAATAGAAATAAATGTAGATCACTGAGAGAAGAGCTTCACTTCTCCACGACACAGAATAAACTGCATTATGGCCTTCTGTTCCAAACTGTAGAGTGATTGGTTGTTTTCCACCAATGCTCTCTGGAAAAGCCTGTGCACTTTGGAGATTAGGCTTGCCAAATTACCATCACCATTTGAAATAACTCCCAAAAACACACCTTAATTGACTTGCCTTTATGGAATCATCTTTCACTAATTGGTCTTAACTTACTTCCTAATAAAGTGCACTCAGAATTCAGATAATTAATATCGGCCGTGTCTGCCATTTAGCACATGTGAGTCTCTCTAGTCGTACTGACACTTGTCTTTTTAATGTGACTTTTGGGATCAGATGTGCCAAATTGGAACTCACTTCTGTCCGCATGTGTGTCCACACTTCAAAGCGACCTGCTTGATTGGATAGTGATCTGAATGATTTTTGAACCGATGATACAAAGCTACTGTTTTTCCTCTAAGAGTAGCTGCTAATAAAGCTCCACATATTCTGTGATAAACAGATGAGCCTGTACATTTTTTTATCATACGTCCCCCTATTATTTGGTCATTTAAAAGCTTTTATGTAAAATGCTGGGTTAACATGACTCAGACCGAGGTGTCAGCGGATTTCCTCCTCTCCTTCCCTTTGCTATCCTCGGGAGAGGAACTCCCATGTGGGTGGAAGATGATAACAGACCCGTGTTTGACTTGTCGTCTGGATTGTGCCCACATGCTGTCCACACCTCACTGACATGTGTAGTCAGTGCAAGCCAAGACACATCAGCATTTAACCCAATGCAAGCAAGATCCCATCTCAGAGCACACGGACCTGGCAGCGAGTCCGTCCCGGTGTGATCGGATGAGAAAAGTTGCATTTAAAAGACAAGTGGAGCCACAGCCTCTGTTTTGTCCCAATGGCTCACTAATGGTCGCCGCTCTGCACTGCGCTCATCCTGCGGTCACTGATGCTAACGCCATTTAGATCCACGGTGCCGTCACGGAAGTGTGGCGCCCACCCTTCAGTTCATCCCCACCGGGAGCTCTGTCAGCACTGTTGCTGTTGTTAGCTGCCAGTTGCCAGCTCAGCCATTTCCATCTCAAGAGATGTGTGGAGGCAATAGTTCTGTTCTGGTGTTGCTATTGAGCACCTTTTAGGACAGTTTAGAAAGTCCATCACGCTGTAATCCTATATCCTACATAGGTCCTAAAGCAATCACATTTAATCCATATACATACCTTGTGTTTGAATACCACTCAACACATGCTTTCATTCCTATTCAGAACACTGGGTCGTGGTGCACTTCAGCCTCTTGTGGCCACAAACAGTATAAAAACAACAAACACCTCGAAAAATGATCCTGAAGAAAAAAACATTTGTCACCTGCCAACTTTTATTTTACAGCTGTATTTCTTTTAAGGGAACTCAGAAGGATTATCCTAGCAAACCCCTTTTTTCACCAGCTCTTAAGTCATAAACACAGGAGAGAAACAATTTAGATCAGAATGTTTTCCTCTTTTTGCTCAAGGCTTCCCAAGTATCTCTCATGGATAACTAAGGAAATCACAAAAGCCTTTTTGCAATAATATGTCTCGAGCAGAATCAACATATGTAATTAATGAGGCCCTAACGTGGAGCTTCTGGCAACATAATACCTTAAATATCTCTCTCCACTCTGAACATTTTACCAATTATCAGATGCTTTATAAGTTGTTCATAAAACATGTTTTAATTCAGATGTTGGTGTATCTGTATGACTAAAAGCAGCTTATTTTCAGCTGATAGCCCAGTCTCCCGACCATTAGTTTTCATATTGATTCAGCGTATGATATATGCCATGTTTCAGTGGCATTGGAGGAAGAGCTGTGATGTTTGTATACATTGACAAAAAGTATGGTTAAGCTGCCGTCTGATTGTCATGCCAGAGTTCATGGTCAATCCGCAACAAAACATTTAGATTGGCTTTCAATCGATCAATATCACAATCTTTAATTTACTTTCCTGACTATAAGGATTCCCATGACAGGAATACTAGATGAGAAAAACTAGTGCATAAGGCAAAGGACATTATCATAAAAATCCTGGTCTGAGCAGTGTTGGCCAATACCAGAATTTTGTCTGGCATACGGCTAGTAAATTAATATTGTCATGAGAAAGGAGCTGCAATTATTGTCATTGTGCTCGTCTTAGTCGTCCATGGAGGGGAAATTATTCAAAAAAAAAAACAAGCCCGTTGCATTAAATCTCTCAATATATTTAAAAAAGGAAAAAGGGAAAAAAAAGGGACTACTCCGATTTATACAAGGGAGCAGAAGACTGCTGGCAAGCTTGAACGACTTTAAAGTTTTCTATGGGAAATGAGATTTGGTTTATGACAGAGCTCCTAATATCCCTTCGCGCAGCATCCCAGCGTGTATGCTAATGCCCTGTCTTGACCACTAATACACAGGAGGAAAAGTGGGCTAAATAAAATGGAGGAGGCTGGGAAAATATAATTCTGAATGCCTGTAACGACCACGGTATCAGCAGTCTTGGATCTGTACTTCTTCATTCGGATGTTCTCATTTGTATCCACACCTGTGTCATTCACAGCCTTACGTCTTAACCTAATTTCATGGTCTGCAGGTTTGGATGGATGGCTCTGCTGCAACTTGTACACTGAGGGGAGGAGAGAGAGTACGATGAGTGTGTGTGTGTGTGTGCACTCACACAAAAACACAATTGTGTAAGAGCGAATGGAGGAGGGAGAGAGGGGGAGGGGTTAGCGCTGCTACAATAGCATAGAGAATTGTAGTCCCTGCCAGAAATGAACCTTTTGACCTTGTACTTTTGTGTGAACAACTATACATTAAGGCTCCTCCTGATAGCTGACAGTGACTTGGGCTTTTTGAGAGACTTTCATGGAGCGTTACTGAATGATCAGAGTTTACCTCATTTTTGGTAATGTGCTTCAATTACAGTAAAAGTCTGTCCAAACTACACACGACCTAAAGCTAGACGATGTATTGCAGAGTTCGGTACCAGCAAATGGTATTGCCCTTCATGATGTGAATGTGACATGAGCCGTGGTGGACTGGAGAAGCGAGAGCAGGGAAATCAAGACAACTGAAAGCAAATACCATGAGACGTTGCACATAAAGCACCCAATGAGCTTAAACAAGAGAGACTCGTGATTAAATAACTGACACATCTTAAGTGTAAGTTATTCCGATTAATACTTCTACAAATTGTTCTGAGAGCTTTGTACAGCATTATGCCCTTAAACCTTTTTTGTCTCTGTAATTTTTTCCAGTATATTCTTAAGCAAAGTGTCAGCACTGCCCTTTTAGTTTGCCAGAGTATCTTCGGGTGTAATGGCTTATTTAGCCAAACCAGGCATGACAGCAATTATACTGGAGGGAAATCGATTCCAACAAAGCACTCTGCTTGGACAAACAATAAAATGATCAAAGTGACTGAATGTTTTTCTTGCGACAAGCTGCAAAATGAATGTTTACTTCAACCCAGTCAAAAACTGCAATTCTTGAAGCTATTAAGAGTATGATACTAGCCTGACGCAAATACACACCAATACAAAGACAGACAGAAAAATAATCATGAAAAAAAATAAAATCAAACCACAACGGCTTCAACAGTTGTGTTGCAACAACACACGGACGATTAAGGCCTTTCGCATTCCTTCATTGCACATTTCCTTTCCCATTGATGTCCACAGACTGCTGCCAGAGACACAATTCAAGATAATTGCTTTTCCACGCATTAATTGATAAAGTTGGTGACATTTTATTTCAAGAAACGGCGGCTCCAAATGCAGATTTGATGTCAATTGTCCGAACTCTGTGTTATGTTAATGAAGTGTTTATTCTTTAAATTGAAATGCTCTTGCAAGAAAACTGAAATGCCACGATAGAATAAAACAACAACTTTTATCTTCCTCCTTTTCAGTGAAGACTCTTTAAGACCTCCATGAACAACGTTTTGTTCCAATAGCAGCCTTTATATGCTAGGTTGAGCAGCAATAGAATAATTTGGTCTTCTTTAATTCATCTTTACATTCTGTATGAACACAGAATACACAAGACCTCCACCGCTGTCTTTTATTATTATCTCTATCTTTGCCTCAGGCATTTGATTTTATATGTTTGTAGATGAACTTCAGTGAGGCACACAGTTTGCTTCGTTTATTTTAATTACTATAGTATCTCACTTCTGCTTGGATGGTACCGTCCGCGCTGAAAAGTACAGTACTGTGAACAACATTAAAATCATAATGAGTACATCAATTATCCATTTTCGTATTCAGAATCAAACAGTGATTTTATATTCTTGGATAATAGCACCACATTATGTAAGCCATAATAAGCACACGTAATTACTGACATAATAATAATGTGTGTCATAATGCTGCCGTCCATTGTGCTAAACTAAGCTACGTAGCCGCAGTATTATTCTAATCAGGAAAACCATAACTTGAACGCATAAACGATCGCGTGTGAAGTGGTAGTTAGTGACTGTTCCAGGTCATTTGCAGGCAGTCGGCGAGCCGGTGCCACTCTTTTTGTCAATCTTCATTCCTGCTTCCAGACGCTGGTCTGTCTGAGATAGATCCCTCATATGTCAGAACCACACAGACCATTTCCTGGAGTCCGCTGTGACAGTCAGGCTCCACCAACCATGAAAGCCGTATATGTGATGCCCAAAATTACCTCATTGTAGAATGCAACGGACTACCACATCCATGTGGTAAAGACTCCCTGTCCCTTCAAGAGACCCGAAAAGAGCTCACTGACACTTTTTAGGCAGTTCTTTGCCAACATATATAGTGAAAATGAAAATACATTTGTAAGGAGAAACATTACAATAAATCCATTTTACAGTATGTAGGTAGAAATTGAGTTGAGCATGAATTATCAGGTTAATAGTGTCCATGACATTCGGTAGGTTAAATCATAGATTTTGCAATGAATAATGTTTTTTGGGGGGCATTTTTAATAAGGCACCATCCCACCCACAACACACAGCATAAAATAGAAATAACATTGTAAATCTGTGTTGCATTTGTGAGTGTGGTCTGTAATGTCAGCACTTAGTCTTATAATTTGTCTCCTGTCTTAACAAGAGGTGTCTGAGGCAAGAGTGGGGAAGAAACCCAACTCTCCCTGGTACAATTATAGGAGTGCACTGCAGTCACTTTGCCTGCTAATACACGGTGTGATATTAATTACTGTTTGTAAACAATGCACTTTGCAGAGATTATTGCATGCACTCGGCGTCCTCCATTTGTGTTTGGTAATTCTCACGAGTGATTAAGTGGTGAAGCTGGGACAGCTGTTCAAGATGAGTTCATTGGCATGTTTAATTAATTGCACTTGAGATAATTATTCAATCATTACTTTGATTAATTTTCTGCATCCCAGATAATGCATCAAACGTCTGCTTGATGTCAATAATTCTGAAAGCGCGAGTAGAACAAGGCTAACCATTTTTTCGTAGCTTGATTCAGGACTAAACTGCTTCGTGGAGAAGATGATATCAGCTGGTCATGATAGGAATTCTTCATTACGGACGCATGGTTGATTTGAACCAAGCTGATGCTCACTTAACAGACGCACCCCTCGGGCTGCCCTAACACCTCACACCTGTAAGGCTGCATGTTTTCTTGAGGTTTCCAACACAGCAACAACACCCTCAGTGCTCACTCCAACGTTCTGAATCGATTCAGTCTGCATTATGTCTGAAACATGCTTATTCTTCACCCCCTCAGATATGCAGGGTAGTGGCAACATACAACTGAAGGAAAGCCGGGCAAATCGTTTGTGAGAGATCTTGTCAAACAGATTAATTCCCACCCTGGGCCTCGGGGTTCTGGGCCGTTTTTCTGTCATGCTGCTTTGCCAGGCTCCCTCTTGATAATACCCCAAAGATAAAATTAATTGTGCAGGGAGATGTGGGATGGGGAGTATCTAAAAGGACCTTGAGCAACACATGAAGCTTTCTTTTTCTCTCCGCTCCTCTGCATGTGAAAACACAGAAACAATCAAACCGTCAGAAGCATGACACATTGCACCAACGATCACTAACTTTGTTAGGAAGTCTCTGGAAGTGGTAAGTCTTGAGAGAGATGAGAAGGGACAGTATCAACCCTCATGGAACATCCTTGTCGAAGAATGTCTACGCGCAAATTACCATCAAAGTGAAATCCCTCGCTTCATCAGCAGTTTAAGGAGAGGGTTGGCACACCAATATTTATCTACAACTGTCTACTTCTGCAAGTTCAGAGAGGTGCTCTTCTCTTCTTTGACAATCAGAGTTCAAAGGAACTAAAGGGGATCACCAAAGTAATGATATCACAATGCCAGGAATGTATTAGTCAATTCCAATTACACAATTATGATACCCAATTTACTTTACGCTGACATGGCTAAAAAACGTTCCTTTTGGAAGTGGCTGCCCATTTAGCTTAACTATACAGTATAGCAGTCAACTACTGTCACACTTGAAGTAAAGCAGACCTTTCCCACAATGTCCTGTCACAGTAAACAGCTCTGGACATTCGCTAACGAGTGCTAATCCCTGCTGTGGCCCTGTGCAAGCACACAATGCATCAGTCTTTCATCAGCACTGGCCCTCAAACGCCACCTAAAGACCAATTTAACCAAAGCATATTCCATAGAGAGCAAAGCAGAAGAGCAGGTAGATTGTGGCAGCTGCACGGTACTTTTTCAATAGCCCCTTGGCACTGGACTTGCCCCCGTCACCTCCACTGGCAGATGGTGCAAATGAGCCTTTATGTGCTGCTGCGCGACACTGCGGACATGCAGCCAATGTGCAGTCACAAGAGATCCATGCTTGCACGGGTAGAAGACTGAAACAAAAGTGTTGCCTTTTGTACTGCTGTTGTCATGGTCAAAACAGATCAGCGACTGCTTCAGAGGTAGATAACGGTTGTATTACGACAAGAGCTTAAAATCGGTGTTTTGTCGGCTGTCTTTTTTTGCTGTGACAAATGCAGACTGGAGTGACTTGGCTGTTGTAATATTTTGTTGTTGTTAGCACAGACGTTGAAGCTGTCAAGATGCATAGTGGTGTATGAATAAGAGATGAGATCATTGAGTTGTTTGTTGGTACAGAATGCACATTCGATTTTTTTGTGTGAGGATCCCAAGAATGTTCTGTGCTTACAGCAAAACACTCCTTGTAAAAAAATATTATGTTTGGCAGCATTCCTGGGTATAAATTTGGATCTCATTTTCGTGAGCCTTTCATACACATACCCTTGCAAATACACAATGGTACACTACCCCCCATAAAACCCTCACAGTCCCTGGGCAGGCCACATCCAATAGTTTTGAGCTAAAGTAGTCGCCGCTGTCACAGTGTGACATCATCAACCGTGCTGGCTATGTCCCAGTGGTGTCCTCCTTTGGAGCCAGAGATATCCTTCAACGGTGCTCATCCAGTGATGCTGCTGTGTCACTCAGAGGCCCAGACAGGCAGTAAGAAAGCATGACAGACTGGGAGTGAGAGCTCAAGAGCAGGTAGAAACTATTGACGGGGCCCTGGGGAGCAATTATGAGCAAAACCCGAAGGCTTGCTAAAAAGGAACCTTGTTTAAGTCTTTTGGAAACACAGCTCCACCCCCCGTTACGGGGTAACAGTTCTTGCCATTTAGCCAGTCACAAATGTTAATTTGAAGCTCAACTGGTGACAGATTACTCATATAAAAAACAATAGGGGTTGTCAAATTTAAGAGTTTAGCTTAAAAGTAAAGTATTTGGCTTTTCTGTCCGTAAAATCATAGCAGTCAGTCGTCATCCGTGAAAATCTGTGAAACAGTAAATGTAGTAATGTGATTAAGAAGCTGACCTTTTGCGAGCTTTTTCGCTCCTCAGCATTTGTATTTCCAAGCCTTTAAAAATCCAACAAGAATAAATTCAATAGCTACCGTTGACACTCAGCACATCACTCTCCATAAAATACCTGCAAAAGATCAAGGCAGACAGATAATGGCTTGGAAGAGGACTCGGCTTGCTGCCCTGTGACAGACATTTCCAATTAAAAAGGGTAAATAACTTGAGATTCATCTATTTCACCCTGTCCTGAAATTTATCAGTCCATCGTGCTTTAAATCCGTTCACCCCTGAAATGGTAATATCACAGATTTGGAGTTTCTTGCCACAGAAAATGTCATATAGTTCCAATATCCTCAGACTCCAACTTAAATCTACCTGCACTCTCTGTATCAGTGCTGTTATGGGGAAACCTAGGTGTTGGAGGAAGCTGGTGATAGTAGTACACCAACATGATATGAACAGTAGCTGCTGGTTGCAGAACTGTTAGATTTGATTGTGTGTCTTAACCAGTATACCAAAGCTGTCTGACTGTATGTTCACAGGCATACCACTCATGTCAGGCGCAGGCTTATACAATTTATATAACTTATAACTTTTACTGCAGAGCAGAGCCTTTTCTATGAAATCTAAGTTTAGAATATATTGATTTTCTAAAATTCCCAAGTTAGCCAACAGTGTTTTGCCCAAACATGACCCAAAATCTGGCACAGCTGGTTGCACAAACTGCTGCCACAGGTGTGATTAATGGGCCACCATTGGCCCAAAGCGCGCCCAAGTGCTAATAACTGGAGCTGATTCTGAGCCAATCGCACCATGTCTGCATCCCAAAAACCCCGCCAAATGTGGACCTCGGGTGTCAGAAATACAACCGAGCGATATTCAGCTGCAATCAGCCCGGCTGGACCGGCTACCTGGGCTACTGTAGATTAATTCTTATATTGCCTTTTTTCGATTAACTTCAGCAAACATTAACAGAATGCCGCATCATGATAGTGGTGACCATCTATGGGGGAAAAAAAGTCTTCCTTTTTGTAAATAAAGTGACATGACTCATTAATGTGATGAATGACCATGCAATTCCCCAGGACCGCAGCATCAAGCCTCCCCCAAACCCCCTCAGGCGTCCCTCTTGTGGGCCATTCCGGGTGAAAGCCGAACATTTAAACGTGTGCCTCGAAGTGCTGAGGCAAGCAGGTCTGCCGGCCAAATGGTTGCTCTTTTCAGCTGTTGAAGCTCCCAAGGACCCATTTCACTGCTACCATCAAATCATTAAATTCACCCCATACTCAGTCAGTTAGAGTTATAGGGACATAGATAGCAAGACAAAGAGAGAGGTTAAAGTTAAAGAAGAAAGAAAGAATTGATAGTCATTCTCAGCTTTAATGGCTTAATAAACGACAATGTTAGGTTGGAAACATATAGAATTCAAACAAACACGTCTCTCTTTTTGGATGTTTCCAACAAGTTTGCATATTTTATACAATCATTTGTAGGGTAGAAAATGCAGTGTGTATGTTTATTTATGGATACGATTGAATTCATAAAGACAAACTCTCCACAGCAGATGGGGCAGTCCTTTAAATGGACTTTAAATGTTCAGTCTCTTTGGTGAAATGTAACCTTGATGTCCATAAGTGTGTTTCGAATTCAGCAATTGTATCATTTCATGCCACCCTGGAGAAGAAAAATAACCAACTGTAGTAAACTGCAAGGCAAAGATAAAACATGTGTTTAGAGCTACACAAATGACATACGTGCTTTCAGTGCTTTTATGCAAGCTTGGGGCTATCATTTTCTCAAATGTCAAAGGTTCACACAAACAACTTGATACAAAACATAAATATGGTCGCCCCATCACAGAATGGACTTCAAAACAAACTGCTTATTGATTAATTGCAATTATCTTTATTACTTAGGAGAACCAGACTAGGCAGCTCATACAGTATATATTAGAGCCACACCACTTTCAAGACACTTAAGTAGGTGTTTTACCCCAAGTACCCTTGAGTGACTGGACTTGGTTTCTATAGGAACCAAAGTGCAACACAAGCCAGTAAAATGAGGATAAAGCTGCTGTGCTTAGAAGGGAAGGAGTATGAAATGAATGGGGATCTATTCAAACTAATAAAGGTGTACAGAGGGAGCAGAAACAGACAAAGATGGGCACACTTTGCTTAAAAGAAAGATGGTTGGGGAAAATGGCACTGCACGGCACAGTGCACTCCAGGGGTGTTTGACTTTCCCACTTTTATTACTTTGAGCTCTATAATCTTGATGTTCGTGGCAAGTAGAGAGATAGCAGGTGAAGGCCATCATGTTTGAACCAGTCTCAGTTGGGTACAGTATGAACTCACAGCTGCACTCAGATGCACGATGTTTCGTGAAAGATGAAAGAAATGACTCTGTATCAGGTTGCCTCCTTTGTATTCAGACCTTGCATTCACGGGAAATCAATTTCTGAATCAATCACCTAAATACACAAAGAGAAATGTCTTCTTTTACAGATAGTATTTGCGGAATCAGTGTGTGCGCATTTGTATTGTGGTGGTCACTTTAGATGACTGATTTAATAAACTATCTGGTCTGGAGCAATGTAGCGTACCCTACAAAAACTGCGATTGATTATAAGATTGTGTGAAATGCACCTGCACTTATTAATAAGCAGCATGTGGTCCAGTGTGCTGATTAATAATTAGTAACTCTATAAAACATGTGCCAGGCTTCCAGTCTGCACACCTTTCAGCTCCCCATTGATGAGTCATAAAGTCAACCTTCCAAAAAGACTTCTCTTATAATTCGTTGCCGACAAAAATGCATGTTTTTCATGAAACCTGTGAATGTCTAGGTTTTGGTATTCAGCTCTGTGGGCTTGTCTGCTCATGCATTACGCGTGGGCAAAGATGTGAATATGTGTGTGTGTGTGTGTGTGTGTGTGTGTGTGTGTGTGCATGGCAAAGTTTGGAGGAGAAAAAAGTTAAGGCACCCATCAGATGCCTCCCTCGAAGGGCCAGCTGCTTTCGGCAAACGCCCCCCTCACCCGCGTACATGGCATGAATAGAACAGAAAGCAAATGTGTCCCTCCTTATGGCGGGTCAGACTACAAGGCATTACGGATTTCTCGGGCAGTTTCTAACGGGTCTAAATTAAAAACTGAATTTCAACACAGCGCCATATGAAGCTTTTGCCTCAAGGGCCTGATTTCCTCGTGTTTTAACAATGAGGCTGTACTTGACAGTCCAACTGGGGCAGTCGTGTTTAACTGGCCCTTGTTCAGCCTGTTGTGTGTATCAAATTTAAAAGCACCACAGAGGTTCGGTTTGCAACTCATGGGAGTGTGGCGAGTGGAATCCCATCAGGCCAATTCAATCACATGCAAGAATCAAGCACAGGAACAAACTAAAACCTATCAACTGGTTCATTCACTCCCATTGATGGGACTGCATCAGCGCATGCACAGGAAACAGAATATGGACCCGATAATACAAATATCCCTCTATTGTACCACTAATCGTCAAAACCTCCACAGGATACTTTTAAATGGACAAATCAAGGATTACATGTGGAAGCATTCAATGTTCTCCTTCATTTACGGCTCTACTTTTATCATTGTGGTTGACTTTCATATCACGTTCGGAAGTGTCCATTATCCCAACAAGAAATTGTAGACTATAGTTGTGAGACCCATACAGTAAGCTGGACTGTTAGAGGAATATATGGACAAAAGCATCCTGTGACTTTTGGACTTTTGATAGTCTTAGTTTTACTTCAGTTTGACTTCTATTCCGACTGTATGAAATCAGACACAGCACCTGTATAAACTGCTGGCCCAGACGGGATGATCCTCTTAGAGCTTCAGCAATCTGGGACCCTATTCCCACTACTTACTTTAGTCAATTTGCTCCTGGGAGCCCCTGAGTCCTTGTCTTCATTAAGGGAGTTCCTCATTGATCAATCACTGTCAGAGGAGCTGCTCTGTAATTGCACTGTGGCCTAATCATGACTGACGTCTATACCCCCCCCCCCCCCACACCTCCCTCACTCTGTCACAGGTCTCAGGAGAGAGAATGTTCCATGACTTTCACACCTCCGACCTCAAGGTAGGCATTTTCACTTGTCTCTCTCTGGTTTACCTTTATAGCTATATGGTTTTATAATGGACATTTTAACTCACATTTGAATATTGATGAAGGTGATGAGGATGTTTTCCTTTGATATAGCGCAAACTATGTTTAGAATAATGAAAATCAACTTTTTGCTTATCACATGCAACCACTTACTGCTAAATCACTGATTGGCTAGTATAGATCTACAATTAACAATGCATCAATTCAACAAAAAGTGTCAGGAGACAGTTAACCCTCCTCTTGTGTTAACAAGTCTGTGCCGACCTATGTCTTAAATCAGCTGTAAGTAAAAAAAAAAAAAAAAAAAACTAAGTAAGCAAATCATATTTTTATAACTGGGTCGAAACCGACCCTAAAACAAAGGTCATAAATTTAACCAGAGCATTTTTTAAATTAGTGATTTTTTAAAAAAAATTGTTGAAATAGAGGTTCCTGACAGTCAAAAAGCTTTGATGCAATAAACTCATTATATGTGGTTATTTTATGCATTGAAAACCTAAAACAGGTTGGTGCAGACACTAACACAGGAGGGAGGTTAAACTACAGTACAATAAGATGCCATTTGTGGTGTCACGATTCCTGGCTTGAGTTCTTAATATTCATCAATCATGCCACATTTGCATTGTGAACTGATTTATATGTGCTGTAAGAATTGCACTCTGTTTGTCACATTCAGTGAATAGACCCTTACATCTGTCAAAATGTATTACAGTGAATGTAAGACAAAACGTAAGTCGCAGCCGCAACAAATTACCAGCCCTTGATGTCTTTACTGAGGCACGCACAATGTTCTCCTCGGAAAGCACTTCAGAAATATTCATTGGTACCAAAAGAACAAATTCAATGTTTTGTTTTATTCCCTGCATTAAAGCTAATGAATGTTTATCTGCTGTTGTTACACTATATTTGATAAGTTTCCCATCGAATTCATTAACATCACATACTGTGGACCATCAATACTGGGCACCAATATCCAGCTTCCATTGAACAACTTTCTCTCACATGAGTGTTCTTGTGCCACTTCTAAAAATTAAAACTAAATGTTAAGTTGCCTTGCTTAGTGCTGTTGTGAAAAAGTATTAATATAGCAGAGTGGTGCAGCATGGAATGAAGTCGCTCCCTGTGTCTGTGTTGTTATGCTAGCTTCTGCTTGCTCTGTTGACACGTTGGGCCGACAACGCTGGTCAACGCTGTTAGATCAGTCAGCATTTTTGCAGTCGTTTGACCTGTTTTCATTTAGAACTGTTAGCTAGGAGCAGCCGGCTCAGGCGTCGCCATGTTGAGAGCCTCGGGAGGCATGCTCACAATCTATCACGATGTAGTATGCACCGTCATATTTTTCAAATTCTATTACTATAAGATACATCACATGTGTGAAATTGACTAAAAAAGTGCTTTATTTAGAGTGTTTTCAGTGTTTGATGTCATATACAGTTCTGAAAACACATCTTAGACTTACAGATCAACATTTTTGCAATGTGTCAACTATGGACTGAGCTAAACTTACCAAAACGGTTTTGTTGTTCAGCTTCTTGTCAAAGTGAGAAAAATACATGACATAATCTTTACATTTATACATCGGTGTGTCAAACACAAATATAAGGTTCCAGTAATAGAAGATGCTTTTTGGTTTATATGAACAATTTACAGGGTAAAGTGAATCAGTGAAGAATGAGTAGACCGTTTCAAGTGACAACCTGTACAATTTTACTTTTGTTTTTGTCTAAGTTTGCCAACAAATGTAATCAATCAGTTTCTCTTGACTTGTGAAACATTAAGCCTGGTTGCACCGAAGGGAAATGTCTCTGTTCTTAGACTGACTTAAAAACAACAGATTTGAACAACAGGAGAAGTATCAATGCATCCATAAAAGCAGATAGCGAGAGTTTGGATTCATGCAAGTGCATACTCACAAGATGCCTTTATGACCATTTACTTCAAATATCATTCATGTGAAACAGACAATCTGCAGTGCTGCACAAAAACAACCAATTCTTAAGCCGTAAAAAAGGATGTTTTTTTTTTCATATAACTGTGCAGGTCATTGATTTTATTTTCTAACAATACGACTAAAATGATGAGGTCATGGGACCTCAGTAAATACACTCAAGGAGTGGTAGTGTGTCTGTTCCAACCAAATGTATAGGGGAATGACATTAAAATATTCCTGCCCACAGATTAGTTCTCAAAAGGAAGGCACGTTTACCATTAGCTCCACAATCTGTTGTGTCACACCAACACACAAATCGTTGGAGAATGAATTGGAAAAGTTGCAAAATGATGTAGAAGAGATCAAGAGAGATTTTACGGATTGGAATTGATATCTCTGCCATGATATTAAAACCACTGGGATACAAACGTTCTAAAAATGATTCGTCACTGACAATGTGTCACTAAAAGGGTTTTCACGTGGGTCTGATAGCACAGACTGTCAGTCCTCTGGTGATTTTTTCAAGCTTACGAACAGCAATGGAACTGAACGCCTCCTAAACCCCCGTTACGGACTGTGTCTCTGTAAACACGGTAACATTCTGATCGCAGTTAGCAGCTCACGTAGGATGTTAAGGCGTGGACATACATGACATGATCTGTCATCTCCGGGAGAGGGCAGGGACACAATAGCAAATGCCCCCCCCTCCAAATATGCTAATGCTTTATCCCGCGCTGTATTTCATGCAAATGCCTTTCATCGTATATTTTCAAATGTCATTCATATGACAGCTGTAGCAAAGGCATCCATAATGTTTTGACTAGGGGGGAAATTGCAACACGGGTCTTGGTCATTGTAAATTCTGTCCACAATCAGAATGAGAGAAAGTCAAGAATGCTGAACATGATTGTTTTGTTAAACGTTGAACACATGTTGATGATTATTGCTGCTGGCGAACAACATACAAAGGTTGTATGAAAATTGCCTTTTCAGCTTTTAGATCTGGAAGAGATAATTCACTGTTATATATATTTCACCAATGACAGATCTAAAGACATACGCAGTGCTAACGATGCATACATAACTATCTGTATTTAATTTTCATTTGTAACATACACACAGGTCTGAAACTTTAACAACTAAGTCAAAAATAAAGTGTGGTATTTCCTTGCCAGATTGAAGGCACCTTGGAATTTACTAAGCCGGCTATGTCATTGTCTGCCACACTGTTCAGGACCATGTAGTAGGAGCAAAGTTTTACATTTAAAATGCAATCAGCACAATCACCACAAGCAATCAGTTCCTCTTCATTTCACTTGATCGGGCCCCCCGCTAAAACCAGCCTGTTAAATAGAGCATCTTATCAGGCCTGGATTAAGTTTTGACTTTCATTAACATCTGTATTCAGAGTTTAGAATGTCAAAGTTCAAATTTAGGGGGAAAAAAAAGTTTTTAAAAAGTCAAAAGCACCAGGTGTCATTATCAAGTAGAGCATTACTGTGGAACAGGGTTTTCTTCTTTTGAGCGTCATAAACACTTTGGTCATACGAAACAGCACCATAAATCGTGACACTTGATTTGTTCAAGAAATAGTTTGACGCTTTGTGAAATACACTAATGCATTTTCTTGCTGAGAGTTAGACAAGAAGATTGATACCACTCTCACACAGTAAATATGAACTTAGACCCAGCAGACGTTTAGCTTTGCTTCACACAAAGACTATAAATTGCAGGAAATAGCTAGCTACCTTCTAAAGCTCACTTATTTTGTGAGTTTAAAAGGTGTTGATGGTAGATTTTTGCCCCCTTCAGCTGTTTCCCCCTTGATGCTGTATGCTAAGCTAACATGCCGCTTACTCAAACGCCGTATTTACCATACAGACTCATCAATCTATTAAACCCTCAGCAAGAAGGAAATCAAGCAGAGAGAGAGAGAGAGAGAGAGAGAGAGAGAGAGAGAGAGAGAGAGAACATAACTGGGATCAAATGACTTCAAGAGACACCACCACACGGTGACACAAACAGCACAGGTGCAGCTGCAGGTGCTTGTGCCACCTGCCCACAACAGAGAGAGAAGAATGAGTTATACAAAAACCACACAGAAAACCACATAGCGCTTGAATAATGGTTTTGCAGCGTCAGGCGCAAACCTGCCATGAAACAATTCTGTTTAGCAGAAACTTAAATTTGTAAGCAATTTGTAATTCAAAACTACAAACTCACTCACATTGTTTGTCCACTCTGCCTCAATGGGACATGAATTTAATTTTTGCAAGCGTTTTGCCTTCTTTTTTTCTAGCACTGTTTAATGAATAAATCATAGGCTGCTCAATTTTGTTTTCCTATTTTTGTGGGTAATTATTTTGTGATAAATAGTGCCGATACAGCACGGCGAGTCAACAACTTTAAGAAAAGACTTGATAATTTGAGTGATTTGCAAAAATGTTAGCGTATCAAAGTACTGTATTTGCAGTTATTCATTAGGAAATCCACAACATGCAGTGCTGACTGGCCAGCTATGAATACATTATGAATACCAGTGTCGCTACAGCTGAGCTCATTTGGGGAAAGGCAAACCAAGCACACAGAGGCCACATCCAGTTATAATAAACTGTCGCCCTGTTCACAGAAGCGTGGAGAGGTGAGAACACCTCCGCAGTACATCCTCAGACACATCTGTGCCCATGCCCCTCGGATGATGTTTCTTTTGTGGAGGAAATAGGTCAGCCGTGAATACCTGGCTCCTTCCATCTTAAAAAAAAATACTTTAACACACTGAATTAAGAGTGTAACTCTGTGGAATGACTGAGTGCGCATTTAGAAATGTTGACTTATTTTGTTTTTCCAAACTGTTGTTCAGGAGCTGTGCAACTTACATGTCAAGCAAGGGCACGTCTTTCTCACAAATTTCATTTTTCCACAAATCCCACCTTTCAGGAGACGCTTCACGAGGAGCTGTCGAGGCACAATGATGCAAACTTGGCCCACATTTAGACACTGCCAACTTGGCCCTCATTTAGCCAGTAAATCATTCAGATTGCACCGCTGTGATTGCTTAATTAAATGCCCGGCTGTGTAATGACTTTGCTTGAAAGGGAATTAAATGTCTAACTGCTGCAGAATCCACGTTGAGCTGAACAGAAATCAATGGGACATAGTGCTAGAACCCAAGGTGTTTTCCGACTTGTTTAGGGTGAGCGCTTTGTATTGATGCCGTCCCTCAGTCAGTGAGTCAAACGCTCATTCCTCTTGGTCCAAGGCATTGATTGGTGGCATACGACCAGTGTGCTTACTTTGTGCTTTCTGGAGAGGTGAAGGAAGGTAGTTTACAATGCCTTACAAGTGAGCATCGTGTGTGTTAAGCTGCATTTATATTTAAAGAGGTTTAACTCCTCACAACACCCTCTATTCTAAGGTACTGTGGCATCAACAACTGCATCAAAACAAAGTCCTGCTCATCTCCAAACCTGAGAACCTGTTGGTCCACCACAAATGGAGAACATTGCATCATACTTGCTCAACATCAACACGTTAGCATTATCCTTGTTAGCATTCTGGCATTTGGTATTTGGCTTATATCAGTGCTGCTATTCCTTGTTAACCATTAAATAGCAGCAAAGCATGGCTACATTTTTCTCTAAATAACTTTCAGAGTCCAGAATTATCAGTCTTCCAGCATATTTTCAGAGTGTTTCACCACGAATGCCAAAAGGCAAACATTAAAACCCAACCCGCATTGGAAATAGTTCTTGAAAGGAGTGCAGACAGTTAATCTCGCAAACATTTCATTGAACCAAAGACCTTTAGAAATCGCAAAAGCTGGGAAGGGCACACAACTCCTAAAATGACAACCGATTATCAAACTGCCTGTGGCTCGAGACACTGTAATCCCCCAGATGTTGCAGTCTATGAAATATAGGAGTCTGAATTAGATCTCTCAAACAATGTCAGCTTGTCTGCATTCGTAAACCCTCAGCATTTAAGTCACAAAATTAAGTTGACCCCGTCAGAAAGCTTAAGGACATGTAACAAAGCCCCCGGCTGTCTTATTACTTCATCTGCTTTCGTCTCATCTCCTCTGTGTAATAAGTTCCCACTCTAGTAAGAAGACCATTGGGGCTAATAAGGGTTTTATCTGCTTTTGATATTAGATATTAACACCTCATCAAAGTTAAGCCAGCGGTAGGCTCACGTCCTCCCTCCAAATTTACATTAGCCTAACAATGTCTCAAAAAGAAATCTTATCAAATTCAAATTAAGGACGAGTTGAATAGCCAGAAGGACACCGCTACCCATCACTCAAGGAACATGTAATTTGGTTCTGCGGCAAAGAATACAAGCTTTGCAAATCGAGGCGATCATCGTTTTCATGCAATAACGGTAATACTTTGCATTCCCTCTTCATAATCTTGAGTCAAAACAGAGCCCATTTGTAGAATATGAATGATGAATGTGTAGCTGCTGGTTATGAAATTAGGTCTGAGTGACACAATCAGGATTTGCTGTTTGAAAGCTCTATAAATAGAGACTCTATTGAGCTTTTTTCGAAGGGGAAACACATCTGTGGCGTGTGTCGTTTTGTTGTTTTCATCACTCAGTGCAGGTTGTAACCCTGTGGTGAGACAAAGTCATCGAGGAACTTGAAGTAAATGCACATCCAAACTCAACATTAATCATTAATGTTTCAGAATCGCCGATGTGAAAAAGATGATGTATAGCTTGTGTAGCTCTAAAAGAACATGTAGACGTCGTTTTAAGTGTCTTCCTTATTTTAAAAGTCTTATTTTTGGTGAAGATTTTCAAGGTAAATACTGTATCTAGAATGAGAGTGCAGAGGTTTCAGACTGCTTATCATCCCTTGTGGCATCCTTTGTCAGGTTGTATGAAAAAAAAGAAATATTAACTGGAAAATATAGCTCGGAGAGATAGAAAATAAATTACTTCAGTGTGGCAGGGAAAAGAAGATTGTGATATTTATCAAGTCAAGATGGAAATGCCTGCTAAGTCTCTGCCCCTACCTTGAAAAATTAAAGAGAAATCAAATGCCTTGGAGTACACAGTGATTGGGATGGTCCAGGTGTGTTTTTATGTGTGTGCGCCTGTTTACTTGTTTTTTCAGTCATTTATTGTTGTACGTTATTGCTCAATAGTTGCAACGTTTGGTGCGAAAGATGAAAAAAGCTACAAGTCTGTATATCCCGTTAAAGCTTTTGCATGAATGCAACTTTAAATTTCACTCTGTAGTCGAGTAAATGCATATAATGTAGCAGCGGCGGGTATTTATGTACACAATATCAGACAGTAGGCCGCGGTAGAAAGTGCACGGCCCGTCACTGTAATGTAGTACATATGTGGAAAGCGTGAACACTCCACAGTTAGCTTAGCCTAGTTGTACTCTCTGTAACACTCAACAGATTTTCTGTGAAACAGCTTGACTGGCAAAATCTATAATTGTACAGATAAGTGAACATGTTAGCTAGATAAAGGTTAAACTATCAGGGATGTGTTCTCCATCCATCTAAAGCCAATTTTACACATTCAGCTCCAGCTATAGTGAGTGGGGATGGGAGAGAAAAAAAAGAACTGGCAAGTCAATATTGATTGATCTGGAGCCTTAGCAATTACCTCCATGTGCAGAAGACCATGTTAAGGTCAGTATTATCTTAGCTCATTTTATGGGTCAGTGCTCTGGCTTTAGCTGAAATGAATTAATGGGGTAAACACTTTAGTTCACCTTGATGAAATTTACAGCAAGTGTAAAAGCTTTGCATAGGTGGAAGGTACAGTGCCGGAGAGTGACCCTTACTATTTAGCTGAACCTTCATGAACTTAGGTCGTAAAAATGCGAGTCTATAAATTACATTCAATCCCTTGTAATGAAACTGTAAGAGTACAATAACACCTTGTATAAATGTAATGGGCCTATTACATTGTATGTTTTTCTTTAACCATACCTATTGCATGTTAAATGATGACAACTCTGAATAAAATAAAAAGACAGCCACAGCTCTGAGGATATTTAATAAAATGAAAAAGAATAGTATATTTTTTTTTTAAACTTTAAAAAGTAAATACAGTGTGTTGTTCTTGCCTCGAGCAGCCACCAAATACAACACACCGCTATCAGAGAACTAAGACGATGTGGCTGTGACGACCATTTTGAATACATCTTTGATGTGAAGCACTTTCCAATACTAGTGGAGTCCTCAACTTCGCATGTTATTTCTTGACACCTGCATGTATTTCACTCGGGGCGTCAGGGGGAGTGTTATTAGTCAACCAAAACATTCCATCAGCTCTCGGTGCATCGGTGCTCTTCTGTGGCCTTCGGCTGACTCGCAAACAGCTCTGTTTTGTTCTTAAGCCCAAAAATAAATTCTATTTCCAATGCGGTGATCTCCTTAATGAAAAGTCAATGTCCCTCACTCATTGGCATGCTCCCAGGGGGACAGTAAGAAAGATGAATTTATCAGCAGGCTGGAAACTGCCTTAGGGGACACCACCCCGTATGATCAAACAGAATGCTACAGAGTGTGTCCAACCGGTCCTCCATTATTACCCAGCTTGTGCTCTTAATGTGAGCCGACGGAGAAGGGGTTGACAGTATTGATCTAATGAAAGTACTATTTATATTCTCACAAATCCTCTCACCAGTGATTACAAAAGAACTCCACTATTGCGGCCGGCCGGTTCTCAATTTGGACGAGTGTGCAGGGCGACAGTTTGTTTGCAGCCTTATCTGGAGAGACTTCAGCATCAACCAATCCTATCAGACCGCATGGAACTGTGTCAAAAAACATGCCGCTGCCATTTCTCAAGTCTACGAATGCCTCTTTCTCCGAATTGAAATTTGAACGTGAACACAATTTTAGCCAACATGAACACCATTTTTGCATTCTGCATGCAGCTCAGGGTTTATTGTGTCATTTCAGTGGAAGTTCTGCATTGTTGGGCTGCATCCAGTTCAGAGGTTTTTGATTATTAATAACACCACGGCTTGTCAGCAGCAGCTAACCCTGTGATAAGGGGGACATGAGGTTGTTGTCACGGCATATGGTTAACAGTGCCTTAGATAAGCTTTAATCCCCACTAGGCTCGATGTAATGCATAGCAAAAGTGATGGGAGCACAGAACACACATACGTGTAAACATTGACTACGGGGGGAGAAATTGAAGTGGGACGATATTACACATGGCAGGGTGAAGAATATGAAATAGGTTGGCACACCACAGATGGAATTCATGCACATCACATTAATCCATAAGTGAAGCTCTTGTGTCGCTTTCACTCACATGACCAGTAACAAGGAATCATGTGTAGTTCAACATGCATGAACATATTCTACCCCTGGCGACGCACTCACGAATAAAACACTGAAATATACAAAAAATGATCAACCACGTTATTTATCTGTGAACCTTTCACCCGACACACTTTGCGTTCTCATAATGAAGGGGATGCACAGTGTGTTGGATGGAGGGACGCATCCAGATGAAAAAGAGCTTGAGAATATGCTTTGAAAGAAAAAAAAAGATATTTTTTTTGATTAATGATTTTTTAATTATTGGAAGGGGTGAGCAAAATGTACATGTTAATATCTGATCTTATGTAAACTTAATTCAGTTTTAATTGACAATAAGTAGTTTTGTATGCATTGCATAGCTAATTATCTGTGTTGGTAGGTTCTGAGTGTTATTTACATGATCTAAATATAGTCAGAGCACATCCATTTATATTAATTTGTGTGGTAATATGTTGCCAAATGTTTGTGTATTGATATTTGATATGATATGGAAACATCAATATCAAGCATTTCTAATTGACTGTTGGATAGTATGGTATTATGGCTACATGGATATGATGATCATTTTTTTTGTTTGATAGATATATCTAAATCTATATAGATATATACATCTACATCTATCTATCTATCTATCTATCTATATATATATATATATATATATATATATATATATATTATTATAGATATCCTGAATTCATAGAATGAAAAAAATAACTACAATGTGCATACCTAAATAATCCGTATGTATCGATATCCGGTAACGGTCTGCAGTTGGACAACATCAAAGGGACTAGTTATATGTGCTTATAAGTTAAAGTGTGAAACTTTAAATTAGACTCTACATTCTAGTTTGTTGTTAAAACATATAGTAAATATGCATTTGCAACTATCGATAGACACAAGTCCGCATAAGGTGCATGCTGCTCATATCAAACTTTGTCTGCTAACATCTGAACTCGTACATTTTATAAAAGTAATGAGAATAATATGATGTGGTAAGACTATTTTTACATCCCTTGAGAAAATGCATATCATGGAGAAAGGGATCTAATTTAGTGAATCCTTCCCAGATAGAGGATCTGTTCATCTCAGTCTCCACTGTGTGAGTCTCTCTCTAATGTGGCTGTACTGCCCGTAAACAGACATTGAGTGATTAGCGCTGCTCTGCCATTGACATCATTTGCATTTTAATAGACCATAATTACAACTCGGGGAAAATAAATTGCAGTTTGAAGAATGTTTGAATTACTCCAACTCTCCGGCTCTCGTTGCGAGATAGCAGCGAGCATATGCAGGAGCTGCCTGGATGGTTAATATCAGGTTTCGTCAATGCACAGAGAGACAGGATTGCAAACTGAAAAGAACCAGAAGAGGACAATGTGGGCTGCGTTAATGTCTTTCACAGCATAAATCAGCGTTTTTGAGACCGAACATATTCTCTAATTTAGGTTTGAAACCCACTGCAAATTGGGTTCTGTTTTCAGAAACAAATTAAAAACTAAACTGATACTGAAAAAGAACCTGCTGCAGCTTTCTTGTGTACACATTGACTATTTATGGGATCAAATATGTGACCTTTCAGCTACAGGATACGTCTCTAATCATGAGGTCACACTGCAGCCCTCCTGTAGATTTGTGCTTTCTCATTAATGCCTGTGATAATTGCCGTTTGTTCATTTAATATCCCCCGGTCTGTCTTATCGCCGCACCTCACCTGCTGGGACGTGACACCTTCCCAGGATTTGCTGAGGGATGTCTAACCCTGGCAGCTAAAGCCCATGTGACCCTGTAAGCAAGAGTGACAACACAATAATACTCCCTGCGCCTAATCTTTTATTGGTGGATTATCAGATTAGAGGCCCCAGTTGTTTATGGGCTCGGTGACTATCAAAAAAGTTGATCTGTCAAGTTTATCTTACACTTGTCGTATCAAGGCAGTGTTGGACCATACAGTTGGCTGTGGATAGAAGATAAGGCCGACATAGTTGAATGGAACCCCCGGAAAATGAGAAACACGGCTTTTCTTTTTGCTCTAACGATACACTTTATCTACTTTAAGAAATGGACCCAACAAAAAGCATAACCACTCTTTTAGATTCACTTGATTTCTTTGACCTCTTTGGTGTGACAGAGCTGCCCTTTTCTTATTCGGAAAGGAGATATCAGAAATCATCCACCAGTTTAAGACTCAGGTTAGTGTTGAGGAATCCAAGTTTCAAAGGAGACATAATCCATCCTCTTTCAAGCTGCCCCTTTGTGGTATTTCAAAGACTTGAACCGATATAGGTTTCCTATCAATCTGTTGTTTTTTACAAAGTAAAAGGATAGAGGAAGTCCATTATTTAACCTTTGGATGCGGTTCACTAATTCCTACTAACTGGTTTCTTTCCATTACAAAGCAGTGACTCTGAAGGTCATGGCCTCGTCAAATGTAACCGTCAGAAGATATCTGTGAAAAACAGTCAGAGATGCGATCACTATCTATATTAATCTGCTCTTATCGCATTTGCAAACTAAGGTGTAAATGTTCTGACATCGCCCCTGGTAGGATTGAATTTCCAATTACTGGAGAGGCATCTGGTAATATATGAGCAGAATGATAAACAAGCAGAGCAACATTAATGATAGAACATGATTCACACTATTTTGAGGAAATCTATGAACAGCTATTTGTTTTCAGCTCATCTATGCATGTTCATCATTGTTATGGAGCCGATCCCCCCCAAAGTCATTAGTGTTTCCCATTTTTACCAAGACTGTGACGGTCCGCCAAAGTCGACTCTGTACCGCCACAGTTCCTAATGAACGGACAACATTTGTACACTCTGCTGAGCTCTCCGCACGCATTTCCTTTCATGCGGTGCACAGCAACCGACTCTGGTTCGGCTCGGAGAGTGAAAGTGGCTCGCTGCTCCAGTCAGATTTACAACATTCCACACTCGGACGTAAACTGTAGTTCTTACTGCGTCCTCTCTTCCTTCAGGGAGTGATGGAGTCCACTTTTCCCGGAACAATTGTCAACCAGGCAGGACAGCCCTCAGTGCAGTCTGCGGCGATGTCGCCAATATACTAGACAGACATTGAAACATCGACCCCGTCTAGTTTACCATGCTTTGTGAGTGTGACTTGTTGTGTGTGCTTACATTTTAAGGTCACTCCCTTTTCAGCGGTCCAATCAAATGTGAAGGATTTGATGTACATCTCTCTATTAAAATGTTGTTTCACTGGGGAATACTCATACTTTTGTGATTGTTCTCAGCAAATGCAAGCATGCTAACTTACTAAATGAAAAATCTTAACATATTGCATTTTAGCTTTATAATTGTGAACATGCTGGCGTTAGCATTTACCTCAAAGCAGTGTGGTGCCTCAGTACAGCATCTCATAGCCATTAGCATGGCTGTGGACTCTTTGTAGTATTGTAAGCATGCATGACTAAATTTCATTGACAATCTTGGCAGAGGAGCAGTGACATATGTTTCCTTGATTTTGCTAAAAAGAATACAGTTGAATTTACAGGACATTTTGTGGCTTATCAGTCAGCTAAGCCAACTATATTCCACATTCACTGTATTTAGTGGATCACATTCGTCAAACAGTGGCTTAACTGTTTGGGAATGCATGTCATCACATTGTGATTAATCTAAAGCCCCTTTGAGTATTGGGCAACTGGATAGTGCCAAACAGCCTTAGTGTGAATTATATGTATAAGCACTAGCCTTATATTTTAGAATAGTACCAGCAGAACACCATCCTAAAGGGATAATAATCATTTCCCTATACCGTTCCCATCTTATTTATGGCTCAGCACACTGGTTTGTCACTTCCAGCCAATGTGATTATTCACCTGGCGAGCATATTATTCTAGCAAATACCACATCTATAAAAAAAAAAAAAATCATATTTCATTCCAGGGGTTTGATGAGAATGCACTGTATCCCATTTTCCAAAATATTGGGTACTCTGTGCGACAAGAGTATGGCTTCCCTGATTACATTATGCCTCACAGCTGTGTTTAGCCAAATGTGCATGGCTTGCAAGTATAATGTACAATAGGCTGCTGCAAGTGTGTCACATTAGGAAAAGAAAAAAGAAGAGATGGAGCGAAGGCAGAACATTGAATTCCCCTTTCATCAGAGTACTTCCATGCAGATGAAATCCACCAAAATTAATGTGTACGTCACTGGGAATTTAACTAAGTTAGGGTCATGCATTTCCGGTAACAACGGAGTAACTGTTTTTTTTTTTTTTTTAATTACAGAAATGTCTTAGATTAGATTATTTTAGGTTATGGCTTGGAATGATTGCAGTATTTTAGATATTAAATTCAATTCTGGAGGCTCAAAGTAATTTCTGAACTCAAACTGGTCGTGGAATCCATTCATTTGATTCTAATAGATCTTTGTTAATATAATGAAAAGCAGCTGCACTATGATTTAATTATGATTTAACACACATGAATGGGCACACAGACAAAAAAAAACTAAAACAAGATTTTGATCTCACCAACTGAACAAAAAACAGTCAAAATTCCACATTTAAGAACAAAATCCTTCCTAAACCGAAGGCACAACCATGCAGTCTGTAGCACAGATGTCCACCACATGGAATGGATGCAACTCATTTGTTGCACTTTGCAATCAATTATTTATTTCCTGAGTCTGATATAGGGAAACATCTGTCACCTTTGCCTAAGTGCCTGCTTGCATGATCCATGGACTACGTTTCAGAACAAAACACCCCCATATTGTCTGGCTCTCCAGTCCCGAGCTCAGGTGCAGAGTCCTGTCTGGCATTCGGAACGCCCTGCTGTTGCAATAGAGGCCGGCAAGACCCAAACACCTGGAGACCTGCTGTGTGCCACCAGAATTAGCGGCCCGTTGCCAAGCTATCACGCGGCTTTGCTTTGTTTTTCAGGGACATCTTCCCTTGATTATTATCAGTCATCAGTAGTACGAGTAGGTTTTCTAAGTTATAGATACAAACCTTTTAAAGATAAAAGTCTTTGAGTTGTATATCTATTAGACTAAAAGTTGTGCCCAATGAATAAACCTGTGCAAATAAATATGGACATACTTATTAGTTAAATTGTTTTTACAGAATGAATAGACAACAATGCTTGTTAGCTGGAGTGGTCAGTGTCATGGATGGTCTAAGATGATCCTATGCCCTCTCCCGTAGTCCTTTTCCTAGTCAGCACACCCCCGAAGTAAATTAATTAAATGGGCATAGTGCCACACTTGTGGTCCACTTGTGACACTCATGTCTGAAGTATTTGAAGTGTCATCGAAGATTAAGGATGTCGGAGAGGTTCTAATTCTCGGAGCCCAACCCCAAATAGCCATCTGTATTCTCGTTTCTGCAGCACTCACTAAATCAACACACTCGACACAAGCCTGAGGATGCCTCCGCACAATCATGCATGACAACATCAAAGCTTTCCTTTATTGCCTCTGCTCTTCATTTTTTCTCCTCAATCCCTCTTAACCGCTATCTGTAGCGAAAAGCATTGGTAACCGCGGCAAATATTATCTTTGGGGTTAGTGCAAACACTGAAATCCCCAGCTGTCTCCTGTCAATGGCTTCAGTCACAGCTGATAGCCGTCTTCCAGGATGATTTGATCCTTGCAGAGGTGAGAATTTAATTTGTGAACGTGCATGCACAGGGATAACCGGGAAGGTCTGGACTGTGAATTGGTAGTCTTACAAAAGACCTCCCATCTTCACAAAGAATAGAGTGTTCAGCCTTCTTTAGGATCTCTCCTTAATTCTCTTTGTTCCTACCTCAACATATTGACACCCATAAATCTCTAAAATGTCAAATGAGCCAAATCCCCGGATTTCCAAGAGCGGGATGTTTCAATGATAAGCTGGATCTGTCATTGGGGAGCCACTCAGCACCCACAAACAGATTGAGCAGGCAACCAAGATGGATCTGTCGACACTTCATTCTGCATATCTCTATTTAATGATATTATATTTCATTTCCCGAGCAAAGAAAACACCATTACCCAAAGCAGTGAGTTGGAACGAGCCATTCTGCAACAGATTCCGGGCCTCCTTGGTGGTACAGTAATTGAATTACAATCGCATGTGACACAAAGTTTAAAAATTATTGTATTTGTTTCCATTTGTTCCTTCTATGTTACACTCCATAAGCTCAACTTTGCATGGCCAAGATCATTGAGAAGCTTCACTATAAACAAAGAAATGTTCATGCTACATGCACATATATGGGTAACATTATTTGGACAGCCTGTACAGTCTGTAGCACGCTATACGATTCCATTAACTCTTTAAGTCGGCATACAGGAGGACCAATCATTGGAGAGGTCACAAGAAATGGTCCTCGGGCAGCATTTAGGTTGATTTCTAACAATCATTGGACCTATATTGATAACTGCCTCAAATTCATTTTCCTGGTAACTGTGGTTAAGTGCTCTTGGACCCATTGGAGTTCTGAAAAGTGTGTCCAGTTGTTTTGACCACAGATTGAAAAGCAGTTATCGTTTCAATGGGAGCGATACGCTCATAGGGGAAAGGACAAAGAGGTCAGCAGAAGTGGAGTAAGTGCTCCCTGGGGCAAAAACAGCAGGCCATTCAAAAGGCCCCACAGAGAGACCAGAGGAAATTGATTTCAGCTTTATTCCTGTTCAAATGCATATCTCTGCTGACGGGTGACCCAATGGTGGACCTGTCCACTCAAATTAGGAAACCATTTGGAGGATATGGCCTCATGTGAATGGTCTTTCACACTCTATGAATATTGCGACACAATAACATTATTTCACACATCAAAACATCTAGAGGTCATCCGGTGCTCCGGTTTTGTGAGTGATGATCTTTTTGTCGGGGGCAGGCCCCCATCGATGGTATCCACTGGCAGAACTGAACAGAGACACTGTAACATGTTTCTGGGGCACTGTCATTGGCGCAAATTACATAAAGACATAAGAGCTTTCGCGACCGGCTGCATGCATTTTGACAAAAGAGGGATTGGCACATATTTCTTTTTCCACATTGATAATACAGAGTGCTTTCAGTTCCACTGAACCCCCCCAGCACCGATCAGCCATCACCATCCCTGAAAAAGGCAAGAGGGGTGAATATAGGGAGATGGAACATACAGCACACCAGCTATTTGATCCTTTTAACACTAGCTGAGTTGACATTTTTGAATGGATATGTAAATATTTGGTCAACTACTCAATTATTCAGCAAAGCAAAGAGAGCCTTTGGATGGGACGGTAAAGGTTTAATTAGAGTCTCCGTTGAAATTGTCACACAATATTTGCTCAAGTGCATCAGTGTGCCTTAAGTGAGTTGGGAGATTGTCTGAATTCCATGTGGGACATAAACTATATTAACATGGCCCACATACAATTTGTCATGCATTTCTTATTTCAGTAAAGGGAATGGTCGCAGTAAAAGAAGCAGCTGTGTCTTTGAACATGGCTAGTACAGTATGTGATTTACAAAAACAAAACATCCCTTTTTACATTAAGAGCATTAGTTCCAATGCAAACTGTTAACATCAGTGCGCTTTTCCAGAGTGACCAGGAGACTGTTACTGGAAAGACACTTTTCTGTGGATTTTTTTTTTTTTTTTTTTTTTTACATATCTGCAAAAGTCTGAGCACAAACTTTGAATTTCCATTCACCGTCATCATACAGGGCACTGCAGGGATGCCATACTTTTTAAAAGGCCAAACTAGAAGTTACTACTGGATTCCTCGACAAAAAGCCAGTGGCATTTTTCCATTGAATTTTCCATTGTTGCAGAAAATAAGCTCTGTAACAAACCCAAGTGTGAGTTTAAACAAGTTTTGTGCAGAAAGATAATCTTTGAAACGCAAATGCTATCAGCAGATGTGAGAAGCTAACATTTACATACATACAATACAAGTATAAACACACCAAGGCTTATGGGCTGTAAAGACGGACTCGTTGGTGTGATGGTTTTAAATGTCCCTGTAAAACTCAACTATTAGCAATTGCCTTTTGTCATAACACAAAAAAAGCTTAATCTCGCGTTAACTGGAGAATATGTCAGGTTTCAAACAAATAATGTACGACCAATTGACTTTGAAAAAAGGGAACCAAAAGTTCAAAATGCTAACCTATTTCTGGGTGTTAGGTCTCATTCCTGTAACAGAAGCTCTGAAGCTGTTAAAGGTATCCCCATGACTCAGTAGAGATAATACAAAAAAAAAATGTAATTTGGTGAACCAAGCCTTTTAGTGTGCACTTGTTGCCACACCTCTTAAAAGGCCATTTGTAAAACATTTGCAATTCTTTCATCTATCGTAAGTGACATTCACCTCCTCCTTCCTCCTCATCTACAGTCAATGTGGTGCTCTGTGTGAGCTCTGTGCTTATAGCCACACACTGTGCGTATACATGATTTATGTATGTTGTATTTGCCCGGTCGCTTTAACACTGCCGCAAATCTGTTTCATTTTAGAGCTGTTTTTCAGACCAAAAAAGAAAAAAAGGCCCATGTTGTTTTCTTTTTCCCCCCTCAACCACAATGTTTATACACTACACTATAGTATATGGAGCAGGACAGGAGCATTGGTACGGAAAAGAGGGTTGTACCGAGCATTGCTGTGTTGCTTCAACACCGAGGACCTCGAGGCTGTGCATGCTGCCAAGCTGCAGTCACCCACAGAGCCGTGTGCTTATTTTCTCTGCCCTTTTCTTGACCATATGGAGCATAAGGGTCATAGGGACATGGTGTATCACAGATTTGTCTGTGTGTGAGTGAGTGTGTGTGTCAACATGTGTGTGTGTGTATGTGTATTGCCTGTTTGCGAAATGAGCCAAATCTCCTCGCGAGTGTCTGTGTGTTTGGCAGCGAGGCACATTGATTTTGTCAGCATTTGCATTTTCCTGCCAGCCAAGAATACTTTTATTAGCTCCACCAATATAGATGTAAAAAAAAAAAAAAACAGTTCATAGTCTTTCCATATTCTGCTGTTGGACTTAACACATTGGCTATGGTATGTTCTCAGCTTATGGAGGGATTAATTTTTTTCCCATTAAATTAAAAAAAAAACAAGAATTGCAGAGCTCTTTTTATTCAGATAAACAATGGACTATTCCATGATACAAATGGAAGGAAAACCCCAGATGATAAATGCAAATGCCAAAGGTCAAAGACACGATATATAGGTGGAAGATGACAAAGTGTCTTTTACTCCATTGCCAGCTGATCCAGGGTCAGCTTGTCAGAGCTGACATGGTGACATAGAAGCAACCTCTCACTTCATCACCATATTAATTCACCCATCACAAAGCCCTAATGACACCGCCGCTGGCCGATTAATCTCCAAATTTGATTTAGCGAGTGTCCATTCATCATAACTGACTGTTTCAGTATGCAATCAATACAGCCCTTTTAGCACTTCGGACACCTACACCTCAAGAGGTACACAGTCATGGTGTGAAGAGTGTTGTGATAAAGTAAATGCTTGCCCAGGCCAAAGGAGGGGAGCATCAATCAAGTACCAGTGCATACACACATCAGCACTTTGCCCTGAGGTTCACTTAAAAGCCTCTTGGAGAAGAAGCAAAGGATGCGGCGCACTACTTGTCAACGCTCTCATCAACAGCGAACATGTGTTCAGAGCTTCATAAAACATGTCTTCCCAGACCACAATGACTAACTCATTTACGTTTTAGTTGACACAGCCTCCTTGCCAACGGCTCTTAATTTGCTTGTGAAGAGTTGTTTGTACGCCTGTGTCTTGGAATAAGCCGCGTTGCTAGTGCACCTTGCCAGTATCCCTGCATGCTCGCGCTTGGACACACTCTCGCCCATACATGCACACGCCATCAAGCCGCGGGGCGAAGGCAGCTCTGCTCACTCAAGGGGAAAGTGAACAGCTGTGCCTGTGACAGCTGGAGCAGTCATGACATCCCCTCACCAAATATCAGGGATGGCTTAGAACGCAGCGGCGAATCAGCCGAGAGGGGTCCATTTACAACCTGGACGAGAGGCCGAGGCTTTAGCCTGCGACCAGACTGAAGCGGCGGAGCTCGGTTTTTCCTCCTCGCATTTGCGGTGATAATGTGAGAAGTAATGAGTTTCTCCTTGGTCTACAGCCCATATAATAGTCCCCCATTTGCTTCAAAACAAGCCCAATGGAGCAAATTAGATAATGTTGTGCCTGTGAAAAATGAGCTGAATACTAATGTTTATTTTCAGAGGTCCAGTTTCCAACGATTCCTCATCAGATTCTCACCAGAATCTTGTTTCACTGCTTACCTTTTCTAATCTGATCTAGAACAACGTGCTAGTAATTCACTCAGGGGAAGAAACATCTGCTAGATGCTTGAATAAAGTAAAAATAGAGCCGTACATTGAGAATTCAGTCTGTTCCTGTAACATCGGTGGCATGTCAATCATGTTGCCTTCCCCGGAGATAGATTAAGAATGCAATATGCCTTTGCACATAAACACTTTTACTAATCATCCCAGAGTTTTGGTTTTGTCTGAAATATAAAAAAATGATGGATGTCTAAAATGTGTTAGAACCGCTTGTGATTGTGAAGGCAGCATTAAAAAAAGAAATCAGTGTACTATGCAAATGAGTATAATCACCTTCAGCCCCTTTAGCACCAGACCGATTTTAATTACACCTTAATTTCATGTATAAATACCCCCAATTCAGACGAGCTGCTGCAGTAAGCCCCAGCAGAATAGGCTGAGTGGGAGGACTGTATAGGTACAGATAATTACAACTCGCTGTTATGGACTCCTGATTATATGAGGTGGTGGCCAACATACTGTCTCCGACTACCACTGAACCAACCTCATCGGAGTGATGGATTAAAGGATATCACAGCTGTGACAGGGTTGTCCTGTGAACTGAGCTTTACTTCACGCATGGCCAAGACAATGTCCTTTTCCTGAAAGATTAAGCTTGACCAGTTCAATTGTGGGATGCGGACGCAAGATAACCAACACGACAGTGTTGCCACTTAATATGGAACTCCAGGTTATATAAAACCAGTCTACTTTAGGGAACAAACTGGTTATGGGGCCCAGTAAGAAGAAGCGTGGTGCAGCAGGATTTTTTCCCCCTGTTACACGTTCTAAATACTATTCAGGAAGGGAAATTTTGGGACAGGCTTATGTGTAAAACAGACCTCTTAAAAATCTGAATGTGTCTTTTTCCTGCGTGAGGTTATTTCTAAACCAGAGACTAACGGTCATGTTTGCGGGCACATTTGTGTTTCCAATGAAGTGCGATTTGTCTCCAGAAAGTTTCCAGCATTTAATTAAATTAATTACGTGAACTGATTTAACAGACGCAACCACATGTTAGCTTTTTTTTCTCCTGCTGATGCAATAGATGGGAATAAAAAAAAGAAATCAAGATTAAACGAATGTATGATAGTTTAGAACTTCAACACACACTCAGCATTACCTGGAAAATTAGCCCACGCAGAAAGAGCAAAGCCACAGTCCATCTTGAGAAAACATCCAAGTTAAACTATAAATAGAAGCTTTTTCTCCTGCAGGGACTGAAGATTGAGCATTGTTGCAAACACCGGAGGAGCATATGCTGAGGCACAGCTTGTTGCGGCCTCAGATGTTCCTTAACAGTTGATTTCCTCAAGTTGCATTTCCTTTTTCACCACGTTATTGTGCTAATTATCTTTCGGCACGTTCCACATGGGTGGCTTACAGCGCCGAACGCACAAACTCAGCTCGTATTTATTTATTTTTCTTACCCCAGAAGCACCCGACACAGGGGCCGCTGTGTATCAGCCTGGCTGGGTGACACATTGGCTCCTCGACACTATTGACTGATTTCAAATGCGTGTGAGAGCTGATGGAGCATTTTCTCGAGCTCTGCGCTTTTTGCAGTCAAATAAGATTTGTGCAGAGCAAATTTCCCGCCCAGCTGCTCTCACAGAGTCGATATGCAGGTAACTTCATATAGAGAAAAACACAAAGCATTGTTTATATCGCCTGATTAGGGTGATTTGTGTTCCACCATGCCGGAGGGCTCCGAAAATATGAACCAAATACTTATATTATTCACAAAGTGCACAGTGATGCCGGTAGTAATTGCCATAGACAATAGCAAGCACTGCCATGGAGGCAGAGCAGCGATGCAGTCAAAAAGAAGCGTGTCATTTTATTGCTTGTCACGGAGAATTTTCCGGCTATACATTTTTCACATTTCCCTCAAACACTCGCACGGCACGCCTGGAACCTCCGCTGTGTGCCGTGATATGAAATGGGTCTGTACTTTGTGTGCACACCTGTACGCCAATGTTACAGTTGGAATCTGAGCTGTTATTCGTTTTCTGCTTGGAGTAAGTACTGCGGTTTGGCCTGACTTTAAAATCTCCTGACTTCAGCGTACCAGATATGATCTTGACTGAAATGCCGGCATGGAAATTCAGACTGAATCTGTCACTCTGTGATGTTTCTAGTCATTTCTTTTTGGGTCTTAAAAGGAAGATAAAAAAATCAGCCCTGTGGGTGTTTTTTTCCTTGTAAAAAATAGGAATAAAAAAAAAAACAAAAAAAAATAAATGAGCCGATGCACATTTCCCTTTCTTTTAAGAGAAAGTAAAGTGCTGGCTGTTCTGTAATTTTAGACTTGCCTACTGAGGTCAGAGGTTCCATGCTTGAATGCCCACATTTGCATCTTTGACTCGCTGTGGCCCAGGGAGGAAGAATGAGCTGTTGCATCTCCTCTGATGTGCAAAAGTGAGAATGTACAACAGCATTCACTGAACTACATGCGCTCCACTGAGCTCAGCGGGAAACTATTTCACCGCAGCGGGGCATTCCTTCGCTCACAAAATCTATACAAATGCAAAACCACGTGAAAACGGGGCCAAGCGTTCACGGGAGCACATGGGAAAACTGCATCGAGACACAATAAGTAAAAAAAGTCAAGCAAAAAAAAATAAACGTGCTGGCTACTATGAGTAAATGTCACATGGTCGTCATTGCGTGTCTGTTTTTGCTGTATAATAAAACGTCGTTGTGTGGCAGGTATCTGCACTGGTGTCCTCATCGTCTCAGTTTTCCATTCCCCCAATTATCATGCGGGATCCCAACAACAACAGTAACCAAAGGCATTTGCGACGGCCGGGCTACATGACCCTTGTTTGTCATTCCCAAGCTACTACGCTCACAATCCATGCAGGCAAGGTGAAATCTGCATCCATTTCTCATATTTACATATGAACTAATGATTCCCCTGTGGGCTGACTGTGGCCTTCCAAATACTCTACGTGGTGCAACCGAGGTGATGTACGGCACTAGTGGGCAACCGACGCTGGTGACTAACCAAATATGATACATGGTTTCACAGCCTAATTGCAGCTTCTAGCTGAATAGGCCATAAGCCAACAGAGACCTACTGACCTTGATGAAAATAAAACAGAAAGAGGGCCCCGTGCCTCGACATGACCCAGTAAAAAAATGTCTGCGACACATCTCTGAAAGGCCATTGTGAATGGCCGTATTTGACAACAGTTACCACACTGGCCGAGATGTCAGGAAAGCTGCTTGTGTAGAGCTCATAGAAATAATCTGCCACATACCCTGTTGAAAGTATTCAGTGAAGTTATGCAGTGGTGCTTTTCCGACATGGCACTATTTCTAAAGGTAGGGGATTTGAACGGCACCAAACTGCATTTTATTTATGTGGCATCGAGGCCTTAGTACCAACTGTTCGGCTGCAGGACGCAACATTAAACAAACCACATGTCCTTTTGAATAACTTAACCAACACTGGTACATACTGCTGTGTCCAACTATATTAGACACACCTGGAGGAAATCTGCTCAAGTGGTGGTATGCCACACAAAGATATTGATGGAAAAAAAAACACGCCATCTTTCAAAGAGGCAGATGCTGCCCTCTTTGTTCTCCATCACCCGTCTTCCTACCCCGTCGAAGCCAACAGCTGTTCTTTTGCTGTGCAAGTTAAGGCAGGAAACAGATAATTGAAAATGTCGATCTCATTAATTATCACAGTGAGGCAACTTGCATTGGGAAATAAATGGCTCCTTCTGATGGTTTCAGACCTGGGTGCTTACAAAGCAAAATCATATGCCGTGGCAAAACCTTTCGCCGATAGTTAGCGATCTCAAAAGCTTAAAGCTCCGTTCAATGTGTTTTTGTTGACAAAGGATCAGATGACTATGTGTAATGTCAGAGGGGCTGCTTGTCGTGACAAGCACACAAAAAAATAATGTGCTCAGCTCTACAAAGCTTTATAGCTCTTTCAACTAATTGTTTTGATTTCACAGCCCACAGATTTACTCTTTTGGTTCAATCTCACTGCTCTTATCGTGTTGATTTCTCCATAAAAGTTAATATGAATCCACAGTGTGCTACCTGACCAGCACCGACTGGCAGACAGGAATATGTTAGCAACAAGCTAGTAAACACATTTATCATTTAAGAGCTTGAGAGCTATACAAATATGATCTATTGTAGGGACAAATATTCCACAAAGAGAAAGATTGCTCATCAGGTGGCCATAAACATGACTAATGCTAATGTATCTGTGGGATGCGTCAATAGGCTACTGTTCGCCAATGTGCAAACTCAAAACATGTTATAGTATGCCAGTATTGCAGGTTTACATAAAGTAATTGGTCACAAAACAAGTGAAGGTATTGCACACGTCAAACACCAAACAGACAAAACTCACATTTCCACACAAACCCAAGGAAAACGTGCAAACTCCACAGAGAGCGGACGAGCCATCGACATGCTGTCCACTCACTCACAATGCCGTCCTCGCCCCACTGCATTGATAATGTGACATAAAATAACTCAAATCAACATGAGCCTGTGTTCCGGTTGTATAGCTGCAATATGAGCTCTTATTTCATCATCGAAGAACCTAACTTAAAGATAAAGACAAAGTCTGGCAGCTGAAAATTGCAACGTTGCAGACAGAATATACTTTCTTTGCATTGGAACATCCTGCTGTCAGAGCTTTTCAAAACTTTTTCAGCAACTCAAACCTAAAGTATGAAGACTCTTACAGACATTTTGTGATGAAGTGCTGCAGATTATATACTCTTGCATGCCAGAGTTAAACCAGTCTCCCTGGTCCATTTAGAGAGGTGCCAGCCAGCGGTGCACCTGTAACACATACAACAACTCCTAATTGATTTTACAAGGCAGCTTAGACTCTAATTGCGGATTTGCCTGGGGAAATTCTTGATCCAAATGGCTTAGCAACTTCTTTTGTGCCGTGCTGTTCGGAGATTTTCATTCATGGGAGAGAAGATAGGATGGGGATTGAAGGAATGCATCAGGAAACAAGTTGTGTGCTGCATTTAGAGGAAAGGCAGATATGAGTACACTGACATGAGCCAACAGATGCCTTCCATGAACCTCACGTTCAGTCCAGAGCCAATTTGAAAGTTATCTTTTTTTCCGTGGGGTGGCACAGCAAATAGTGTTCACATTTGGAGCATGATGTTGATAACATTTTGTTGTCAGATCAGGAGAGCAGGACATCAATGCAGTGTGGTAAATACACACAAAATTGCTTTCAAATTGTTCAAACCATTCAAGACTAATCTTTTACTTGATTCGAGTGAGGAATAAATAATTGGATGTGTTTTAGAGTAAGCTACAATTTTTTTTTAACAAGTTTGACACCAATCTGGGGCAGATGAATAATTGGATAACAATATCAAAAAGATGTAAGCGATAGAACACAGCGCACTTTGAATCCTAATGTAACTGATTTAGTTTCCCTTCACTTAATAAGTTGTGCCGTACAAAAGAACACAAACTCTATCCCCTGTGTGCTCGCGTCTTGTCATCTCCACTGCTTTTGGTTTTGAGTGAAGCTTGTTTCAAAACACATCAACAAATTGCCCTAATGGTCATCAGCACGGAGCTAGTAAAGGCATCAATCTGCATTAACCAGTGCAGCAGTAAATCTTATTCATATTCGTGTTATTGAATTACCATTACGCTGATACAACACATTGTGCTGAAGGAATCACATGTTACTGCTTTAAAGCAAAGACAGTTAAGTCATCCGTCTGAAAACACTGTACCTGCTCCAGAGACAATGACTTCAATACTAACTTTGTGGAGCGGCGCATTTGCCATTTTCCCCTTTTATGCTCCAGAGGGCTTTGTATAAAGGTCCAGAATTGTCATCACTACTGGAATGTAAAGCTTATTCCAGAGTAAGATGAAATAAATGTAATGGTGCAAAAGCCAACGACGTATTCACTCTGTGGAGCCGCTGCAGCCTTTCCAGTGATGTGACATTACGGCAATTCACTTTAAGCTGAATCAATGAGCAGGATGCAATAGGAGATATTAAGATGTTGGAAAAGAGTGATAAACACAATGTTTGGCTTATCATGAAGAAAGCTTAAGGCTGTGCATTATCAACACATTTCTAATATAAATTGATCAGTTAGTAATGGTTCAAATGTTATCTTATGAAATGTAGTTTTTGGTAAGAAACTTAAATAAATATTGCACAGAAATATAAGAGATATTAGAGAGACCTGTTTAAGTTTCTTAATACTAGCTCTAAGCTAGTGCCAATATTTGTTTTAATAATAAATATATATTTTCTTTCTTTGACTTGTGATTTGTTATGCAAATAACCACTATAGATGTCTATTACTAGGTAAAAGCAAAAGGCTTAGAATATTTGACTGTATACAGACGGCTGAAATGATTTTGGGCTCGGTGTCGGAAAAAAAAAATAGTCTGAAACATTGCATAAGTTACCAGCTGCTAAATAAAAACATATCGGCTGAAACGATTCATCGTTGATCGACGATGGGTATCTGGTATCGGTGGAAAAAAATGTGATCGAAGCATCTCTAAAAGTAATATTTGCTCCCTTTTTTCTGATGATCTGATCTGTGACTCATTACAATCCGCACTGAGAGTGTTAAGAGATCATATTAATGGAATATTAGAACCTGTTGGCCTATTCAAGCAAAAATATTGAACTATAGGTCATTTTAATTTGCCTTTCAAAACCATGCATATTATCATAAGAAGAGAACGAGGATGAATAGTGAGCCTTAATAAACGTTGACTTTAAATGCATCCATTTTTATGCGATAATGAATGAAGACACCTAGTATGATTTCCAAAAAAATATATTATAACAATACGCCACCGATGTAATAATGTGCCACCGGGACCTTAGACATAAAACCACAATCGCCAGGACCAGAAAACCCTGAAGGGAAGTTTTTAAGCACAAAGGTCCGTCGTTAAACCGCCACCGTGCAGCCCGTCCCTGAAGAGATCACACAGTCCGTGTTGTTTTGGACCTCATTCCCTAAATCTGCTGCACAAACCCCCGAGAACTAAACCGTATGGCAATATGATGGGAGTAATCTGACAGAATAAATGCAGTTTCATAAGACCAGCCAGGCAGAAAATAGATTGGAGGTTGTGATTTGGGGGAGTTAGGATGGGAGTGGTGGGGGTTCCAGAGAAATAATGTGTCACTCAAAGTGCCGACTGCTGCCTCTGCAACCAGGGCTGAGGCCTGACCCGCAGCCTGTTTCATGTGATAAAAACTGAACATTTGTAGCTTTCACCTTCAGCTGCTTTAAATGTTCTTACAGAAAAGCAACAAGCAAAGGAATCTCGAGGGGAGTAGAGATCCATTTAGACAGCCTTTTTCTCATCATTTATTTTGTCTGTAGCGCTTTGACGTCGGCTCAGTCTCTCTGTATGTGCTTTGACAGAAGTGCAAGGTAATTATTGAAACATATGGATGGCTGAGCCCTCTCTTAACCCTCTCACTAATGATGCTTGGCTATTACAGAAGGGCACGGGAAGGACACTTCTACCATTAACTGATATATCCCACCAGAGATCCACGCCTTATCGTACACTTGTTGCCTAAAGGGAAGCTGTTGGAGCTTTATAGAGGTGGGGGAGGGGGAAGAAAATTTGAAACCTATGACCTTGTTCATGCTCGAAAGTGTTCCTCGAAACACAAAAGGGACCACGGGCACAAATGCTGCAAAAAGGGTTTTCAGTGAAAACATGGAACGCTTCAGAACCTTGACTTCAATTCCAAGATATAATCTTTTTTTGTTTCAGTATATTTTTCTGGTTCGTTCTCACATATGTGAACAAAACAAACTTTTTTTTTTACCACCATCGACTGAGATGGTGTGGACTCTTTTCACATCGTATTGACATCCTTCACATTTTTTCCTCAATACATGCTGGAAATGTTTGACTGCCTTTCACTGCATGTTTTCAGCAAATCTGATGGACGAAAACATTTTAAAAGGGTTGCTTTTTAGGGCTCATGCTAACCCGGGTTTAGCACATATAATTACAACAATTGCCTAATCTTTGCGACATCAAAGTCTTTCCATTGGTAGCAGATTCACTTAAACTCGAGACTACCCATTTCAACTCCATTAACTTTCCCTGCTGAATGGGATCAGGGAAAATGCCTCACAATAATGCCAGCTCGCTTAGGGCAATTTTTTCAGCTTGGAAGCTGCAGCTCTCTCTCATGTTAATGGACCCAACAGTTACCCTCCCCGGTCCATGCAAAACACGCTGCATCCCCCAGGTACATCGCAGTGTGACCCAGCCAACTGGAGCTTTTGTTCATGTGGTCTTGTGGCTACGGGCAAAAGTGATGCTGCTACACAATGCACTAAAAGCTTTGGCGGACAGCAAGAGTTCCCAACACAATGGCTGCAGCCGGTCCAGACGCAGCAGTTGAAAATAGCTTCACTCCTTCAGCTATCTGCAACATTTACACAATTCAGCTGAAATGACTGTGTGCTTAATGGAACTCAGCAGCAGCTATTTGGAGGGCATATTTGCATGAGATTATTAGCAACGTAAAAAGTGATATTACAGACACATATAGCATTCTGAAAAGCTCAACTCGAAAGACAACTCTAACAAACTTTATTATTACAGCATGTTTTGTGTTATCGAGTGCTGAGACACGACCTCCCTGTGCTGTTGATTTTATCTTCAGGCAGTGGAGACAGAGTGTGTCAGCTGAGTGGGTGAAACTATGAAAAAATAAAAGCCAGCAAGTACATCTGTTCACTCATTCAAAGTGGAATTGTTCTTGTCACCTAGTGCCTATGGACCACCTCAACACATTCTCCAACTGGCACATCGCACACATCTTTGATTGGTCCATAACACCAGAGCGGCTCTTACATCCATCTCTCCCAGTTGCTAATTGAGACAGGAGAAAGGCTTCAGCCATTCCATTCTTTCCCTAAACGACTATGGGACACTGGAGACCAGATGGTCTGTCTGCGAATGTCACTGGTGGCCAGTTGTTACATTTGACAATGTGGGCTGATCTGGCAACTATCAGTCCAATTCTGCTGCCTTCAAGAAGGAGAAACTGGGAAAATAGCACTTGGATTGATTTCATCCCTCATTCGGCGCACAGCAAATATTTTTGACAAAGACATATGGTGCCGAGAAGTGCACAGCAGCAAGCTGGCCAGCCTCAAGCCTGAGCCGTTTTCACTTGATTGTCTCCGGCAACGTGTGCATTTAGACAAGCGATGTATGCAATGTCCGCGTGCAGCCATGCCGGCAGGCACACGAGTGATGGATCTCTGCAGAACCGCTTATACTGTATTCCTCCTTTACTGTATTATTCCCCTTTTTACCCCCAAAACAGCTTGCTACATGCTGGTGTTATTAAAACATGTTCATCAGCCGACATGAAATCACACACGTTTGTCTCCGGACCACAACACCGCATGCCAGATGTTGGCTGTAACATGTCAGGAAGGAAGTAGCAATGCTGCCTCGAAGCTCCACCTCAGTCACCCTGTCTCCAGCTGAACCAATCTTTGAGAAATAGAGTCTTTCACCTTCAGTCTATTTGGAATTGGGGGGAACCAACCTGACGTTCAAAGTTGCTTGCTGAAGCAGAGTCCCTGTCTGGGCTTTGGCAGCTGGACTGATAGCCAGCCCTGTGGAATGGCAGCTGTTGAAGGGCTTTTTAAATTGCACCCAGGTTGATGGGTGGCTGTCAAGAGGGCAATGGACAGAGAATTTCGAAAAGGAAAAAAAAAAAAAGGATGGAAGGGCAGGAAGGAGGAGGGGAGTAGACCTGGGAGGACAGTGACCCCCAAGGTTTCCAGAAAAATAAATGTCTCGAATCCCGAAATAATATATAAAGTGAAGGCTTTGAACAAATGGTGAACGGGGAGTGGGATAGAGGGGCGGGGCATTGCTAAGGGGAAGGGGCTGATATTAGTGTTACAATAAATGGAGCGCCTAGGCTTGTCATCGCCACGGTTATTTAGGCAGGCAGCACATTATCACTGTTCATGTGTGATATTCCCAGACTATGTTTACATACAGCGGGATAATATCCCTCTCTTTGCGAGCTTGATCGCTTGTCACAGATACAAATGGAAATGTCAAACGTCTACTCTGTTTCCTCTCTCTTGATGGTGTTGTACAGTAGCCTTTGTGCCCACTGAATCTTACCATTCTAATAATTACAAGAGCTAAGACATGGCTCCGCTGGCTTCTGAATCAAAATATTGTGAACGCACGATAGCATTTCAAATCAAGCGAAGTGGAGATACTGTGTTTTGCCATTTACAGCGCGGTGGAACGCTGTGGGTGTCATATAATGTGACTCTTTCAGCCTCACTGGCTAATCTTGCCTTGCTGTGGTTGTGCTGTGCAACAGATGGTGTTTTAAGAAGGTCACCATGTCTATTTCCCCAGTTGTTACACATGCTTGTTTCATTATTTGGGGATATTTAAGGCATAATGCAGAACTTGTCAAGGTGTCAAGCTGCAGCTGAATAGACACAGTGTTTGTTTAATCTATTAGACCCCGTGGAGTGTTTCAGGTTGGAATGTACTGAGTAGACGCTGAGCAGCATATTATTTTTAATAAAGTATCCAATTAGTAATGTTAAGCATACACTCACAGCGCTGTAGAGTGACTAGCAGGAAGGTCTGCCATCCCAACATGTTTCAGACTGGGAAAACAGTCTTGGGCACCATCATGTGTGAGTTTTTGGGAAGAATCTATTCTTGTTTCTTTTAAAGGCCTAATAATTTACATTTGGAATGTATTTTCTGCATACTCCGCATTCTCACAGTATTCAGCATAGAACACACAGATTGACTGAATTCTGTTTGTATCTCTAACCAACTGGCCCTGGGAGCTTCTGATAGCACCAGACTGGCTATACTCATGGCCAATTATTAGCCATAAATCTCTGAAAGGCGGTTGGACCTCTGACAGGTAGCTCCCTTATTGCCTGCTGATTGCTGGAATGTAGCTATTAATCATTTTCTGTATTCCCCACCGGTCAAGACACCTTTTTTACTGGAGGGATAGATCAGACACAATGCGGCTATCAAATTCCTCCTTCCTAACTCTTTGTTGTCTTTTGCGTTCTCTCTCTTGCGATGCTCAACTTGTATTCCGATCACATCGTTGATGCTGAGCATCGTCCAAAATGGATTTTTTTTTAAAACTCAAATACGTCAGATTTACAAAGTTTTCACACATATGCTGACAAATACCAATATTACAGTTGTGGTAATTACAATAACAGTTCAAAGACACATTTTTTGGTATTTTAAAATGTTGAGGATTTGTCATATCCCAGCAAATGATTGTGTGCTTCCATTGCATTCACTGAATCCAGGCACAGCACCCGTAAGCCTGTGTCTAGAACAGCGCCGCGATTATACGCCAGTGAAATGACAGCATACTGTACATCAAACTGTAGCCGTTTAGTCTCAGTAACTCCATGATATAGCTTGCATATAAACTAGGAATAAATTCCCCTTCAGCATTTTGACAGCAGCTATTCAGATACTTAGCCCTCATACTCTGCAGTCATATTGCTCTGCCAGAATCAATTGCGATGGCAACCATTGCCAGGCCGGAATTTTATCTCTCAGCTGGAAAAAAAGGCGAAGAAAACAGAGCACAGAGATATGCTGTTTATCGGTCACACGACTAATTCTCTCTCGATTCCCCTTTTGAAAGTGAACTTGTATTAATCTACAAGACCTTGAGCGCCTCGTGCACACAATCAGCAGTGACGTGGCCCTTTTTTCTCTTTCTTTTGGTCAATCTCTGACCTTTTTAGTGCCGCCCACATTTTAATTAATACTAAACTAAAAAGCTGCTCAGTGCCCCCCTCCCTCCCGCCCCTAAACTCCCATTTATTCTTTGTTCTCACGACTCCTTTTTCTGTGCCCCGATGAAATCCCTGTTAGACAGAGCACATTCAAGCAGTGAGCGAATATCAGTGGTGAAGAAGGGTCTTTTGTAACGACTTGGAAATTACAAGGGCTTAAGAGTCAGACGCATATGCCTGCCAAATGTAATCAGTGGGTAATAAATGTTTGCCCTTTACACTATAAAAAGCAATGGCAGTACTGAAGGCGTGCTCAGGCTCAGGGCAGCAGATCACTGCGCCGTTGTGATTAAAATGATTATTTCCCAACAACTAAAACCTTCTGCTATCTTCACCCGTGCCTCTTGAACTCCATCCCACAAATTAAATCATTTTCTTATCATAACCGCTTTTACGACGGTGAATAAAGCATCTTCTAACATGTGTTTTCTTCTTTCTTTTTTGTCGTCCTGCAGCTCTTGAACTGTTGGGAGGGTTGCTTGAGTGCTGAAAGGTAAGCTTTTATAATCACATCTGAAGCGTGAATCATTGTATAGTCAACAACGACGACGGGTCATGACATTTTAAGCCGGGTTTCCATTTCTGCTCCGTCTCAGAAGAACTGTGTGTGTTAATGCCGGTTGCAGCAGAACGGAGCCTTAGAGGGTAGAGTGTGAAGGCCCCTTGCTCTTTTCCCCCACTGTTTAATTAGCACGCTCTCAGAGACTGGGGTGCCGCTTTAGCAATCACGAATCCTGCCCAGCCAATAAGAACTGGTGTTCAACCACGTCTGACAGAGATAAATGGCATGCCGCAACATCTCAGCCTCAGCCATCATCTCTGTTACCCGGGCAATAGGGAAGTCTACTGGTGGAGTGGCGCAAATCTAAGTGGGCACGTGGGTTAGTTGACAGCAGCATATATCTTTGTGGGTGTTTTCAGTGTGATTGGGTGTGCAGTTTGTTTGCAAAAATGACGCAGATCTTCTTGCGATTGTGTGGTTGGGTTTGCTGAGGACTCAATACGTAGATGCATTGTGTTAAGTCTTGAGCCTCTCGTCGTGAAGTGGGGCTGCATGAGAGAAGACGTGTCCTGATTGAGATGCTGTCCATTGGCTCCGTTTCACCGAGATGGGATTCAAGGGCCGGGTTTGATCAACAGGTGGGGAGTTTATGATGGTTTTAGATAACAAACGTGAGCCAATCACAAGACTGAGAAGACAACAGTTTACCCATCTTGATCACGGAAAGCATTTTAGAGATTCAATTAAAGAGGGGCGGGGTTTTTTGGATAAATGCCTGAAAATTGGTCCGTCTTTGAAACAAGGGAACTGTTATTCATCCATGCAAAATAATAGATTACCAGAGAGCTTCCACTGAATACATTATATGCGACATCCGGCAATACCGAGTCTTTTGAGCCAGATGCTTCATCTCGTCCAATTCTAATCGTCGCTTCTCATTTAAAGACAACTCGACAATTCCAGCAAGGGCCGGGTCCAGAAAAAAACTGAACTCATTGGGCTGAACCTGATTACACGTTTGAGTTTGAAAAGAATTGCTTCTAGCTTCCTAGATATTTGCATTAAATCAATTTGCGTTAGCTGATTAGTTCACTGGCTGTTCCAGAGAAACAGTAAGATGTACTTCCATCTTTTTTCTGTATCAAACAGTTGACATGTGCGGCGTACAATGCTCTTGCTAGATGAACTAACTTGTATTATTAAAATTCCTGTCAGAGAGTAATGGATTACCAATTCATGGAGACAGCACGTTCAGTATGCACTTCTGGGGACAACTTGTAAAAAACATAGTGTCACTGAAATAATGCTAGATTGTTCAAAAGCCACCTCAAACCGAAGCATGATTATGGACCCCCCCCCCCCATGAAGTGTCTTTATTAAATAACTCTTTCCAACATCCTGACACTGATTAACACACACTTCTCTTCTGGGGTGGTTTCATCAGTAATTGCTGAAGCCTTTTCCCCGTACTCCTGTTTCAGAGGATCATAGTAAGGGAACAGTTTGTAGCAGCGGGGGCATAATTAGTGATAGGCCTTGGACATGTCATACTCTGTTAGTCAGCCTCGCTTTAATTCCTTTGTCTCCTATCCGCTCTTAGCATTCATTCAGGCTGTGTGCGTGTGTATCTTTGCTTAGGCGTTGCGGTGCGTTTATGCATACGTAATGTATCGAGTGAAATTGAATGTGACCCTATATAATAGTATTATGTTAATATAGGAAAGATGTTTCGTCGGGATGACGTTGGCGCTTCCACGCTCACGTTTGTCTTTTTGTGTGCGCCTGTACTAAGATACCTGTACGAGTGCCCCTTTTGATTTCCTGTTGAGCAAAAGAAAAACACATCATTCTATTTTGCCTTTGTCTCTCCAGCTGGAAAAGCTTCAATATTCAGCTGCCTCGCGAGGCTCCTTTTTCTATATTTAGAGGAAGTCTTTTGGGGCTTTCTGTCTAGCAATTCCCTGTGGCAACAAAATTCATAAAGAAAATAAATGTTTATGATGCCAAAAGGTAGACTAGTGATTACTGTCAAAGGACACTTTCGGGAATAATTAATGTGTGTGTGTGTGGAGTTTGCAGAGAGGTTTCTCAACCTCAGCTGTGGATGTGAGGGCGGATGAAAGCCGCTTTGAGGATACAGTATGTGGCTAAAGGAAAGCTCTTCCTCCACCACCTTTCTTTGCTTTTCTCCAATTTTGCCTCCGTCCTTCATCTCCCTCCTTTCCGCCCTCTCTCATTCTGCTGCCACTCTACCCATGCTATCTCATCTCGACTGCTTCTCCCGACCCTCTGTTGTTTCCTTTTCCAATTTTCCCCATACATCCTCCCCACTTTCTCTCTGTAGCCTCTCCTTCCCATAGCTGTTTTCATGCCTGCGCTCATCTGCTGCAGCGTTTCTCCCTGTCCTCCCTCTTTTACTTTGTGTCCATCTACTCCTGACCCCTCTCTTTTTTCCCAATGTGAGGCTGGCAGCACTGCCTAGAGCACGATTAGCCCGAGAAACCATCTGAAATCAAGGCTTGCACAGGCATTAATTAAACTCCATGTCTAGTGTGCCGTTCGTATTTCTAGTGTGTGTAGTTAGTGCAGGCTTGTTGCTTTAAATCAACATTTCAAGATGTAAAATCATAAATGTGGAGCACAGGGTTCAGGTGTGTGCCCAGAGCCATTTCAGGGAATATTCCTTCAGCCATAGCACATGGCACCTCTGCACATAGCAACCCGTGTGCTTCTGTTCTCTCATCACGCTATATTAGCTTTACAAAGAAAAGGGGAAGAAAAAAAACTCTGCAGTGTGTTTGGAAGTGAACCTTGAACTTGAAGTAAAGTCAGCAAATAGCCAGACTTGTTCGTCTCCACTCGATTGGATTCTACCTCACGTAACCTCCTGAGCAGACCCTTCAGTATGAACCATTTATATCCACGATGAACTAGCTGAAGTTATTGGTTTAGCAAGACACATTCACTAGAAAATACACAGTAACAAGCTAGGTTTGTAATTCCCTCAATGGCACTCGGACATACCTTGCACTGCAGAAGGTCTGTGCATTATAGTATCATACCAGTGTGTATAGTAGCTTCATGTTGCGCATAGTTATCAAAATGTGTTATTGTTCAGTATAAACGTAAATGGCATGTAATAGAGATTTCGTCAGGGCTGTGCTGTTATGACTCTCGCCCCTTATCCTTTCCACAACCTCTCATCAGGACACAGACTTTGACTGTGGCTTCAGACATCAGATGCACATCAAAGTCCACTGGTTGCACAAAGCTTTCTTGTGCTTGACGATCTTAAGTAGGCCTAATTTTCTGGGTAAATTAGGACTGCTTTCAAACGGACAAATATGGCTGATTTCAGATGCCTAGCTGTGTTCATGCCAGCAGAAAAATGAAAAGATGCTTCTTAGGGAGACTAACAGTTACAAGGACATTTTGGAGTCAATATTGTGCTGTAATGTGCTTTTTCAGGGGATTTATTCTGGTCTCTAAAAACTATTAACATTGCTTCTCTAAAAATTTGTGAACAAACAGCACATTTTGGTTTACGTTTTATCTTTTGTGTTCATCCTCAACAAGTGTATACTTCTTAACAAAGCACTTTGTCTGGGGATGTATCGGCTACTTTGTTAAGCTTAAGTATATCTTTGTGCAACTCACATGAGACAAGTCTTTATAATGAGGACTGACCTGGCTTACCTTCGTGCAGCCAGTGCCATATCTTCCCTTAGTTCAAAATCAATCAATACTCATCCAACAAGAGATTTTGTCTCCGATGGATGTACTGTATCCTGTACATTCACTGTAAAGCTTGCATTTCTCCCATGTGCCTGTGCTCGCTCATGCCTCCAGCATCATTTTGCCCGATTGTAATTCACTGTCTACTATTTGAGGAGCCCAGGCTGCTTGTTTGCTATTGATTTTATTTACAAGGCTTCTATATTTTACTCCGTGCAAATCAGAGCAATTGTTTCCAAGTGCATGAATGAATCAATGCTTCCCCAGAGCCCGCGCTGGCGACCGCATGCAGCTCAATACCTCCAATTTATGTTTTAATTACGATGATCTACTAAGTGTTGGGAGCTCAGCTCTGCTCTCACGATCAGTATCAACAAGCCTTGGAGTGTGCATTGTACTGTACATTTGAATTCTACCATCTACAGAGGCCCACGCTGGTTTTTGACTGTCAACTATGCTGATTTGTTGTGATGAAGATGGAGAATGCAGTTCCAAGGATGTTACGCCTTTTTTGCTGACATGGTTAAAGTTGAGTGAATCCTGAAAGAACAAGAAAAATAAAACGAAAAAGAGAGCTCGTAAGCATTGCATTTTTTCTTCTTTTTTTTTTATATCTACAGCCCTGTTTATATATTTTGGGAGGCCCCAGTAAATAGCAGGTAGTGGTTTATTTTATGATTTGCAATCAATTGTTCAGACACGGAGTATAAAAACAGCAAATGCTCAGTCCTGACAGCCTTGTTTGGCAAAGTAGCTCCAGACTGGGTTTTATGCCCCTCAATTTCCGTTCTGTACTGTTTTTGTTTGGCAGAACAGTTTATCATTTCATCACTCACCATTAGAAGTGATTGCTCAACTCAGTGTGCCATATTAGTGCCTTCTGGCAAGCCTGAGAAACATAAATTTCATGGACTCCTGTAATTAGGGAAGATCAATAAAAGGCCGTCTCTTTGACTGCTTCCCAGGACTATAGCTGCACTTCTCCTTGATCTTGCTTCCATTACAATCACAATGTTATGACACAAAACCACCATCAAATCCAGAAGAAAATCTTCAAGGTGGACTTTCTACAATACCAATGTGAAAAAAAACACTTTTTACAACATTAATGTGAAGACATACCACACCATTCACGGTGAAAGAGACCACCAGGGGTCCACTCTGCTTTCAGAGATTTTTGTCTTTCTTGCTGTTGTATCGTGTGCCACCATTTGCAGATGCTCCACCAGTAATACCTAATATAATGCAGTAGAAAAACGGCCCCATAGTGAGCTGCTGTCAAGCCTCTTAAGTTGATAGCTGTGTCTTTGCACACTGCGGGAAGAATCCCTTTCTGTCAAACAACAGCTGGTGAAGGCAACATGATGCGGAGGCCACGGACGAGTGAGCCATCAAACTCCGTCTCTGACAGTACTTTGGCAACAAGCCGCGTTTCATAAGAGTCTGTCTCACTCGGCTTTGCTTTTATGGTGCATGAATCAATGATAATTGTGCTGTGTTCTCACTTGAATGGCAGAAGTATCCCCCATGTGGCAACAGTCAAAAAAAAAAAAGAGGGTGGCGGGGGGGATGGATCAAGGAATACGTAGAAATAAGTATGAATGAAATTAATCCCAGATCCCCAGAGATTATGATTCATTAGCCGTTCAGAAGGCATTGGCAGATCAGTACCAATACGGCTAATACAGTACAAGTTATGAGCAGCGATGATGTTGCATTTATTTGAGTTATTATCAATGTATTTAATCCTCGCTGTGTAGCATGTTCCATGGGCAGTATAGATTTGATCAAACATGCTACTCGAAAGCTTTCAAACAAACTGTGATCAAATCAAAGCCCAAACAACCTTATCCCAAGCTCCATCAGGGCCTAATTCCATTCCAAACCAAGCTCCCATTCTCCTTTTCCCTTATCCCCTCTGAAAAGCCCAGTGATTAGAAGTAGACTCGAGGTTGACTATAGCACCCCCCACACTTCACCCTATTCCCGACGGGACCTTCTTGAATCCCCAAAGCCTCGGCCAGTTTATCAGCATCGGGAGATCAGGCAATCGCCCCCCACCCCCTTCAAACCGAGAGCCCAATGTGTTCAGCGGCCTTCGGTGTAATCTCTTTGGCTGTTGACAGATCTAGCGACAGGTCAGCTGTGATAACAGGATCACTCAGGTGGAGACAGGGGAGGGGACCACTAAAGAAAAGGGACAGAAGCTAAAAAGAGAGAAATGTGGCAAAGTGCGAGGCGAGTTCTTGCTGGTGAACTGGAGCCGGCAGTTGAGACGAGGAAGGGGGTTTTTGTGGAGCATTTGCGACGAAGCCACGGGACGTACCCAAAGGAACCAGGGACGGAGGGATTAGCTAATCAAAAACCATTTAAAGAAGTGATTCATTATTAATTCATTTTAAAGTTGTGAGAGTAAAATGCTCAACATTTGCTTCTTTTGAAATGTGATTTTTTTTTCTTCAATGTGAATTCCAGTCCTAATTTGTATCGACGAAACAATTGATCAAATAATCACAAAACTTCATTCACAGATTAATCAATAACACTACGAGTCAATACGATGAGCAGCTGTGTTTGTTGCCTATTGCAACTATGTCCAAACGTTTCCAGTATTTGGTCATTTGACAGGGCTGAACGCCTGACAAGGCACCTTTGGCCCGTCCGCCCCGCAAGCACTCTGACCTTGTATCTTATTAAAATGGCTATGGCCCATAGAGAAAGAAAAATAAGTGCAGCGGTGGGGATAAATAGTGGGAAAAAAACGAAAGGTGAAAGGCCATGCAAAATCGAGGAGCTACAGTGTCAATTATACGCTTGGGCATCCAGTTGACATGGTGCAACAAACACATGAGCCATTACTCACACCACATACACAAAGTTTTACAAACATATTGCGTTTGGGCGCGGACACACGAGCATGCATAGACTCTCTCGCTCCCTCCCCGCGCTCATTTTCTAACTCTCTCGCGCTCTAACACACACACGCTGAGAAGCAGCATGGTAGGCAGTGACACAAAGCTAATGCCTTGTCACACAGGCTGTCAGCAGATTAGCCAGTGGATTACACCCCAGCCATTAGATGTGCACGGAGCGAAAGGCCACAAAAAAATGGCAGAGAGAGTGAGGAGGAGAGGACAGAGTGAGACAGAGTGCGAGACCGGCTGTAATAGAGCATATATTCTGGCATGGGGGCATAAGAAGAACGAATGGAGGATAGGTTAAAGGAGGGGAAAGGAAGACGAGGACGAATATCGGTTAAGTAGCGCAAAGACAAAAGTCAAAGTGACCAAAAGGAGATGTTGGATGGGAACAGGTAAAGATAGGGTCAAGAGAATTTGCCGTTAAAGCAGGGGTAACAAGATTGTCAGACAGACAGGACACAGAAGGTAATAACAATGGTAGAGGGAGACAAACGAAGAAAAGCAGAGAGTGTGAGAGAAGGCGGGGAAGAGGCTCCAACAGCACATAAGGGAGCAAAGAAGAGGAGGAGAAGTTGTGTAGTGGGACGAGGGGGGAGGGGGTTGTAAATGGGACACAACCAAACGGATGGGAGGAGTGGAGGGGATGAGAGGGACATGAGAGGGGAGAGAAAGGGGGAGAGAGGATACGAGAGAGACAGAATGAGAAGGGAAGAGAGGGGGGAGGAGCGGAGAGGGATGGAAATGAAAGGCCCAGGAGTAGAGATTAGAGGGGATGTGAAGCACCAGAGGAGAGGATGGAGAATACGCTGCAGTACATTGAAAGCACGCAGCACGCAGATGAGACATTTAGATGGTGAGAGGTCGAATATGGACCTCGATGAGGAGTTTGGCAGAGAAAATGCAAAGATGGATGCAGTGAAGGACGTCGGGGTATAAACATTTGTCCTCAGAGTATCCAAAATCGTAATGCCATCCTTACGGCGAGGCCTCAGTGTGTGTGTGTGTGTTTGTTTGTGGCCTCAGCTCAGACAGACATGTTGACATGTCACAGTAGAAAACACACAGGTGTAACTAATACAAATTCATTGTCAGGGCATGATGGGTATGAGGCATACTGGCTCACTGTCACGCCGTCATGGCTTACTGGGACGTTTGAATAGAACGGAGCTGCCTTTAATGTTATTAGCAACACCTGTGCTTTTTTCCCCCTAGAAGTCAAAATGTCTGTCATAAAAAATAATGGCCTCTATTATATTCAGGTGTGTTTTCTCCCTTTAAGCAGCCGAGATGATCTGGTCAAAAAAAACATTGCCCACGTCAGATTCATGCTTTGTCCGATGTCATAGTATCATGCACTGTTTGTTCAAATTTTTATTTTTTTTTCAGTCAAAATTGTAAATTTCAGATTTGATCTGATCCATTTGTAGAGCTGTTTTTTATACAGCGGATATAATGAAATAAAACGCCTTTATTAATATTATTACTACAACTTGCACTGATCTCATCGAGAGACAAGTTGACATATAACACGTGTCAATTTGTAGACACTCTGCTTCCTCAGGATGTCGCAAACTGCAGATGGCACTGTTGATGGCAGCAGTGTCAGAAACTTTCCGAGCATTTTTCAGTTCAACTTTTCACACGGCACTTGTGTATCACCATCTGCTGCGGAGAACCAACGCTGCTCTCTGCATTGTGAGGCAATGACGACGCTTAAGCATTTTCTTTTCTCCTTTTTTTCAATCAGTGTCTGCTTCCAAGTGGAGAGGTGTCAGGCCTTCTCAGTTGGTGTTTCATTTCATGATAATCGACTTGACTGCGCATACCCGTCACAGCCACCTACAGCCCCCACCACAAAACCACTTTGCAGATGTAATGGCATATAATTGTCCGCTGGATTTGCCTGTTAGGGGCTTCATTTCGAGCTGGTATTTGTTCAAGAATGGAAGAAAAGATGTCAAGTTAACAGGGGCTAATGGGACATTCTGATATCCATACAGACTGGGATTTGTTTTTCAGAAAAGCCATGAGAAGCAGCTCATACTTTGTCCACACAATGCATATGTTTAGTGTGTAAATTGCACGTATAGAAACGTGCTACGAGTTCATAGCAGTACATTCACTGATTGTTCTTAGGAAGGGCCTCATGTGCATTTGTGTTTGCATGAACGCCAACATGGGCGTGTACATTATGTGCATGCATGCATACATTTGTGCGTGTGTCGTTGACAGCCAGGCTGATGTCATTCAGGACCTTTAGCTGCTTGAGTGATTTGACTGTGCGCTGTGGAATGAGCTGAGTCTCAGAAGTGCTGGAGGGAGATGGCGGGAGGGGACTATATGTGTGAATCCCCGCTGGATATTAAGACAGTTTATTATGATAAGCCTCTGTGTGCCCGCGTCCTCCACATAAACATATATTAGTTCACACATAAACTCATATGCACATATGTAAAGACAGAATGACAGAAGGGGGGCAGATGTAGAGACGGGGACAATTATACAGAGACGAAGAGGAAGAAAAAAAAAGCAAGCGATGCTCTGAAACGCCTGATTCACACATGCACAGTAATTGGTTCGTAGTTCACAACCTATAAAGACTAATTCCACACCGGCATATCCATAGCCATCTCATGTGGGAGCCGTTGCACCTTTTAAGCCGCCTCTCCCTCAAAGCGGGCCCAGATGTAAGTCAAGGGGCTGATTTGGATTAGCCAGAGAAAAAAAAAAAAAACTCATTTCCTTTGCCATTTTACGAGCATTTAATTTGAAACAATTAAGATATTACGGCGCTGCGGATTCACGACACAGAGTGACAGCTGGAAGCAATCCCATAAACCCCTGAGCCAGTGAATGAGGCACCTTGCTTCTCTCTTTTGCTCCACTCACCTCTTCCTCCTCCGTCTCCTCTGTTATTCCATTCAAGCGTTTACCTCAAGGCCCCGTTGAGGTGAACGCGCCGCCTTTGTCTCAGCTGAGATCTCGCCGCTACCGCCAATTACGTTAGCAGCTCATAAATGCACCAGTTGGCTGATGATAGAATGGCCTAATTTCCCAAGACTAAAGGGAGGAAGTGAGCACAGAGGATGTTTACCTTCTGGTTGGCTTTTTCCATCGCACCTTTTATTGCATTATTGGATTTATAACATAAGTTGTATGACTCATCTTAGAAGGAATTAATGAGAGAGAGGCGAACTACAGGGGGCAGCATATGGCAAGCTGAGACGCCGACGCTGTAAACTCTGGCAGTGTGGTCAACATCATGAAAGAAGTGATTTCCATAAACTCTAATGGACATATTTGAATTGGAACGCTTGTTTTGGCATCAATCAGATGTTTAATTTGTGTACTTTGACAACACATATATTGATGTCCTATCTGTCCTCCACTTGAAGAATGTTGTCACTCCCTGACTTCAAATTCAAGTCAGCTTCAACACTCACCCATCAATTCACCTCCTCCTCCTACTACCTTCCTCACTGGCATAGAGTGGCATCAGCGGTTTGAAATTGATGAAGGTGTGTTTGTGGGGAATCACTGGCCAAAGGGAGAAAGGGAGAGAGAGAATATATTTTGGGGTTGAGGGGGTTGACAGATAGCAAGAGTGGAAAAAGCTCCTTTTCATGAACACTGAACTGTAAAATGGAGGACCCACTGCAAACAATGGCCGTGATCAATCGGCTACGGTGAGAGTTTTCTCGTAAATACCCGATGCCAGCCCGCACATGTTGAAAGACAGAGGGGGAGAGAGAAGGGGATGGAGAAAGAGGTGAGTGGAGGTAAGAGATATAAACAGAGAGGATGTGTGTCACTATTAGTTTGGGGAAGGAAAGTCAGAGAGGTGGAGAGCAGAAAGAGCTGACGGAGAGAGGCTAGTGAATGAGCAAATAACTGGGATAAGATGATGGCAGGAAAAGGTAGAAGGCTTTTAGAGTAGGGAATTTTTAAATATATGAAAAGGACAATGAAGAGGAGAGGAGGGAGTTGGCAGGAGTGCATCATTTTCGATCGAACACAGCCGTGCAAATGCAGGCAAGATGGAACATTTGAAAGAAACAAAGAGAATGGGAACAGAAACAAAATTATCCAAAGTGTTGCATTCTACTTTAGTCAATAAAATTAAATAGAGAAAATATCAAATCACAATTCCCCAAAGCCTACGATGTAAGGTAAAGTATCCAAGGATTGTTTGTCATCAGAGAATCCAAAACCCAAAAATATCCTATTCACGAAGATAAAGGACATGCAATGTGTTTTCTCATTTAAATAGCTAGGACCTTTGCCTAATAAGTGACTAATAGTTAGTCAATAATTGAAATTGCCATTGATTCATTTCACAAATTGATTAATCAACTACACATTCCAGCGCTACAGCAGCTTATGATATATGTACACGCAGCACACAGAGCACATGCTCATTGTTTTGGGATGTTTTGCATTCGCCAGGAAACGACACACAATATAACTCACAAGCAGAGCGGCTAATGCATCGATCAGTGCACGGTGACAAATGTTCCCCGCTCCGAGGAGTGTGTGTGAGTGCTTCTTACAATTTTACTGCTTGTGTAGAAGTCTCTCTTTTTTTTTCTTTATAGGAAGCACCCTCCTCAGCTGTGAATGCGACTTCACGCAGGTTGACAATTAAAGAGTGAAGCGCTAGCAGGGTCAGGAAAAAGGGCCTTTTTGGCCCGTCTGTCATCCGCTCCCGCAGGGTCGTCCATTTTCTTGACTCCTCCTCCACCTCCATCTAAATTTCATAGTCACAGCCAACTTGGTTAAGGGGCTCATACATCAAGCACCGAGCCCATTTGCATGTGCATGCTCACACTGCACGCACATTCAGACACAGATTTGCATGGTTTCACCGGACAGGTGTCCTGAGCGGAGTTCCACAGAGGGACTCTGTCAGGCAGGAGTTGACTCAATCTGTCTAAGCTCATTTCCCTCGACGCTTCTATCTCTCTTCGATTCTCTGAGCAGGTTGCTGCACACCATGGCTGCTCATGCCGTCCCAGTTGATCTCTTAATGGACCTAATTGCTTTTCAGCTCATTGCACCCCATGCCAACAATAAACTAAATCAAACCGAGGTCCCAACCGCGAGCCTCACCGTGAAGCCGATTTCGCTTGACATCATAATAAGGTGATATTGACTACTCATGACTCAGCAGTTCCAGTACAGATCAGTAAGCGCATGCCTCCCAGTAACAGGGAGGAGCTGTCCAGGTCAGGTGAGGGTTCAAGTTGCCCTCTTTAGAGTGCAGCCTATTGGGTTTTCATTGAGAATAGGTGATATATTATGCATTATTGCACAGTAAACTATGGATTATAAACACTAACATCCACATACATGCGGCACAAACTGTAGCCATGTCTGCTTCGGTGGTCTCACGACTGTGTCCTTTGCTATAGTGGTGTCATCTTGGGTACTCCAGTCAAAAGCTACCTGAAAGCTAATCAAAGCTGATCAAACGCGTAAGATAAGCCCACAGTCAGCTCCTCCGATCTAAGGCAATGTCACACGAGACTAAACATGTCGTCAGCTTCACCAGAATTTAAGACTACGTGCAGTCAGCTCTGAAGGTATTGTGACACCAGGCTGCAGTCAGCTGCTCCAAATAAAGTTAATATCTAACGTAAAACTGTTGGCAGCAGCACCAGTGAGAGCTAATGTATTACCACAATGCTCTTTGCTCACTCACCTCTGTTTCATGAGCGATGGGGCCCGACATGAACCCAACGTTTTCTGACAAATTCAGTTTCATTTTGCATGAAAATGTCGAGGTCATATATTGCTCGGTACCTTTTAAAGTTAGGAACATTTCAAATAAAATTGGCATTGAAACATTTTTACTTTGACGGCTGTCATGATTTCAAAGTTCTGTCGATCACTAATTGAATCATATAGATGCTCCAGATATAGCTGTCTGACATCAGAACCATAAATTAACCACTTCTTTCCTATCATGTACATAATAATGGCTATTAATGTTCCTGAAAGCACGGCTGCACGGTTATCCATCAATCACATCTGACAGATTCTAAGAAGGAGAGCGGTATAAGATGTCTCGGCCAAGGACTACACTTGGGTGTTGGTTTACATTTTTCCTGCCTTGGAGATGTGTGTAATATCACCTTGGCATTTGTCGCTTCACCCCACACACCCCCACTCCACCCGCCACCCCACTTTAACTCTCTTGACTGCTTGGGCAGCGGCCATAAACAAGTCAATCTCAACACATTGGATTAGATTTATCCGCTTAAAATAGATTGTTATCCTGAGGAGCGTGAGTCTCGCTTGATGGGGAAATTAATTTTACGATGACTGGTTTACTTGATCAGGGTTGCGAGGGAGGTGGGGACTATAAATGTATCAACTCTGGGGCGTGAGGCGCTGAACACAACAGACCTTGTTTTGGATTCAGACAAGTTGTCTCTCTTCTCTGCCGCATTATACGTGGTGTCGTCTTTGGGAAGCAAAAACTAGAGTAATGACTTGACTGACAGTCATTTGTAATTCGCCAACAACTTGTCAAGGGTGAAAAGGCCTGGACCCCAGGCTATAGGGAGATTGACAGTGAACGATATTGTATTTTCACGTCTGTCCGTCTCACATTAACTGCGACATTGACAGTTTTGTTTCCAGAATTATAAATAGGCTGTGTGATCAGAAGTACATGCAACTTATTCTGAAATAAAATCCTTTAAAAATAGCTGTCGGCCCTCCCAAATCTAAAATGTTAAACTGGGATGGCAGTTATTGGATTGAGTTACAATGGAACTGACCTCAGCCTATTTAGCAACAACATCCAGTCTGAGCCTTCTCCTTGTTGTGAATGGATCTGACAAGCATCACTTAAAACATTGTTGTTTTTTCTGCAGACTAAAAGCAAACAACTTTCCTGGCAACTTAAAGAACAACACGATTGCTTTTCTAACCGTGATGCCTGTCTGTTTGTGAACCTTTATCCCCACTGGGATGAGCACTGCACCCTGTGAAAGAAACCCAACCAAATCTATAAATTGATTTGCTTTATACAGTAACTTGCAAAGTCCTCAAGGCCACCTCGAAAGACGGTGTTGAGAGAAAATGCACCGTTTAAGAAAGAGGTATCCACCGATTCTAGCACCGTGAAACAAAGAGGGTGTCAAGGGCTGAACTTGTGTTACAGAGCAGTTTTCTAAATAAAACAAAAGAGTCACACCTTTGGCTCGCGGGGGGTAGGGGGGGGCACACTTGGACACAGCAGTGCTTTGAGCAAAGCCTCTGCTGAGATGCTCCCATGTTGATTGTTATTAACATTGTAATATTACCATGTTCACCGTCTTAGTGGAGCATACTACCACTTGCTAATTATATTAGTGTTTGGTCGATGTCGAGATACTTCACAGGAAACATACTTTGACCTGCTTGTGGCGCTAGAAGAAAAGTAAGACCATTATAAAAAGATAAGATATTTCCTCTGGGGACCAATAATATCAGTATAAAATTAAATGGCAATTCATCTAGTAATTATATACAATATATTTCACTTTGGTTTTGAACTATTTATGTAATTACAAACAGCACACTATTTAAATATACTTGTGATAGTGATATTTCACTACTAATGAATATTAGCCCTTACTTAACACATGATAGAATATGGCATTCAATTATTCTTTCAACCCACTACCATTTTCAGTATCGAAAGGACCAAAAAGAAAGAGATAACTGAACAGTCTTTTGAAATAAATGAGAATATGCAATGCTAATTATGCTTGTGAAATCTGAATAGTGACTATATATTTACTGTGTGGGCAGCTGCATAGAAAAAAGCACATACAGACAATTTGCTCACATTATTCATTAAAGCATATGCATATTGATACTGTATAAACTTTGTAAATTTGCATTGCATTTACACCGTACATGTCAATCAGCGCTACAGTCAGTGCTACACTTTTCCTGACCCCACACATGTATGGATAGAAACATGCCTGAGGCAGTATATCAAACCGTGTTGCCTCATTCAATAGTAATGTGGTGTCATTGTCAAATGAAAAAAACAAAACATTTGCCATGTGAGTTAAATGGCCTTCTCACTGTCAAGAGTATTAATAGGCCAACTTCAGCACGCGACGATGCTGCGTCTCAGCGCGGCACTCCTGTTTTCTCTGTCTTGGATCCCTATTATTGAAGGACACTGGGTTTTATAGACTACCGTGTCCTGTTGGGGCGACAAAGTTCAGCCATGATAGGCCGGGGAGGAAGGCTCTTGATGAATCCCACCCTTGCACACATTTATCAACAAGTGCTGCAGTATCGCTGCGAGAGCTTGTGCCAAGAATATGAAAGCACAAGGTTATATACAGAGTGGAATTAGAAATCTAATAACTAGTGTCACCCACCACTCGTATTCAAAGATCATGAATACATTCGAGGGATTTGAAAAAAAGTGAGACACCCCCTACAGGCCTCAGCTAAAGGGGCTGATAGCGGTTTATTATTATTGGATCCATGTTAGTCTTGTGCACAACAGCGTTCCAGCCTTCAGTCTCCAAGAATATCTTACAAACAACTGCTTTGGTGGAAGTTAGATAATCAGACGTGTGTGATCTTCAGTACAGTTAGCCTCTAGACACAACAAGCTATCCCTCCCACCGTGTTTTCTCACAGCCAGCAGTCAAGGGCAATAGTTCACGAAACAGTAATTTCATCAAGTTTCTCCATTGTTCATTGTCACAAAACCAGCACTTTCTTTTGGCCTATAAATCTGCATGTGGAGGCGGTATCGGGTACTCTGCCCTTAATAAATGGAGCTCGGTATAATTTGTAGGTATGAATCACAATCACAGTTACTCAATCAGATACATGGCATGTCTGAGTGGAGGCAAGAAAAACAGATGTGCTGACTGCAGTAGTCTGTCTCTCCGAGTACTTTTGCTGGATGCTAGATGTTTGGTGTCTGCGGGGCTAGGTTGTTCATCAGAGAGCTTGGGTTGCTGCCACAAAAGCAACTTTCCTCAAAACACAATTGGTCATAGTCATCTGTCTCCCCGGGCCATTGCTGCTATTTTTCTGGAGCCCTACATCGGAGGACCCTGCACTTGACTGTGTTAGCAAGAGCAACGTTGTCCCTTTATGCATTGTTGTGCACAATTATGTCTTTCCAGTAGCACGGATGTGAATCAATCACGTCTCGGAATCATTACATGACACTTGTGATCATTATACATGGTTTATAGAGGTTACTGCTCAGCTTGGCTGCTCTGACAGGCTGACCTTGAGTGCACGGTGCAGTGTGTGAAGGCAGCTTTCCTCTATACTGAAGCGACGCCTTTGATAAAAAATAAACAAAATGGGAGATGACAGGCATGCACACACACATCCACGCCCATCCTGACAACAAAATCAATATAATATCTCTGCAGGGACCTATAGTGTGGCTTTTAGTGATGAGTTTGTGGTGATCATATTGTACATGTTGGCATTTTCATGGAGTTGGCACCAACACTACTACCACAAAGCATCTACTCATGGCAGGCTTTAACTCTCACTTGCTTAAAAAGAAGAAAAGAAAAAAGAAATATGAACAAAATACAAAAAATGTTAACTTTTTATCAAACATATCTATGTCTGAGATGAGCTAAACAGCCAGCCCCAGCCTTTGTAATACCACTTGTTCCTGAAGAGGCGATGGTGAGCTACGATTATTGGATTAATTCCAAAGTAGAAAAGGACTTTATTTATATTTTTTATCCTCGCCGCCAACAAGAGACCGCTTTGCCGGCAGGAGGGCAGGCAACAGTTCTGGGAGACTTCTTCAGTTGGCGGTTAGTTGTAGCAACTAGCTGCCAGCCAGCTCGAACCCCAGTGCCGGGACTCAGCGGCGTGCTGTGGTCGCCTAAGCTGAGCCCAGGGATCAGACTCTGCTCTAGCTCTGCCAACTGAAGGTCTGTCCCCCTGGGACGACCGGCCGGCGGAGTGGACTCCTTCAGTGGTGGAGAGGACGAGTGGTTTCCTTGTTTATACCACCTTGGAATTTTTTTAATCTCATGAACACACTATCAAAACATACAGGGTTTGCTCAGCCAGCGGCACAGTAAACAAAACAGATGGTGAGCATAAACAGAAGGCCGAAGACACACCTGGAGATTATGAGATAGCTGTGTTATTATGACCCTTGCTTAAGAGTTTCAACAGTCTGGTGAAATGTTGCTCATTTGTGCCTTTTGTATGATGTTATAACAAATGTCTAAATTTAGATTATAAAGACAAAGTAGTGGAGGGGAAATGCTGCCCCCTGTTCGTTTGGATTATGTGAACAGACGTTACACGCTGCACCTTTAAGGACCAGCAGTAGAAAGTGAAGTATATTCACTTTAGTACTGAATTTAAGTATTCTTAATTGTACTTTCTAATCATCATAGGCAAACTATGTTTTAATTTATTGCAATGTTTTACTGTACTGGAAAAAACATCTATCGAGAATATCAAACAATGCCCCAGATGGAATATATAACATGATCCAAACTACATTTGGATAAAGAGCTTTTTAAAAAGTTGTTTTCTTGTTGTCTTGGCCCGACAAAGCATGAATTTAGACTTTAAAAAAAATAAATGTTATACCTTTTTTGGCATCACGATGCAGGTATGTCTCCATCCTTTCCGTCTGTTTACTGGAATCGAATCACCTAATAGCGTATCATAACAATGCATTTTTTTCACCTTCAATTTTCTGAACCATTTTCTCTAAATTCCGATGCAATGTGCTGTCTCCTTCATAACACCACAGCTGTAGTATCACTAACATACACAGACATATGTGGGGTCACACATGCACTCATATTCTCACGGGTTTACCAACTGGAAAAAAACACACTCACCCACCAGCTCATGCACACCCACCCACACCTTGAGCAGAACAAGAGTAAAGATATGGATAAAAGAATGTTTTTGCAGAGTAACTTGTATACATTATTGGTTCTGAAGGCAAAACACACACACGAACGCACGCACAGCCATGGACATTCCTGTAGTGGAGTTCGGGGGTGATCCAAAAAAATTGGAAAAGTGGGACCTTGCTGTGTGACGTCACCCCACCTTCTCTCTCTCTCTCTCTCTCTCTCTCTCTCTCTGCAGAGTACGGACGAGAGAGAGAGAGAGAGAGAGAGAGGGAGAGGGAGAGGGAGAGAGCGAGAAAGAAAGAAGAGAGAGAGAGAGAGAGAGAGAGAGAGAGAGAGAGAGAGAGAGAGAGAGAGAGAGAGAGAGAGAGAGAGAGAGAGAGCGAGGGGGCTGTGTGTGTCCCAGCCACGCCGCACTCTTCAAACACAAGCACAGTCTCGCCACGTTCAATTCAATGACGATCTAACGAGTCCAACTCAGACAGACCCGAAACCCAGAGAGAATACGGCGCGCACACACGCTCCCGCGCGCGGGGTTTTTTCGCCCCGAATATCGTTCAATGCGTTGGTGACGGACAACTCAAAGGAAAGAAACGCAATAAGAGCGAACAGACGAAGAAGAAGAACCTGAGGACGGATTTCTTTCTTCCACGTTATTTCATTTCCCCAGGACCAGACTGTCAATACTGGATGTAAAAAACTTCTCTTTGCGCAGACAACAACACACACAAAAAAGAAGAAAAAATAAAGAGGAGAGAGCGAGTTTCGAACTGACGGCAAAATGGTGATAAGGTAAGAAAGCGTGTTTAGAGACAGTGAGTTTGGAGGCTGTGACAGTCGCTGCTGAAGTCGCTGCCGCAGTGATTTCAGGTGCACGCAGAGCCGTGAAGTTGGGTCAAACATATGAGCTGTACCCAGCGGTACCCACTGTGGGACCGGCTTGATGCTGATAACGCATACGGTGGATGTACTGCGTTGTGTTTATGAGTACAGAATACATATTGTTTTATGCATAGTTTATTATTATAGATGCGCGCAACCGAGTCAACCGAGCGCTCTCCGATCCACATCACAGGATTGGTAGAAAATACCACACATTACGTGTTTATGGATCTACTTTGAATATATATCTTCACATAAACTACAGTCTGTCATGTTCAGGTGGAGTATTATTGTGCGTGTGTGCGTTGAAATCAGTTTTTTCTTCAATAATTCGCAGTAATACACACATATGCGTTGCTTCATTTTTGCGTTTTTGAAGCAGGCTACATTTGATTTGTTCTCCTTTTTGCGTTAACATTTCATTCTTGTATTGTATTATTATATTTGTTTGTCAGCGTCACATAAAAACAGTTCATGAAGTGGACTCTTTGAGAGTTGTGGAAACCTTTCCAGCGAACTACATAGTGAAGAATGTTCAAAGAGCCTTCCTGCAACTCTCCAGAGAGCTCTCATCTCATCCGTCTTATTTTTAGAGCATGTTTGTTTGTTTTTTCCTCGCGGGGTTTAAAGTTGACTTTGCCTTTTTTTCCGTCTTCTTCTTGTTTTTCTTAAATTTTTTATAAAACTCACATGTTTCAAAATAAGCAGTGACGTATCAGTGAGGCATGCGGAGAGCCAGTCAGTCACGCAACATGCCCTGTCAATCAGGTGAAAGTGAACCTTTATTTCCAGTAGAGCTGCACACCACCTGTGCTCAGTGCGCCAGTTGGGCCACTAGGGGACTCGTTGTGCTCAGCCAGTGAGGGGCACCAGGAGAGATGGCCACTATGGAGAACACAATCTGAACACTATTAGGCACAGTGCTTTCCAAAAACTCACAAAATGACTGATTATGTAGCCATTAGCTGGCTGAAATGTACGGTTAAAAAAAATCCGCAATTCTTTCTTCGAGGCATTTGGGGTGTAAAAACAAAAGGCCGAAGGAAGTCTATCTGACCATGTGGAAAGAATTATATCATCAATTGAAAAGGCAGTGAATGAAGGTGGAGTAGGCCAGAGAGGTATTCAAATGGCCACTGTGTGTGTGCGTGTGTGTGTTTAAGCATGCAAAGTAGTGTCTGTGTTTTTCCTCAAGCAATTCCCAGTTTAAAGCCAGTAAGCACTTCCCAGCACCCCCCACTGTCTTACAGTGTTTTTACAGTTTCCAGCTCCAACCATCAGCAGCCAATTTTGACACGCCGCAATTAACGCCCGTCACCCTCCACGTTCAATTTTCCAATTTTGGCCGTTGCGACAAAGTGTCGCTCGGAAGAGGAGACGGAATGGATAAGGTGGGCGCTCGCTCGCTCAAAGTGCTGCCGCCCCAAAGTCGCTGGAGGGAGCAAAGTGTCTCAGCCGAGGGAAAAAGCGGCAACGCGGCCATCTTCTCCCAAGCCCTGGTCTTCCACTTGGTGGTTGTTCTAAATCCTCCAAAAGCAAATGTAGCTTTTTGTGAACATTCTCCATGTAAATCATGAACAGGCAATTCCTTGTTATAGTGTAAAAAGGAAATGAAAGGGGAAATGAGTTTCACCAGTGTGTGTGTGTGTGTGTGTGTGTGTGTGTGTGTGTGTGTGTGTGTGCGTGTGTGTGTGTGTGTAGGCTACAAACAGTTTGTGGCATGCAAGCCATTAAATTGACAAATGACATAAGGGCTTAGAAAATGCCTATAAGGGAGTTCGGCCATTTTTTGCGTGTTTTCCGATCTACTTTTCTCTTCAGCTTCTCTGTGCCTGAAGCGCGTTCTAAAATCACATCCCACATCTTTTGACAGTGTCCGGAAGGGACAACGCAACTTTTAAGACTGAACGTTAGAGAAAAGTCGACTGTCTTTCAGATGTCCTTTTTTACTTCTCCAATGTGCACTCACTTGCCAAAGTGTTTCTTGCTGTATGCAGGTTAAACGTTAAGCTCATAGACATAAGCTCATCGACGGCGGTGTATTTAATGTAACAGCCATCTTGAAGGACTGCGGGATCTATCACCGTTCCTTCATCTAAGTCCTCCTTCGGCAGAGCGAGCCAAGCCCTCTTACCAAGAAGTGTGCCTGCACCTCGCAGTCCCATTGTCTTAGCACAGTCAAGTAGCTCTGACTCACTGGTGTATTTTCAAGTGCAGACAAAAAGAGCGAGGAAAAAGTTTATTTTTCTGTGTGTGTGTGTTTACGTGTGTGCCTCTGCCCGTGCGTGTGCACTACTTCAGGAATTCCAGGGCCAGGGCCCCCATTACGAGCGTGGAATGAGAAATCAACACTTACATTGCAAAAATGGATACGTAAACACAGAGGCCACAATTATCAGGCGCCGTGGTGTTGGAGCTGAAGGAGATGGAGTGCCAATAGGTCTGTTAGCAATCACCCCCCTCGCTGCCCGCCCTCTGTAATCCGGTGGGTGTATTCAAGCTTATTTTGTGCCAGCAGCAGTCCTTAACTACCCACTGACTGACTGGCAGGCCGGCTGGCTCTCTGGCTGGGCGGGAGGTTTGCGGATGCATCTGGGGAAGTTTGACTTGTAGAGGTCATGTCGGAGAAAAACAACAACAACAACAACAAAAAGGCAGGAGGCAAGGTGTATTCCCACGTGTTAGCATGCGCCGTGCACGGACATCGGTTTTGTAGATCTCGCCGTTGGGTTCACCGATGTACATCGAGCGCCGTACGCCAGGGGGGCCTCCAGCCGACCACGCCGCCACTTCACAGAGCGGCCGGCTTGATGCGTTGTGACAAATGAGAAAGCCGTTTGATTTCGCACAACACTGAGCTGCACTCCAGCATAATGAAGTGATCATGACTTTACCCTTGGTTCACTTTGGCCCCGGTCCCGCTGTGTTTTTTTTCCCCCCTCGATTCAATCGCTTCACTCACTTATTTACTTGGCAAGCATTTCCTCCAGTAACCTCTAGTACTGCATAACTAGCGTCAAGGGTGGGTTGCTTGATAAAAACCACCGCTACGGGGCATTGGTTTTACACATTGGGGAGCGTGAGCATTTTTTTTTATTTTTATTGATATTCAAGTTGCCACTGGGTTGGAATAATAAGCCTATTTTCACGCCCAGGCAAAATCACCTCTACTGTCCATCACCCTGTCATGGCAAAAAGCTGAGGCATAAATATTATTTTGCAGGGGAGGGAGCGCAGGGCTATAGCTGAGCTTGTTCTATACTGTGTGCTATTCTTATTTTCTCTCTGTCCTTCCTCATATTCTTCGTTCTTTCCTCTCTGTCTCCGATGAGTGTCATCAAAAATGATGTATCATGCAAAAAAAAAAAAAAAAGCCCTGCCATCCCCATCCCTTCATCCTGATTTCACAACGTGCATCTCCCTCGGGGTGTGGGGAAGGGGAGGGGGGAGGGCTGCACTTGTATGTACTCTAACGCACGCATCATGGCGTCCATTCCAAAATGTTGCAACTTAGCATTGGGTACAAACAACATTAGCACGCCTCGCCTGGACTAGGCTCCGCCTCCAGTCTGTGCGTACAGGGGAGGTACCGACGCGTCAGAAACATAGAGGACTGCTTTTCCGCCCCAGCTGTCCTTCGCTAGCGGATTGGGTTTCAGGGGTTATGATTGATGCCAAACGCCTGTAGCCAGTTGTGAAGACATAGAGGCGGAAGGGGTATGCTGGTATGGCTTCGGATCGGGGTCAGTGGCCTGGAATTCTGCCCTTGACCTCCATTTTGGATCAACCCCCCCATCTGGCAACTAACAGCCTGTCACGATTAGCACTTTGGGGAAGTTAGTACTAATTAGAGAGAAACTAAAGAAGAGTGATAACGCAGGTTTGAAATATCACTGGAATAAAAATGATGGGGTATGTACATATTTTTCAAGACTTTCTGATCGTGTTGCAACCAAAAACATTCTTTCTTTTCACGCCGTCCCCATTGTCTCATTTTCTCTTATCTTAATTTTTGGAAAGGCTGAGAGCAGAATCCACTGAGTTTCGTTTGAATAACCTGCAAAATAAAAGCTGGGGGAAGAAATAGAAGTGGCGGTCGGCTCTTTGCATTCATGTCACACAGCTTTATCAAATTATTCCACAATAGCAGCCACACAAGTGATGGAATTTCAATTAAAGTTTGACAGTTTTAGAATTTGTTTCTGCTTGCAAGAGAGCCAGTGGAGGGTTGTGTTTTATAGGTTGGGAAGGGAGGGGTGGTGGGGTAGTTAGTGGATGACAGGGAGGGTCTCCTACAGAAGACATCTTTTCCAGTCTATATTCTCCGTCTCCCTCCCCCCCACCCTCCAAACACTTTTGTTCAGAGGTACTCTGCGGTGAGAGCCTGGAGCTGGGCAAAAAATGGGGTGTTATGATGAAGGTCTCTGCAACAAGAAGTCAAAAACGAAGCCTTTTGCTGATAGGCTCTTTCCAAGAACAAATATGCTACCTGCTGTGCCAAATAGAAGGGTGCAAGAGCTAAGTGCAACGGAGGGGTGCACAGCACAGGCTGGTGGCTACCTCGTAAACTCTGAATGAGCAACAGTATATATATATATATATATATATATATATATATATATATATATATATATATATATATATATATATAGTCTGAACTGCTTCGGGCTGAATTTGTGAAGCATGCAAGTTCCCAATCACAGTATATATACTATGATAGAACAAATCTAAGATGAGACAAGACATTGCGTTTGTTGCTGCAGCAGCTTTGCATAAAATATTTTGCGTCAGATGAGCCTAAAATAAGATCATTTGTATTTGTTGGCCATTTACATTTCCCAGACTCCCACTAGAATTGGCAAAGAGGAGAAAAATCCATTAAAAAGTGCAGTGACATTGCCACATAGCAATTTCACGAATGAGGAATGCATTTAATAGTGGATGGATTTTTCATAATTTGGAAAGTGTTTCCCCAATTCGTGCCATAATTCTTGAAGTGACACGTGTTGTAATGGGATCCACTTGGCTCACAATCCGGCACCCACATGTCCACAGGGAGACGTTTCAACATGTATGGGTATCTCATGAGCAAACTGGGAAACACTGATTACCGTGAGCGTTTTCTAAATATTGGTTTTGTATCAACTCATTCATTCTTCCCTTTTCTGGAATTCAAATTCAAATTCCTGCATCACTGCAAGGTTAGGAGTCAACGTTTAAATTCCGTGTAACCTCAGCATTCCCTCCCTACTCAATCTGCAATTATAGCTCGCTGCTTTGAAGAAGCCAGGCGGAACTAAAATGACTTTTCATGTCCGGTATAATGACTGCCATTTGGAAGCGAACATGGAGAGAGAGAGGGCAAGAGAGAGTGAAAAGAGATGGAGGGAGGGGCTGTAGCAGGGAGAAGGAGGGGGAAGGGGGGACAATCATTGGACGAAAATGGCTTAGGTCACCTCTGTTTCCGACTAGACGGCTCAAACCCACCACCTTTCCATCTGTCATTCCACTCAGATGAATCTGCCACGTCTTGCTCCTTTTTCTTCCTTTGCCTGTGCTGCTCACTGAAACTTTCACCCCCTTGTCCCTGCCTGTCTCTCCCTGCCATTGGTGTCCATTCATTTGCCATCAACGGAAGCTTAGCAGCTTTGAGGCGGATTACAAGATGAATAGCATGGAGCAAAACGTCGTATATTCTCTTTAGGGTGGGCCGCTACTGCCAAAGGCCAGAGCGGAGTGCCGTCACCTGGCCTAGCAGCTGGCTATCTTTTACACTTCCCTCACTAATGAGGCCAGACAGTTGGGGCTGAAGTTACAGCGCAGCCTCGATGCCGTGTTGGTAATCTATTATTTAGACTGTCGTGGGGAGGCTCGGTCTCAAGAATTTCATGCATGCATTTTGCAAAGCAAATGGTAGCCCGGGGGGAATACAGAGCTCTGTGTGGGAAAAAAATAAATAAATGTGCGAGTATTAGACATTAATGTGAGCTGTTTCGTTGACCTGCCTATTTCAAACCTGCCAAGATCTGAAAGGATGTTTGTATGGTGTTTTGTCATTTTCTCCCATACTAGAATAGGAATGTTGCTCACAGACGTGCTTCAGTGCAGTCCATCCGAAGCGCAAGTTGTCTTTGTATTTTTCAGTCAGTGCTTCTTCCCGCCGTTCTTCGTCCCTTCCTTTATTTCTTTCCTGGTTGTGATATTTTAGAGATGACAGATGACGGTTGTGCTCGCGTCTTCAAACAACCGACAGAAGAAAAAAAAAATGCTGTGTTTTTCCATTCCCTTTTCATGTATATTTTAGGAACTATTTCAGAGGGGTTTCGGGGGCTTGCATCACACCGTTAGAGATAACACATTGCGCAGACGGGCCTTGTTTATATTTAGTCGGGCTAGAAAACTATGGCACACATGACCCCAACTCTGTATTTATAGAAAAAATACCAGCGTTTGACTCCCTTAAAGTACCAGGGGTTGCTATGGATGGTTTTTTAAAACGTGTATTTCCCAATAGTTTAACAAAACATTAGAGATGCACAGTGGCCTGGTAGCGATCATAAAATCAGCTAATAAGGCATCAGTATCCAATAACTTTTACAGCCCCATGAACCAAATTTTCCAATTAACTATATTTGGACCTGTGTATACGCAAATCTACTTCCAAGATGAGATGGCAACAGTTAAAGATAGAGATGCATTTTTAGCCTGAGCTTTTTAGCAGACTTGGGTTACTCTTAAACAAAGTTCATGCATAATGCGTCAAGATACCACAAATAGCTCAGAGTCATGGATGGCATAAATAAGCTACACATACCAAACCCCATGTAGTCACCAAGTTATTTATTACTCAAATGTAAAATCCAAGTCTTGATAATTTATTGTTGGCATTTGCACAGGCATGAAACAGACCATGAGACCAAGAAAGGGGCCTGTCAAGTCAGCAGGAGTTACAGCAAGAGAAAGTGGCTGTGGCGTACTTATGCTTGGGACCAATGAGAAGCAGTCAGTGTGACGTCACCCATGGTTTGTGGGAAGTTGTTTGGAAGCCTTGAGTTTGGCATTTTTCTTGTCACCATCTTGGTTTTTGGCCGTCACATGTTTGTGACTCGAGAGGGCGGAGCGTACAACTGACACTGCATTAGACGCAGTTCGCTAACCAAAATGTTCCAATAAACTTTCTTGAAATAAAAACCCACTGTGAAAGGGTTAAAGTTGCAAGATTTAGAAGACAGACAACTTCCGGACTGGACAACACCATGGTGGCAACCTGTCAATCACAAGGTAGCCACGCCCTAAAGCACACCCTACTGTATCATCTGTACCTTTAATGCGAAGATTTTACACTACATTTATCGTGCAACAAAAGTCAATGACAGTTGTTGGCAATGCAACACAAGCTGCCTTACGTATTCCTCCACCTACCCCTACCTTGTTCTTGCATGTGTTCTCCTGTCGATCTGCCCTAAAGAAACATTCCACAGGAGTTTTAGCGTCGCTGTAACTGGACACCATCATGGCTGGTGTGTGTGTGAGGGCATTTGACAGTGAAAATTTGAGAGTTTTTACATGGTAATTTCAATGCGCTTTTTTTCTCCCAATCTGTGAAAGTTTAACAACATGCGACTTGGGTTACACTATGTGGGGCAACCAATACGACTAAGATCAGGTCCCGAGGTCACAATGGCTACTATGAACTTTGGTTACAGATTGGATGACAACATTTTGGGCATGAGTGATGTACATTGCAGGTAGGAGTTTGCAAATAGAGTTTTGGAATTTCATAAGGGACACACACACATGTTGAGCAGCAGAACTAGGAGTGAAGATCGGGATAAAAGAATGTTTTTGGAGAGTAACTTGGATGCATAAATTATTGGTTTGAAGGCAACTCAAAAGAAAATCCCAACGGAAACCTAACCGCCATGACTGTATTTGAAACTGTCTGAGATTGACTGTGAAATGGCTTTCTAGCTTTAAGTGTTATCCATATTTGATGGCTTGCCTCAGGTCTAGACAAGAAAAAAAGGCATCAATTACAGGAGGTTTTTATTTTTAAAGTATTACCTCAGAAAGAAAGCTAATAAGCACCCCAAAAAAAACGGATGGCAATTTAGCTGTTGATGCTGGCCGTCACACCTCAAGCTCTTCATACCGCATGTGAATTTTCCCTTTGCCATAGCCGATTTTTATTCCTGTGACAGCCCAAGAGGAGTGTGTGTGTGTGTGTGTGTGTGTGTGTGTGTGTGTGTGTGTGTGTGTTATAGTACGACCACACTCTTTGTATCACAGTCTATGGAAAGGTTCATTTGGCAGCCATGAAACTACAAACATTACAATTTCTTCCATCCCCTTCATTCTGCTCGCCCCCGTCTTCCCACCCTCCGCCGTTATTTGGAACCCATCCAGACCGTCTATTATGATAAGCTTAACACAAAGCTGTGAGGAGGATGTCCTGCGCTAGCTGCTAGACCATATTGTTGTCTTGCTCCGCCACTTGGACTGCCAGCCTGCATCACACTGCACCAGAGAATTAACCTCTGCCGCTGTTTCTTTCATATTGTATACATTTTTGCAGTCACTCCAACAGTACAGCAAGAAATACCAAAATGCTGAGTTTCTCTGGAGCCTAACTGTAGAAGTACGCAGTGAATGTGATCAACAGTTCAGTCTCCCTTAGTTGTGGCTGCCTTCAGTGCAACCTTTACAAAAATAAAAGGGCATGACATTTTTTTTTTAAAAGACAAGTTAGTTGACGTGAAAGTGGGACGTTAAATAAAGGAGAGTGTAGTTCAGTGAATGGGACATTACTACATTGTCACAGTTTGTGACCTTTGCGATTTGTTCTGACAAGCCTGGGTTTCTCTCTGTCAAAATGGCCTGCGCTGTTTGCAAGCGATTCCTCCCTTCCTGTCCTTATTATTTCCCATATTTGCCATCTGCAGTGACTGCATGACGCCGCAGCTTCTGTGTCATCAGTGACAACGTTCTCACACACACACACACACACACACACACACACACACACAGAGGGAGCAGACAAGAGAGAGCGTATAGAGGAAGAAAGAGAGGGAGACGGAAGAGACAGTGGAAAAGAGAGCTCACTTCATCCTTTAATTGTGTGTCTGAATGTCCCAGTGGACTTCATTACCCAGGCATCGGAAAAGAAATCTCACTTGTTTGCTCTTGGAAACATGCAAAAAGTGTTTGTAGTTCTTTTTATGTCTCTACAGCAGCATGAAGCGCTTCAGTTGGGGGAGTCAAAATGTATCTGTGGCACAGATCGAGGCATATTTCAAGCAGTCAGTAAATCCAAGGATTTCTGTGCAGTCGGAAAGTTTTGATGATTATGTGCTGAGCTAATGGGTGTAATGGATGCCCTAAGCAGGTCCTCTGTGCCAATATCTTTTACAGCTGCTGAATTGAAGGACATTGCCATTAAACTTTGAATAAAATATTTAAATTGGGGTTTTTTGTCAAGTTGAAGTGTATATAATTATCTGACTGTCATATTTGAATTGTGCTATGAGACTTTAAATTGACAGTCTAACTTGTTCACTAATGTCCATAGAAAATATAATATATAGTATGACCAGATTTTTTCATATTGAAATTTTCCATCATAAACCACCATGTTTATGAAAATAACACCCTTTCCTTTACGACCCACGGACACATATTCGCTTCCGTATACCTTACCGGAGGATCGGAGCAATTTTTGACTTCATTAAATTCGGGACAAAAAATCTACAGCTTCCCCTGCATAAAAACACAGCAGGAGCGGTGATTATCTTTGGAAATTAGCTCACTCATTTAGAGCTGTGTGGATGCAGATGCCTCCGTTCAATGGAAGCCTATTATTCCAAACGACTCTCATTAAGCCATAGTGAAATAAGGCAAGCTGTGGAAGCAGTGAAATAAAATCTTTAGACTGGCTGTGCAGAACTCGGCAGCGGTGAGCTACGCTGTCTTCATTAAGAGCTCTGACGTCAGAAGTGAAATGCACAAAATGACTCCATGTGAAAGACAAATTGTATGCAGCTGATTTCTACCTCTTAAACCCGAAAGAAGACTATTTAGTGTCTGTGCTCCGAGGCGAGGGGAACCGACAATACAGTCTGAGCCTAATGAGTGAGTTTACCTAATACTGAGGAGCATGAGTCACACAGCTGATGTATAATTTCTGTATTTCAATATAGACCTGCTGATTATGAGCTTCTTTTGAATAACATTAAATAGCAAGCCACTTTCCTGATTAGCCCAGCCTTGCAGTGCTCCCTTCTATGTGTCACCCTCACTAACTCTTACCATGGCAGTGGTGCCCACTATATCTGGTTCCATAACCATTATGGAAATACACATCCATCCCATTGCCGTTCGCTGGCTCCCAACAGCAAACACTTGCTGCCGGTGCTCAAGTCCCTTCCGGGTAGGCGTGGTGACAAAAAAAATGCAATAATACCGTATAATGTATTTTATTAAGTGCTGCTTGTAGGCAGCTAACAGATCAGTCTCCTCTCCTTCCCAATTAGCACCATTTATTCATTCTTTTAAGGACACAAAATGTGCATTAGCCAGTTCAGGCCCATCCGCCATGACACCCCGTCCACCCCGATGTACCGGCGCACAAATAGATTTACGGCGCTTTACATGCAAAACCTATGTTTGGTCGTGTGGACAGTTGAGTGCCATGTAATATAAGACACACTGCACTAATATGATATACTAATAATAATAATATTACTATTGCACAAGTCACTATATGTTGGACAGAAGAGAAACGTACTTTCGATCTTCTGTAAATTTGCACATTGCACAAAATTCATAATAAAAATGACTGACTTTGACTAAGTGTGATGTGGACATTCTTTACCAACTGCATAACAATCTGCAGTGGATAATGGCTCAAACCGCCCGCCGCTGTTTAAAACCAACTAACTCTTAAGGCCAGCTCGAAGATAGAGTCGACCGTTTGGGACTAATCTACGTTGTGAAAAAAAAAAAAGAATGTCAACGCTCTCGAATCAGACGTCTCTCCCCACAGCATCTATCCTTTTAACCTTTACAATCACAGCACAGCACAAACCGGCCTCCTCTCCTTTCTCTGTACCGCAAATGAAGCTATCAGCACGTTACAGAATCGGGTGAATCAGTGTTAATGATCTGGCAAATAGCAAAGTGCTTTTCTACGCTGGGACAGGAGTGTGTGGACCAAGCAGTACGTTGTTTATTTGTGCCTGGTTAGCAGGCTAGCTAACATCATTCCAGCATGTCCCTTTTAGATTTACATCCAATGCAGGTTTAACGCAGGTCACTGAATCAGCCTGAAAGGGGGATGCTTACTTGCCAGGAAAAGCAATAAGTGATACTGTCGGCTTGTTCTGTTCTCAACAAATGCTGTGGCTTTTCTAAAGGGTTCCAGGACTGTGGTACATTACATGACGGCATGAACCAATGCTGCATAACAAAGCACCACGGGACCGGCACAGCATCTGGAGTTATTTTTTATTTTTCCCAGGAACCATTTCAAGTGTTGAGGGAACGAGGGAGGAAGGGAGATTAGATGGACTCTTGTCAAATGAGGAAACACACTGATGGGTCTCCCGGTTCCCCGTGGTCTCAACAACACAGCAGGTGTCCTTCATTAGCATCTCTCATGAGTGCACCTCCTCCCGCTCCCCTTGCCGTTTATTTATGACAACGGCCGCAGGTGGAAATCAGACGACTGTCAAATCGCCCTAGTGTTTAACGAGGTTCCATAACGCACACACTCTCAACAGACAGAGGCTGTTTTTAGGATGCTTCCCACTTTATTACTGCTCTCTATGATAACCTCCGTCCGTAGATTCATGTACTGTTTGGCCGGGCCCCTAAACATCAGTAGCCTGTATGAAGTGATGGAATGTACACATTAAAATTCGATCTCCTGCATCAGTACATCCAGTGCCGGTCAGGACGGCAACTATAAATTTCTGGCCATTATTTTCGATTAACCACACTGACACCGTGCCCCATCACATTTCTCCCCATTTTTACCCCCTGTCACAGTGGCGCCATATTTTCAGCGCCGTTTCATTTTAGATTGTCCTGAAGCATGATAACGCACCCCGGCAAACCTCGGGACACAAGCCGGCGGCCGATTTTATTAATGGCGCAGCTACGATAACAGTAGTTGTCTACGTCCTCGGTCGGTATCTCGATCTTCAGGCACATCCTTTCCAGGGCCCGGAGAGCAGAAGCGTCACAGCGGGTGCAAAAGGGGCGATGGCTTGACAGTTTACCGTTGATGTGATGGGGAGGTTTGATCTCATAAGGAAGGGAAATAGTTGGGAAATAAAATGAAATAACCTTCATGCATTCATAACCCCTATATTTACATATTAACAGAGGCAGTATGCATATTAATTTTACTGTGCCAGATTTACAACATTGGAAGCTTATTAAACATAATATGCAGATAGGATAGGATCAGACATGGTCAGCTGCCAGCGAAAGTCATGGGGAGCAGACACAATAGGAGCAGATATATGACTTTATCAATTGCTCATTCTGTAAAAATAATGGCCAGTGTCCCAAAGCAATAAACCACTGCCAGAGCTACAGTGTTATCAGAATTATGGTCATTTCATTGCCCTCATTAGAAAGCCGTTGCGATATGCACATTCACCTAATTGTCTAACTTCAACTTTGAATATAGTGCGTTGTAACTGATATAAAAATCGTTGATATGGCTTGGAGCCATGAAGCTCAGTGGGAGAACAATGAGTTCAAAAGGCCGACGGAGTAAACTGAGTCTGTGAAAGCAAGTGCTAAGCTCCTGTTTTGACAGAAACAAATTGTTGTGTCTGTGCGGAAAGTCCTTCCCTTAGTTCTTAATGAGTTTATTGGGAATCAATATCTCTCTCTCGTCCACTGGCATGTGACACTGAGGCCGTGACCCTGAAGGGACCCTTAGACGGCGGAGTCGAGCGGGTCAGGGAGGATTGGCAGTTGCTTGTTCATGCTTAAGCAGACAGGAATGTCCCAGTTTCACCTATAAGTAAGACGCAGAGAGGATCTCGGCACGTCCCCTAATGCTGTAGTTTGTTTCTGTCGTAAGACGGAGGCATAACGTGTCTATTCACTTAAATGAAGCTTTCTGATTTTGAGCTCTCATACCGCTCATTCATTTGCCTCATTCATTTAAAAAGGTGCTATTTCTTTGTCTACATTCTGCTGTGCATGCTAACGGCCTTGGCTGGCGACCAATGCTCTTTGAAAGCAGAACCTTCTCAAAGAGCTGGGTCTGCGTCCCTGTCACATACGGCACAAACTGCCAGTCTGCCTGTCATTTCAAAGCATCTGAATGAACCCCTCTCTCCCTGTAAATCTGTCCCTATCCTGCTGACACGGATGCTTTTTTTGGGGGGCGTGGGTCGTGTTTTTTCAGGAAAATGGGGCCTTGCCTCCCCGTTCGGGGTCGGAGAAGTTGACCCCACTCTGGCGAGCTCTTAGTCTGCCCGAGGTGATTTTATTCAGCCCCACTCAGTAGAACAGCGGGGTGTGACCCGGGTCGGTGTGCCACTGCCAACGCAGACTCCATTGAGAAACCCAAGGCCCATTCAGAGGCGCTGATCGGGGCTGCCGGATGTTTTTGATTCACACTGCTCAGCCTCTGTATATTCAACAGTCAAATCAGTTAGAAATCATTTGTGATTCCCTTAAAAAAGTCAAACTAACTTTACATCCACATCATTCAAGGTCCTCTTTGTTATGATTTTGCCGGCTACAAAGCAGAACAAAGGAGGGAAAGAAGGGGGTATTTGGCAAATGGAAAACAATTGGGCCAGGTGCCAGACTCAAGTCAAGCATGTGAGCTCAATGAAGCACACTGTATCGATTCGCGAGTTATTCATTATTTGTTTTGGATGTAGAGAAAGTTCTTTGGAAAATGATTTTCGTGTGCAGTTCAGACTGTGAAATATATGGTTTGACGGATCATCAATGACCACTGTATATGATAGTAAATGGCCTGGTATTGATTTATTTCCCAGAGCCCCCTCCTCTTCTCGTGAGCAGTTATGCTTATGGCAAAACCAAGCACTCCCCCGAGTATTGGATTTTTGTCCACTCTGTTTTCCAATGTGAAAATGAGGATTTATTTTGTCTTGGTGCTTGAGTGATGCTTATAAGAGAGCATGGATTCGAGTGAATGAATGGATATAGAGAAAGGATATACATCACACCGCACTTAATATCTCCCATGACAACAAACAACGTTGTAGGTGGTAAATATGCAAGCATCTCAAAATGCACAAAAAAAAAAAAAAATGGCAGCTTTGTTTACTGCATTCTAAATAAATGGCAGAGGCCCCGCTGTCACTCACAGATGGCACTTCCTTTGAGAAAAAGAAGAAAAAAAAAATCTCAGAGCCAGTGACTCGAAATAATGTGTTGGCATGGCGGAAGCCATTTTGCACAACCTCCGGAGGCACTGATCGTCACAGAGAGGCGTTGGCATTGTCTTGGCACCGGCCCGACCCCGGGCCCGGAGTAGTAACTGATAGCCAAGCTGGAGCTTGTCAGGCCTGACGCCTACCACTTTTGACATCTGTCCACGCCATCTCTCTTCCCTCGTCTGCGGCTGGCCTCCGAACACTGACCTTGGGATCTCTTTCTCTGCTACTCCGTTGCTCCGGACCTCCCCTCCGCTGCTTCCATGTCCTCATTTGGCACAGCTTCCGTGCGCGTTGTTTTGAGGCTATCATTTACCCTTTTAGACCTTGCTCTGTGGTCAGACCTGACTTGCAAATCAATGCTCAAGCACTGACAAGTCCCCGGCCTCATTTTGGATTCCTGCCTGTGAATCATATCGCCTCATAAGTCTGAGAAATGCAGTATTAACGATGTTTATCAACAATTTATTATGTTGGAAATATATTTCAGATGTATATTCTCCCTTGGGGAAGATCTGATAAGAACTGCTGTGCAAGGACAAACACATGAACAATAATAATCATAAGAACAGTTGCTGTGTGATTTTTAAAGATAATTATGTGAAAATGAAGACGAGCTGTCACACACAAACAAGCGTTAACAGGCTGGCAGGAAATGATATGTTGTGAGGGAGTGCTGTAGCTGCTGCAGACAGAGTCCCTTGTTGCTGTTGGACAGCCTGAAGAAAGGGTCAAGCGTGGCGAGCACATCCAGACACACATATGCCCGAATGGCATCCCGAGTCAACTTGTGTTACGGCTGACAAGGACAAATATGCTGATCGCCCGGCTTTTACATACGTCGAGGGCCGAGCAGTTTAATCCTCCTTCCTCTGTACGTGAACCAACAACCCCAACCGCCCCACTCCCCTTGTTTTAGTCAAGGGGGGGTGTCTTGCGAGTCTGTGTGTTCCCACGAAGCAGCTGAGATATTAAAAGCGCTCGTTAGACTTCCACATTGCCTGCAATCATACATCCTTTTTTCTGCTGAATAGTTCTCTGCCACTGAGTCACCACTTGAATCAAAATCCACAAATCGTTTGCATTCACAGCAGAGCGCGTCGCATTTTCCCAGGGTTACATTGCACATCCTTTTACATTATGCCACTGTGACTCATCGGCAGCCCTCACCCCTGGCCTCCCTTATGAGGTAATTAAGCCCCTGGTTGTTTGTTTAGCTGTCTGCATGTGTGTCCTGTATAAAACACAGGGGGGGCATATGTTCTTCCTACCATAAACCCATTTGAAACAGCGGGACATGAGTGGTGAGGAGGGGTCGACTGTGAATGTGTGTGTGAGCGTGTGCTCTAATTAGGCAGGCAGAAGTGTATTAGCCTCACTGGGCAACAGCCAGCTGGGAGCATCTGGAGTCGTCTTTCATACTCACCAACTTCCCATCCACATGCATGCTTGTCCACACACACACACACACACACACACACACACACACACACACACACACACACACACACACACACACAATTAGAAAAGATATCTATAACGGCAGTGTGATAAGGGAGCGCAGGTCAGGCATGAAAGGTCATATGGGCAGCTATTTGAGTCTGCCACATTACGGGCCTCTTTCACATCGCAGCCCCGTCTGCAGTCCTTGTTTTAGAGTAACGGTGCCACTCTCACGTCTCTCTCTCAAAACTGGAATGCCAACAGCGAAGAGGGGTGAGGGAGAGGGAGTGGGGAGACCTCATCCATCCCAGCAGCTTCTGCGCTCCCAAACACGCATCGAGACTGTTTGAAGAGCCAAAAAGAATTCCGTTTCAAAGTGGGGTCAAAATCTAATATTGTCCTCCCAGGCTCTCGCTCAAGAGATGGCTATTTTGACTCTATTTTTTTTCTAATGGTTGGCATTTCGATTATTTCATTCTTCCGAACTCGCTTTTTCTATCTGCCAAAGTTGTTGAAACTTTCGCAGCCCCCGCCATATAGTCGGAAGAGTTTTCCCTTGGTGATATCAATAGCATACTTCAGCTGCTCCCACTCCTGCGTAGGTGCACACTCACCACTGTACAAGATACGTCACTTCCTGTGCATCAGCTAAATGTATTAAAAAAAACACGGCTGTCACACATTGTAGAGGAGGGAAAAAAAACTGAAACAGTGAGTTGGCACTCTCAGTATTTATCCCATCCAGAGAGCTCAGTGAGCCAGCTGAGATAGTGTTTCTCAGTGCTATTGATTAGCTGGTTATGCCATGAAAAGCCAGGGACAAGACAGCCACTGAGCTCCCCTTCCTCTGGCTTATACTCTAGTGTGTCTGCTCTCTCACTTTTTTTCTCTCGCTCACACTTTTATGTCCTTTATTCCTCCTCATCTCTCCCAATCCTCTCTGTGTACTGTATGTGTTGCCCTCATTCTTGTGCTATTCTTATGTGTTTTACTATTCCGCTCACAGAGTGGGGGGGGAGAAAGCCCCGGCAAGCCGCTTGCAGAGTTAGATCACAGGGACCCAGCTGTTCACAGTCAAGGGCCGCTTCTTTTATTAGCCGTGAGTAGGCCGACCCGGTGGGGCAGTGAGAGGGAGAAAAAGTGGGTGGCGGGAGGAGGAGCAAGGGCAGCGAAGGGGGGTGGAGGGTGGGGGGGCAGAGATTTCCCAGCTGTTAGGCCACAAACTCTGCCCCCCTGTCAGAGATTAAGTAGATCAGCGGGAACGCAAGCACATACACAGCGGCGAGACAAGACAGCTGACAGAACATGGATTGAGACTTTCCTCCTCAAGGGTGATAGTAGTCGCATATGAATTATCAAACTATTGATGTTCTTTGATGGTTGAGGACTGTACAGGGGGGAAAGGAACAAGCCAGCAACAGTGCAACGTCTTAATAATACCCCTACAAATCCCACCACTCCTGCCTTGCATCCCTTTTTATTTTTCCCCTGACCACCTCACAAACCCAATGCCACCTATTCGCCAACGGAGGACGGTTTTACTAGTGAGCCCGTCGTCTGGAGGGACACAAAGGACCTGAGTATAAAATCATATTTCTAGCTATATAACTAGACCTCTATAGTGCCATTTTTTATGATATTATTTTCATTAAGATTGCAGGGCTGGGATTCAGTCTTTTGTTGTGTCTCCCCGCTATATATTCTTCAGTTCTAACCACTGTGGAAACAAAACCACTCAAAAGAAGTGGCAGTGTTGAGAGCAGCACAGAGTGCTCCCATTTTGTATGATTAAATTCACTGTGACAAGTGAACATGCTGTGTTTTGGCAAAACACGTTGCAGCAGGAACCCAGAAACTTTCGCCCAATGTGAGATGTTTAAAAAACCTGACTCGAGATGTGAGAAGGGGTCTTCGGCAAGTCTTTGCCCGAGCTCCCTTTTGCACTCAAAGTACTCAAGAGTCTACATTGTATTTGCATATTTATGAGAAATAGGTGTCACAGTGATTAAGTTAACTGGAAGCCAGTTCTTCTGAGGGTAGATAAAGAAAGACAGATGAAATGTGAAAGCCAAAAGACATGATTTATTTTGTATATACCTACTTTAACCTTGTTTAACTTTGGTTAGGGATTTGCCTTCAGAATGATGGACTGATGAATACGTTCAGAAGATGGCCCAGATCGTTGGAGATGGTAAAAACTGACAAACATCAAGATCAACATTGTCCATTTGCCTTGTAGGCATGAAATAACTGACACAAAGACAAATCTTGCTAAATCTCAGAGCATGAGCAGTTTAATAAACATGGAACCAAGAGGGACAATAAGTGCTTGGGACCAATGTAGCTTCGTGGCCCCAGACAAGTAATTAGAGTTCACGCTGAGACCTGACTGTGAAATATAGTCATTATCCCAGCAAAAATACAACCTTTCCAGGTCACATCATTTTGTTTGCAGCAGTAAAACAAGTTTATTTCTGGATTGAGCCACCATTATAGTTGCCCCGATCCACTTGCCAGCATTTTATGGCGCACAGAGTGATTGGGGGCGACAGAGAGATTCAATAAAAAAAAGTGGGAACACAATTGGCTGAAAGTAAGGTAACCATGTGAGCGTAACATATTTTGTGTGGATTTTTTGCTTGATTATAGAATCTTTTTTATATGCCAGTGTATGCGATGCATGTGTCGAATAGTTTTCATTACCCTAATTTAACAAGCGTCTCCTGAGTGAAGCCCCAAACGACAGCACACCATTCTTTACAGGCCCCCTAAGAGCTAATCAGCCATCCTGCAATGAAACACTAGTTTATATTGGAACTTCTCACACAATAGTCCCAATGTACGCTTGTTGTTGGCCTCAAAGTTCTTGGCAAGAATGAAACTCATCTTGGTGATAACTGATTGCAGACAGGAAGGGGGGAAAAGTCCATAATCTGACGACAAAAATAAGGTTTATAGATTTGTTTTGCAACTGCGGACTGGACGGTGAACAGAAGTTTGTCATCACAATGGAAAAAAATACACCTCAAAAAATTGCTATTGGAATGTGAAATCAGCTGTGAATGTTCAAATAAAATCCACAAACTAACAATATGATATTATGTCTAGAACTGTATCAGGGACACCATTTGCAAGGCTCCATTTGGTCTATTTTCAGTTGGAATTTTCAGATACAGACACATACTCTTGTCTGTGCCCGTGTTTTGTTCAGCTTGAATTAAACTCTACTGTACTGGTACATGGTTTTGTGTGGCATTAGACTGTTTTGTCAAGATGACAATTATATAATGACTCAACTCATCGACAGCTATTTATAGTACACACAACAGATTTTTTTTTCCCATATATCAACCTATGAGCAGAGGGTACTATAGATGATAAAAAAAAGTAGAATACTACTTCAGCTTTTGGTGACTCAATGCTGATTCATATTGAGCTTTAGAATTCTCCGTCGTCCCTCCGGACCAAAACCAGTGAAGTGCTTCCTCTTGTTTTTCCCAAAAGGGATCACTTGATAAAGAATACGTGGGCGAATCACGCTCAAACGCTGACTTTCAGCATCAGACGGGGGCTGTACTTCCAAAGACTATGCACTTCATCAAACACACCAGCGAAGAGGAAGGAGAGGATGACCCCACTTGCACATACACAACACTACTGGCAGTGCTGCCAGTTTATCACACGTAATTTCCTCCGCTCTTGACCATTGACCCCTCCCTAGAGCTGTGTTTGTATTTAGGGCAACCCGCCACTGTCTGAACTGTCTGTTTGAAGCCTCCCTAGAGGGACGCAGCAGTGTTTGCAGGAGAAATATCTCGCTTAAGCCACTGATGGTAAATCCACCCTTGTGCCCAGCATGTGTTGCTGTCCCTGTGTGTACGTCTATCATTGTCTGCTCAGCCCTCTGGTGTTTTATGCATGCTGCTCATTAGCCAGACAATGGCCACTTCCGATGAAATGCCGCTCAGGTCAATATTTCAGCGAAACCCTTGGGATGAGAGAAGGGAGGCTGGCAGCTTTGAAGGAAAAGAGGAGGCTGAAGCAAAAGGAAAGAGAGGTGAATGTGAGGGGAATCACAGAGAGATTCTCTGGATAGCTTAAAAACAAAAGACACAATGTATTTGAACCAATGAGGAGGGGTTTGCATGTTTTTCATCGACAACAATCCTCGAATAAAGAATCAGCGAGACCTCAGTTCAACCAGGCAACCTGCTTACAAGCAAAAGAGTACGAATGCCCTGACCTCTTGTGCTTGTGAGACCGAGTCGAACAAGCACACGGCTCCTCGCATGCACCAGCCGCACCGCCGCAGCGCTAACTGAGGCACTAGCTCCATCCAGTGTGTGCCGGCTCCCCTGCCCTTACATCACTGCGTCTGGAGGCGGAAGGTGGGGAGGGGTACAAGATTAATGACGGTGCTAACCGCGTATTTATCATCCGGCTGGAGAGTAATGCGACACCTTTCTAATCTGAATATATTTCATTGGGCTGTTATGGCACTCAGCCCTGGGCCCTCATGTATGTGTGTGTGTGTGTCTGTGTGTGCTGGTGTGTGCTAGCACTTGTGTGTGTGTCACTGGAAGTGTATTTGGAAGTTAATCATATCTGCTCAAGTTGGTGCATGAGAATGCGTGCGCTTGTAAAGGCATGTGAGTACTGTGATACCAACCAGCCCCCATAAACGCTCACGCTATCTCCCCGTGTGGTAATTAGATAAAGATGAAGTTCCTCTTTCCAGCACGTTGGGGCCACGCTCCCCGAGATCCTCTCCTCTGATTTCCAGCTGCCTTATCAGGTGAACACCTTCCTTCCATCCTCCTCTCCAGCTCTCCCTCTCATTCTCGTACTACCTCTTTTTGGCACTCAGCAGAAATCAAGATGGATGTCTCCCCAACAAAGATGGGGAGATAGGGAATGTGCAAGGCTAAGATGGGGCCTGATAGAGCCCACATTGGGCAGCCGCCAGTTAGATTGGCTTTACTGTGGCCAAGTCTGCCAGAACTATTAAGGAACTTTGGAGTAGAAATTCCCTCGTTTCTAGATGGTCATTCTGGGCATGCACAAGACCACATACAAACGTAAAATCATGCAATAATTTGGCTTTCTTACATCTTGTTATATTTAGTTACCTAACTGTTGGTATAATCTCAAAACAGGACAGCAGATGAGTGTACAAAATATGTTCTGCAATCATTTTCTAAATCTTTGCATGTGTTTTGTCTTAAATATAGGGTCAAAAGTGTGGTCATGTGCATTTTTATGAGATAACATAAGCATAGACTGTAGCACTGGTCATGGAAAAAAAAGAATATCCAAAATGCAGTGGTATAGACTGTTTGAACAAACACTAGCCCCATCACTAATTAAATGTCCATAGCTAATTACATTCATTCAGTAGGTACAGCCTTAGTCTGAAGACTGTCTTTGTACTCGCAGGAATCTACATCTTAAGCATCCATAGTATCGAGCATCAGGCTTACATTCCAGTCAACAATTGCAGCGGTGACGAGGACGTTGAAATGTTATGCTGGAAGGGGAGTACACACGCAGGCATGCTTTCTCGCACAAAGGGGTTTTCTCTCGGAGATTATGCATCTTGCTTTCTTGTGCACCCTTTGCCAACATGCCATTTATGCAAGTGAATGTATGTCAGACTCTGTAGCTTATTGCACGCTTCATTGTCCAAGTTCATTGTAAGGCAACAAAGAGAGAGAGAGAAAGAGTTTTTTTCAAGGGAGAGATTTGGATAAAGCTCATTACCAACTAACAAATCCAGCCAGCTACCCATGCTTACATCAACACATCACTACAGCGCAGCTACTTGGAATGCCTGATTGAAACTTAAAACCATTATGACAAGTCAAGGCTCAAGATATGTTATGTCTTAACCCCTAATTGCTCCCAGTTGCTGTGTCTATGGTATATTGAGCAACAATGTAAGTCGCTTTGGATAAAAGCGTCAGCTAAATGACATGTGATGTAATGTAAAGTATGTCTCATCATGCCGCCATCTTCAATTCAGGTACATTAAAAAGTGGTCAATGTTAAAAAACTGGTTTGGATTCACCTTTGCTTGAGATGCATACGGTTGCTCAATAGTCAATTTGCAATGGTGCTAACAAAAGATAGTATCTTTGCCTGATGCCTTTCCCAAATGAATCAGCATTGAAACACCACCTTCTGTTATCATTGAGGACTCAGGGACAGACTTCTCTTCTGTCATGTACGCGATCCAAGTTAATTTCCTCGCTAGTGCAGGAACCTTTTCAACCTCCATCATGTCAAAGAAGAGTAATAGGCCTGGTGCGAGGACAGCACTGACTGGCTCATGATGTTTCATTGTCATTTCAGCCCTGAGCTTCGTTGGCCAGTCTTCAGAGCCATTCCCCACCATAGTGTTCATATGAATCCCCAGAGGGAGGCACAGTTTATCAGTAGCAGTTAGCAGCTGGTGTCTGCCCCAAAGAGTCCAATAGCCCCCAGCTAGCGTTGCCACTTTAGATGCTAGTCGTTTAGCAAACAAGTCAATCATGAGCAAGCCAACTGCCAGTGACTTGCCAATGTCCCCAGTGAGCCTATGTATACAGAGATGAGGGGGCAAAACAGAGTCACAGCCTGCTGGGCCATGGAAATTATGTCAACATGGTCATCAAGAAACTGTCTGGGTCCAGCCTTCTGTTTTAATAATTGCCACTGTTGAAATTGTTTGTGATGACAAAAGATCAGGGGCCCTCTGTGTCAATCAGAGTCCACCTCTGTTCATTTATTCAAGCGCCTATCATTGACCAGTATATCGCTCAACTAAGTTCAGAATTACGATCTGAACTGTCTTTTACAAACATCTCTGTTTGTAATATGTGAGTAAATGAGCCTGTTAGACCGTTGTGTTGTGAAATTGCAAAGAAAACTGTGGCCACACAAAGTTGTTAAATGTTGGGAAGGAAATGGAATAGCGTTCTCTCTCTCTCTCTCTCTCTGCACTGAACTGGTGGTACTTTTGTCACAACGGCTTTGAAGATCTTAAAGGAGACGGAAAAAAAAGCTCCTTTTGAAGAAAACCCTGCATTTACTTTTTCACAACATCAGAAATTCAATTTTAGTGGTTAACGTCACAATGAATAGATGCATTATCGTTGCTTCTGTAAGAAAAGATAAAAAAGATACATATCCCTCTCGTATCTCATCTCTTGTCTGAAAAACTGCTTTAGATGTGGCACTGGAGACCTAGGGGCTGACATACCGTGGCGTCAATAAAAAACTTGAGTTTGACGATCGACAATGTTAGAGGCATTAACTCACTTGCTGTCTTTTGTTGTTGGGCTCGAGGAAACTTAACAGTAATGTGTGCACAAAAATGCCCCTTCTATTGGATTCAATTAGCTTCAAGGAGACAGGAAATGTTTTAGCTTTGTAGTGTTTTTCTTTCATCACGTAGCACAGCCTCGTACTCTCAAAGGTTTTCCTTTAGTTTGTAGCTTTATTTGTCTGGCAATGACAATGTTGCCCAAAAATAGCAATTGCAACAACTGGAGCAGAATTTGCATCACATTAACAGAAAGACTGTACATATCTCCCGAGCAAGTTTTCCTTGGCTAAAGCAAGGAGTGAATGTCTTCATCTATTGCCTGTTACAACAGCTTTTATCAAGCAAAGCAGAATTAAATTCAATTAAAAATATGAAAAAAGGCCCTACAGAATAAGAAACTCATTATTTTTGCATTTGGTCACCAATGGAGAGCAGGAAAATGTCCACTCAGCTAACCCACACTGTAGATACAGTTAACTTAATCATCAGTAAGTTATAGAATAGGAACAAGATAATAATAACTGTTATAAGTCAATAAGGAAAATGTCACCGTAATCAAAACTAACAATTGTTATTGATTTAAACAAAGTCTGCGAGACCACCAATATGTGTAAAGATGTAACTTCATTGGGATTCATAAAGGTTGAAGCAATAAAAAAAGCAAAGAGATCGTCTGTGGAAAGTTCCTATGTTGACTCTCACCGTCAATCCCTTTTTAAAGGGGACTTTCTATTGGATTCCCTTGAACAGTCATGTGCCGAACTGTCCAAGTGCAATGTCAACACAAAGACAAGGTTACAATCTGCTGTGCACACAAGCATATGCAAACCCACATAACCCCTCCTCCTCACGGACACACACACTTGCACACGTGCATACTCGCATGCATGTACAGACAAATACATTGCTATCCCTGTAGTGCCCTCTTTGGCAAAATCTCAGTGCCAGTCTCTTAATGAAATGCTCAATTAGGGTCTTTAAATAGGTAATTATGCAGTGCCTAATCCCTTAGCTCCTGGGCCCTATCTCATTTAGATGACACTTGGGCAGGCAAAATGGGAGGAGCAGGCACAGGGGCCTTGGTTTCTGTCATCAAAGCCCCTCAGTGGTGGAACAGGCGGCCCTGTTAATGATAAGGCACATCCAGGCAGTCAGTCAACAGCGACTCCCAGTGAGGGCCACTGACAAGCACGGGAGACGGCAATGGCAGGCTTGACAGTGTCTTAATCATGTTTTTGAGTGTTCGGGGGTGGATTGTATTGGGTTGGTGGAGCTTCCGTAAAGGTTTCTAAAAGGACGTTAAATAAATGGAGAGTGAGACTATTTGTGTGATGTGGGTTTATAGGCATTTTTTGCGACAATTTCCAAGTTAATTTGACATGAAACGAGTACAGAGGGAGCGAAAATCTCTTCCAAATGTCAAATTGTGTATTTTGCGTGACGCCAGGCACTGACAAAAAAGGTTTTGATTTCCTGTACTGACATTTGTTTGAAGGTGGCATTTGATTTGAATTTCAATCTCCAAGCTGGGGCTGGAGAAAAGGACCCATTCATTCGTATTCAGCAGCATTATAAAATGCCTTGTTCGAGTCTTACAATATGCCATCACTGAACGGGGAACTGCTCTTGTTGGCTACTAACGTAGCAATGGCAAGCATCTGTCTTAGTGAAACGACAAAGAGGGAATTGTTGCTTTTGCCTCGGGGTGAACCATTGCTTTTCCTCGAATGAGTTGAACAGGCAGCCCGCACTGCCTTTCAGGAGAACAACAGCTGAGCCTGACTAAAACACCTTTCAAGGGCGTCCAAGAACTTTCAAAAGTCCAGCTTTTCAAACCTATTAATCAGCAGCGCCCACATCAAAGAGCTCGGTTCACTTTGGTAAGGAGAGTTGAACCACTGAAATATTGAAACAGTTTTCTAAAATGCTGTTCAATGCTGTCCACCCTCCTTTGACAGTCTTATCAGGATATAGATGGAAAAGCAGAAACAACACAATTTCTCCTCTATCTGCCTATTCAGCAAAAACATCTCATATCTGTGATAATATTTTTTGTACCCTTGGCCCTCCCTGTTGGCACTGATGTATTTTCATGCAAAAAGCTTTTGATAAGCTGCTTGTGGTAATGCCGCCTGTCTGTTCTTTCAGTTGTTGACTCAGGCTTTCTTATCAAATCTGAGTCATGGCGAAAAAAAAAAAACGCCGGAGCACGAAATAGACTGAAACACAAGAATAGCTGCCAGTGTCCTCATGCCAACGCCGGTTTGACCGACTCTGCAGACGCTCAGACTGGACTGACACTAGAGGATGTTTGCATTATCTGAAAAATAATATTGAATTCATATAAACACAGCAACAGTTTTGCCTACAGTTCTTTAGCGTAGATTAGATATCAAAAGACTGACTGCCTGTGAAACAGAAGGTCGTACGACGAAAGCACTCATTCAAACATCCATCGCATAGTTTTCAGGAACAGATAGCATACAGTATGCTAGGCTAATTGAAGGGAAAATACCCTCGGCGGTTGCTTCCGAGCAGTACAGCAGCCGTAATGTGGCGTTACATTTTAGCTCAGGGTATATCAAGGCAAATTAGCATTTAGATAATGGGAGACACTTGGCATTTTAATTATTTTGCTGCCCTATGAGTGTAGCGTGTATGCCCCAAGCGCCTCCTTACATCCTTCATGTACGCCTAAGTAGTGCATTTACATACCAAACGGTTTGGCTTGTGTACAAAAGCCACTAAAATGTCACCAGCGCACAGTGTACCTTGGTGTTCAATTGTTTCGAGAAGATAAGGAACCATATTGTTATTGACTTATGCCACATGTATTAGGGCGCAGCACAATGCCCAGTCCTGTATTACTCAGGGGTTTTCAATAGACGTCTGTTTGAATAGACGTCTGTCTTCCGCCATGGCGTCAAGTGGCGGTGGAGTGCGAGCTGGTCGGTTCGAGGTCTCTGTGCTTTCCATAAAGCGACAAGAGCTCAGGCCGGGAACAACCTCCATCTCACCCTCGTTCCTTTGTCTCTCGTCCTCTCTGCCTCGCTCGCAGAAGAGAGATCATTCCCCTTCCCACAGACCGTTGCCGTGTTGGGGGGTAGATGTCAAAGTGCCAAGAGCATGTGGTGCAAAGGGTATGCGTGCCTGCTCGCTGCCTGTCTATTTACAGCACATGACTTGTCTGCATTTACATGTGTGAGCGTGTGTGTGCGCTGGGAGTTGCATGTCTCAGGACGCATCTATTCACATTGGATACGGACCTGAGCTTTTTAGGGTTGAGGGAGAGTTTACATGTGCCGTGTTTCCTCGTCCCTCGTTTTTTCTACCTGCTGTCACCTTTCCAGTTCCCTCCCTCCAGGAAACAATACCTTTAGACTGTCAGAGTGGCCTTACAGCGATTATCTCCTCTTCAGCAGCGGCTGCTTTTCCTCCCTCCATTCTTCTCCCCTGTCTTCCATCTCTCTCTTGCCACCTCTGTTAGGCGTACAAGCGCAGACGGAGCGTGAGAAAAGCTGGCAGTGAGGCACATTCCCTTGCTTCCCTCCCTCTGCCTCCACCTCTCCTGCTCTCTACCCTCCACCACACTCTCCTATCCTCCTTCCTTCCTCTCCCCTTCCACATTACTTTCCCCGAAACCCACCTCTCCCTTCTCTCGCCACCTCTCTCCCTCTCTGCCTCGTTGCTCCCCTTATCCATTATATTTCCACCCCTCTGCTCCGCCCTCCCCTTACTCCCCCTTCTTTTTTCTCTGGTTCATAATATGTAACATGATTTAGCCCTCCCCTGTTCATGCGGCATAAATTTAATCCCAGCCATTCCAGGTTGGCTGCTGCTGCGTCTCCCTTTTTTTTCTCACCCCCCCCCCCTACTCCCGTCCTGCCACACTCACTGCTCCCAGAACAATAGACTCCTAAAGATTCAGCCTGTTTGCATGATAAGTCTTTTTTCCCCTCCCTGTGCTGAATGCTGATGTGCAAGGTCAAGCACGACCCAAGTGGCACATGTTGTAGTATAGTAGCCGCCCACACTGTGACAAGCAACCACAGCACAAGAGAAGGCCGCCCAACAAGCAGGCAATTATTAGAATAGTGAACACAGCTCACACACATGCCCAATGGCTCGTTGTACTGGGTGCTTGTTTCATCTGCTGCACATTGAAAAGGCATTAGTGGTGTCCATTAAAGTTCAATAGGTAGCGTGGTTTCCTGTGTCATCAAGGTCAAAAGACGCGATCCGAGCATGCCGGTAAACATGAAATACGCTGCTTTGCTCGCCCCCCCCACCCCCACCCCACACACACACACACCCTCAGTGTCCTTAAAGCTCACCTAATAGCGATGTGTGTAGGTATGTGTGTGTATGTGTTTATTTGTGTGTGCACGGTGTGTTGGTATTCTTTCAGGGAGCAGCACAACAGGGCGGCGGGATAATCAGTCACTACACTGCAGGTCAGGGTCTTGCACTGTTGGGACCATCCATCTGAACCCAACAGCTGCTGAGAAACGTGGTGAGAGGAAAAGGGACGCGAGAAAAAGATGCGTGTGAGAGAGAGAGAGAGAGAGAGAGAGAGAGAGAGAGAGAGAGATAGAGAGAGAGAGAGAGAGAGAGAGAGAGAGAACAAGTGGCGAGTTAGACCAGGTAGAGAGAAAAGTCAAGGAGAGGCTTTTGAAAACGAGTGGGAGGAGGAGGAGGAGTATTTGTGAGCTGATACTTTGTGGTGATTATTATTTCTTTTTCTTTTTTAGTGAAGTGTTCACTCAAGGTCAGTTTGGGTGGTCTGAATTCACACAAGGACACAAAATGCTCTTTGCACCCAAACAGAACGTTTTTTTTTCAATGTGGAACCTTGAACTATGTTTCCAATACAAGCTTGTTTTTACAGCAGTTTCTATCCTATGAAGATGTGTAGCCTCTATTTTCAAAAGGCGAGTCTTCTCATAAAATGGGAAACTATCACTTAAATGGCACAGCAATATAATTTGATTAATGACAGTGGTCGCGAGCTAGGTGAATACATGCTATTTTACTTTACTTTTTGGTGTGAGATTTTAAAGTCCAGGTCATTTTTACGGCTTTGGAATCTCCTGCCGTTATTTTACAACGGACACACGACCGGGATTGTGATAGCTTCGTTGTCCTACAGCCGCAGCAGGTGCTTTTAAGCCAATTATTAGACAGACAAATGTCATCAGATGCAATTAGCTTCCTGCTGTGCGTTTCATGTTGGGTGATTCATTGATGGGAAAACAAGATAAAAGCAGTTACATCATTGGCAGCATTTTTTGGACAAAAAAATAATTTCAGGCTTTCAGGCGGAACTCTAAACCCTGACTTTCTCGAATGTAAAGCCAGGCGGTACCACCCAAAGGGTAGTTTATGACCGTGGGAGGCTTGTCAGGGGAGGCGAGGAGGGAGGGGAGTAAATAAATAAGTATAGCAAATAAACTCCTCTGATGTGTGCTTGTCAGGGTCTTTCATGTGGAGGCTGCACTTGAGGGCATAGCTTAGCTTAGCTTGAGGGATGTTATTACACATGCCGGCTGATCGGGAGCGATGTGTGAGAAACGGCCTTGTCACTCGGCCTTAAATCACACCATCGCGGGCAGAGAGAAGAAAGTAGCGGCAGATGAAAAAAAAGGGTAAAAACACACAGAAGAAAACAAGCTACAAGGGAATAGCAGTGAAAAAAAGAAATAACTACAGCTAAGGGAGGGACTTCACGCAGATTGACAGACTTTATACCATGACATTAAAGAAAGTTGTGAAAAAAAAAGATAAAAGATGGCTGCAGCTACCATATGAAACACATTGTGACTTAACCCGGGCTTAACCTCTCTTAATGAGGATGTGAGGATTGGCAAAGGCGGTGGGAGCGAGTTGATGTATGAGGGAGCCTTTGATTAGCTTATTTCACAAATCTGGTCATGTGACGTTTAAAAAAAGTCCTAGAGGCACTGTGAATGAGTGCCAGTCACAGGACGCCGCGGTTTACTGTTACCAAATCTGTAGAACCAGGGAAGTGCTGGTGCACAGCAACCGTGCCCTTTTACATTCCCTTTGACCTTGAAGCCTTAATTTAAGCACTGCTGCGTCCTTAGGTAGCTTAATCGAATCCCCGCACCAGTTGCTGGGCCATCGAGGAACAGCCAATTGACGCCATTACACACGTTATCAAAGAGAGAGACAAGCTCGGGGGCAAAACAGAGGGCAGGTCGTTGACACCTATTGCATCGACAAGGAGGGAGATGTGTGTGTGTCACCATTTTATTTTACATAATTGTCACATCTAATTCATTTAAATTTGTATAATGTCATTCCTGAACTCAAGTAAAGCGCTGGGAACATCAGGCAGCCTGTTTAAATGAACAATGAAATAAGAATACTATCCAAATGACGTCTTGATTTGCAATAATGTTTCAATCATAATCTAGTACCACAATTAAATTGTTATACATCAGCATATTAGAAATGATGTACTATGTTTTTTTTCTTCAACAACACACACACCATCAGTGAAAGGTACAACACAATTCATCAACATTAAATCTGTTAAACAACCCTTTACTAACAAGACATGCTTCATTCCCCAAATGTCTACTATTGCGCTTTCATCGGGGTGTTTTAAAGAGGAGTTCTATTAAATATCATGCCAGCAGGAAAAAAGATGGCGGTGGAATCTGCAGTCCTGAGTCTCCTCCACCTCTCTGCTACTTAACTTTAACTTGACCCCTACATTCTGAACCAGGGTCTGTCTCTGTCAGGATCGGGCCAAAGTAAAAAAAAAAGAGGAATCTCAGAGATCATTCCAGTACTTACACAGTATCCGCCCTGTGTGCTCACCACCGTAGTCCTCTGTATCATTGCAGTGGGAACGTGTGTGTGTGGGGGGGGGTAATTACTACATTCTTTAACTCTGCTGGTCCAGAGGGAAATAGAAAGCGCTGCCTCATAAAAAGACAGTAATTCTTATTTGCTGTGCCTGGCTGGGCATGATACTAGAGAACTTTTTACAGCCCCATACAGCACGGATCACATCCTCTGTAGTTTTGCTGTGCTTTTGTCCTTGCATGTGTTGGGCTAATTACAGAGGGATTGGACTTAATAGATTTGGGGGCATTTTTGTGGCTGCTTTGGTCTGTTAGGATAACATATTGTGAATCCACTACTTCCTTAAAGTTCAGTTCAGTTTGTGCATGAGCCTAAAATTAAAAACACCCCGTTTAAAAATCCCCTGGAGGCGGCCAAAGTTAAATTAGCCGACTCGCACGAAGGATGGGCATAATGTGCTACGACGATTGTGTGCTCAAACCCACGTTGCATTTGTTAGAAACGGCCCCATCAGTAGCATGCTCGTGTCAGCACTCGCTCCCCACTGGTTTGTACTCCGTTTGCCAAAATATGACAGCATGTGCGACAACATGGAAGCTGATGTTGTGAACCTGCGACTTTGGGGAGCTCATTACGAATCTGCCCTGCATTCTTTCCTCTAACAACTTCATTGCGGTATGGCTGGAATATAAGATATGAGATGGAATCGGAATCTTTTTTTCTTCTTTGTTATCCCCCTCAATAATATTACTCATCTAAATAGAGCAGAATACCAAACACACTGAAATGAGAATACAGACCAGCCATTATAGAGCGCATAAACATCCCACCCTCTTTCTTTTTCACATTTCTGATAAGGATCATGGGGAAGGAAAAAGAGTAGACAGCTCAACAGCTCCTTTCTTTTTCTTGTCCCTCCCCACACACACACACACACACACACACACACACACACACACACACACACACACACACACACACACACACACACACACACACACACACACACACACACTCCCTTTTCTAATTAACATTGTGCATGTTGTCAGGCTTTGTTTAATAATGCATGATTGCTATCAGCAGCAAAATCCTTTGAATGAAGCACCACTGAATGGGAACACAATAATACCACACCAGAGGCTCGGGAAGAAAGACAAGATTGTTTTTTTTTTCTTCTTCTTCCCTTTCTATTGTAATACATGTTCAATGGAAAGCATCAATGCCACCAAATGTATGAAAGTGAAGGTGCAGAGCGCAGCGCAAACTGGCCATGTTGAGGATAAAACGAGTAAAGGTGGGGCCACCTTTTAGGGAGTCCTTTCACGCCGACTAATGAGAATAGAAAGGATCATTTGTACTCATGTGCATGTGCATACATGTAATCAAACATGCATTAGCATAAGCTTTCATACAAAAAAAAAGCCCCGGCTAAATCCACTGCCAGATAACAACACACAATGCATTTGGCAAACTGCTGCTCCTCTGCCAGCTCTGGCAGGTGGCTTCTCTAACCTCAGCACATTAGGAAGGAAATCTGGAGTGCAATTTCCTTGTAAATATGCACACCACGAGTCAAAACCAAATATAATTCCATTCATTTTTTGGTACAAATCAAGGCTTTCACGGGGTGTTTTTAGCTGTGCGTACATCAGCTTCTCCTTGTATTTACTCACATGCCAAAGCAGGTGGTTACACAACATACAGATGGTTTTGTTTACCTCTGTGTGTGTGTGTGTGTGTGTGTGTGTGTGTGTGTGTGTGTGTGCATGCTGAGCATGATTAGAGAAAGGGAGGGCTGCTGAGTACTGTTTCTTGTGTGCCGCCTAATGTCATGTCATTATGAAAAATGTACACATTAATTAACTCTAAGGCTTTCTCTGCAACTTCACCTGCACGAGGCACACTGCAGCTTTATCCCCCTCTCCCCTTCGCTCAGGCTCCTCAGTCCAGTTGAGTTGAATCCAATTCAAAGTCTGCTACCTGTGTGAAAATTCAGTCTTGTGCGCCCAAACCTATGTACGTATGTGTTTGTAAGCGTGCGCGCGTGCATCGGTGGCGGTGGTGCGAGCGGGGGATGAGATTGCCTCAAATTGATTCCCCTCGCCACGCGTCCCCCGCTCCCGCGCTCGCTGCTAGCCCTGCGGCGCTCGGAGACAGGTAGTCATGTCTATCTCCCCCCAACACAAATCGAGTGTGACAGGTGCGCTATCTTCCCGTCTTTTCTGCCATTTACAGCCCACAGAAATGAAAGCGGGAGAGAGCTAGTGGCGAGAAAGAGGATGATTGGTAACAGGGAAATGAGGTACTTTGTCATCATTGCGCCTGGTGATTGGGCTTAGAGGGGGCTTGTTTTTTTTCTTCCTTTTCTTTTCGTGGTTTCAAATCTGCAGATAAACAGTCCAATCAAAATATTATTTCCAGCGAAAGCATTTACACGCACAGTTGCCGTCTCCTGAACAGACGGTTTCCCGAAGCTGCAGACTCGCCGAGAAACTTCAAAAAGATCTGACCGCGTCCTGTGTTTTGACCTCACGGGCCATGAAGTGTCTGAAATGTCACGGTACGCGGACCGTGTACCGGGTCGCCGCAGCTGCAACAACAGCGTTGTGCAGAACAATGCAGGCGGAGCGGCTCGTCCGCAAACCGGCAGTACAGTATGTCATCAAAGCTCACACACTTGGATTAGCGGGGAGGCGCATTACAAGCCGAAGACTACCGCAGAGCATCCATCACTAAGGATCAAGCTTTGGGCTTAAGCAAATGGATGACAGGGATAGAGCCGGTCTGCAGCTAATACTAGCTCACTGTATCACATTGATTTTCACTGCCAATGTAGTGGCCCTTCAATAAAGAGCTGAGACATGAATGGCAACACTTAGCCACTCTGTCTCCTCGATTGTATTTGTTGGAGCGGCGAGGAAGTCGGTGTTTGTGTGTGCTAAAGCTAAGATACTCCATCACTTTGTATCGGCATGTCGAGCTATTAAGCCTTCGACTATGGATTACATGTGGCCTAAGAAGCATGGGAATGAGCTTCAGATGAACTGGTTGATTGAATGTGTATGTCATAATGTACTGTAACTAAGCATCTTGTATTGTACTTTCATGTTTAAAAGTCCCAGGGTCTGGCAGTGGTCAAATATACCAAACTCCTAATTTAAGATCTATGAAACAGCTTTCAGCATTCATGAATATATGTATTGTATTTTTCGAGCGTTTTTATGTGAAACAGATATCAACGCTTATCTTAGGAAGACTTAATATGTACTATATTATACTGAATATTTAATTGGCGCGCGCGACCAAAGCTGTGAAGACACAATCTTATTAGCCGACCCTTTCATATACGTGTGGTTTCTCCGTCTCTCTCTCGCGCTTTCCATCGCTCTCGCTCGCACGCACACGGCGAGCACACGGCGTGCACACGCAATGTGTGAAGTGACTATTCCATTTAGAGAACTGTCAGAACATACCCTGTGAGCACATCAGCCTCTTCCTATCCTCTGTCAGCTCCAGCCGAGGCTGTGTGGGGGTATGTCAGAAATGTGCAGGGATAGATAAAACCCGTTGAGCCAAACAGCTTTGTTTCATTCAGTCCCTCTCTCTCTCTTCCTCCCTCCTTTTTTTCTCCCTCTCCCTCTCCCCATCCCTCCTTGCCTTGCATAGGCTGTGAATACCCTGCATCTGAGAAATCAGACCAGACTGACTCACAGGGCTCTGTGAGCCAGCGCCACCGAGGCTGCCAAAGCATGCTGGTGCCAAGCTGTCCCACCATGCACAGAGCCAGACCCACGCTGCTGCTGCCGCTGCTGGTCCTGGGTCTGTTTCTCCACCTCGCCGACGCTCAAAGTAAGTGGACCGTTGGCTTTTACGTGGGCCTCAAGTGTTGTGTCCTGCTGGGTTGGGGGCGGGACTACCAGGGTGGGATTGTTGTGTTTCTTCTATCTAATCGAACATCATCAGACATCAATACTTCATGTAACACACATGCAACTTCAATAAATACTTAATGAACGCATGAAGCGCACCCACTGAGCTGTACTGTGGTGAGACCGCCGATACACCGGGGAGATATTACCACCGCCACTACCAGATTGCTTTTTCAGTGCCTGTGCACAGACAGTACATTTGGGGTACTTTGCTGACTACCAGGCCACAAACTGTGAAATGAGACAACCTAGTTAGTTTGGTTTTGTGGGCTTTCAAAATCACAAATCATGTGATGCAATAAGCCATTCAGAGTTGTCACAGAGTTGTCACGAAACCAGCAATCCAGTAGCCGACACACCAATACCAGTGAAATAACACGGCAAAAAAACAAATACATCCCATGTACTTCAACATTCACTCCTTACTTACCATTTTATATAGAGTTTTTCCACAGTGTATTATTAATTTATTATTATATACGTCAAACAGTAAAAACATGTTCTGAATTTTAGTGTTGATTTGGTCCCAAAGTATCAGTTCCCGTGACATCTCGATTGGGTTCTCCTTGTTTGTCACGTGCAGGCGTATTACAAAGGCTTATTGGCAAGTAGTAATCTGAGCATTGTATTGAGCTTCTCCCTCCTCCCTCTCACATACACACACACAAACCTGGAGACTATGATCATCTCTTCATCTCATCAGACAATCAAAATGTGTTCAAGTCCATATTTTCCAACTACATTTTTCTGTCGCAAAAACCATCATGTGAACCAGAAATGCTCGGGCCGCAGCCAAAAATCTCATCATGAAAAGTCATTGAAATTGAGTTAGTTGACATCAGACACCTGCCCATTGATGTGTGACAACAGTTTTCAAACCTCATTGAGCTCTGGTCCTGCACCTCACCCTCCTCCCTACATCCACTCTTTCTTTTTTTACACTAAGATCCATGAATCATTAGCTTCTGGAGTCACAGAGGGATGAATAAAAGTTTTATTGCTCCCTTTGCGCAGACTGAAATCCCCTCAGTTCAGCTGAATATCTCTAACTGGAGGGATCATTCACCCAAGGTCATATACAACAGAGCCACGCAAAGTGAAATTGATGGGAGAGATTCACAACTTTGTGCTTGAGAAACGTTCCCTGCAATCTGTTCAAATGTGTTTTATTTTTCTTCTCTGCCTCGCGCCACATATGTCTCACAGCAGGGAAGAGGCAAGCGGAGAAATGTAGTCGGCGTTTATCCCCCGTTTTATGTGCAGCTCCCCGGATTTATTGACACAATTTAATTACGGGACCTTCCCAAAACGGCATTAACAGTCGATAAACGTTACCATTGAGGGGGCTCTTTAGTAGTTATCTTTTCAGAAACTCCCATCTTCGTCTAGTGTGAATTTACATAACAGCGTTTGATGAGCAAAAAGAAAAAAACAACTGCCAAAATCGTCCGTCAGACAACTGCCTTGACAAAACTTTCGCTCTCGCGTGTCCAGACATCCCACAGTCACATTTGAGCACACATGCAACAGAGACACGCACAAGTGTAGTCAGCAGCGCCCGAATCATGACGCCTCTGCTCTCATACACCCTCCCCCGCCCACCAAAACTCCTTCCCTTAGCTGTCTGGCTGTGAGCAGCTGCTGCTACCTCATACCCTACTTAGACAGCTGTGCTGGGTCATCATTTCAAAGCCAAAACAAACGTATCATGCGGTAGCCACCGTGGCTGTCTGTTAACGACTAAAGGGGGTGTGTGGAAGGTCAAAAAGGGGGGTGGGGGGCGGGTGCGGTGTCCTATCTGCAACCAAGGTAAGAGAGCGGGTGTCTGTTCCTATAGCCAGGACCACTTCAGGCAGTCCACATTCGCCCTTTCCTTTCTGTTCCTGCACGGCCGGCTCCCCCACATCCACAACTCCCTTCTATTGTTTTTCCCTCCTAATCGCTCTCTTGCCAATTTTTTCCTTATTTCTTTTTTTTTTCTTCTTCTTTTCTTCCTAATGTGTTTCCGCCTGTGTCTCTGTTCCCCCCTTGCTGTTTGGAGGCAGTGCAATAGCCCCTTCCAGCGACTGAGCGGCTCCTTAATTTCCTCTACTGCGCCGCTGCATATGCATACCCAGCACAGACGCACTCTGGGGCTCTCTCTCTCCAATCTGTGGTGTCCGCCGAGGACAAAAAGACCTCCACTCAGTTTAGTCGGCTCCAGACGGACCCAGAAAAACTTAACAAATCGGGCTGCATTTAAAGGGAAAGCTGCCCTCTGTTGGTGCTCTGGATTCGTTTGGGTTTGTGCTAGCCTCCGGCTGTGGACATGGTGGAGGATATGAGACAAGCGAGAGCAGAAAATGGCTGAGTCGGCCTGCTCAACAGATGGCCCGGTCCTCGGAGCCAGTCCTCCTCAGCACCCCACACAGTGGACACTGCAGCCCCCTCTCAAACAAAAACTCCAATCAGGCCCAGAACAAACACACATTGCTGTTAATGGAAGCCCTACCAAGGGTTTTCTGTGTGCAAATGTTTCCAGTTGAGACCAGGATATAGCTGGGAACCACATGATGGATACGGAAAATCATGTATAGTGATAGCGGGTCGCGTAGTGATGCTTCTGTGTTCGTTTGTTTTCACTCTGCCATTTTTCTTTTTTTTCTTTTTGTCTTTGGCCTTCTCTCTCCCTCTCGTTTTCTCCTTCACCACGTCCCCCTCGCTCTTCAAATGTGGACCAATTAATTTGTGTGGCAAATTGGGCTTGGCAATAGCTTGAATGAAGGGCATAATTGTCCCCGGTGAGCCGAGGGGACGGATGGAGAGAGACGACGAGCAGGGAGGCAACAAACAATCCCTCTGTGTCTTTTTGCTCACCGATAATGCAGAAAGGAAGCATCTGAGGGGGAGAAGAGAGCTGGGAGCGTTTAACATCTCCTCCTGGGCGGGGGTGAGGCCGGCTATAACTTTGATGCGGGCATCCGCACTAAATAACTTGGCCGTTAAATAACTGGATAGAGTGTTTTATGAGTCGGACACTGAAATGAGGAAGGGAAAAAGCCCGGTGTTAAATGTTAGTGCCTCAATGTGTGTAGAAAGTTTCCCCCGAGGTATCATCTTGCGATTGAGCTGCAGAATGCGATACATCGACCAAGACGGATCGACTACTACTACATTGCCTTTTTTCATCTGCACTCAATGAACACATTCATCTCAAAAATACTGTTTTATGAATATATTTCTTGATATAAAATACATCTGAAGCGAAAATTGGCTCGCAAACCCCCATTGCACTCACCAGCTCATGCTGTGTTGGACCATGTCAAACCCTGGGCGTAATAGTGTTTTAATTGATTCCCCTCCTCGCCAGTGGAAGGCATGGTGAGTCCCAGCAAGCCAGCATGCTTCTCTTTAACATGTCAAATGAGTATCGACACGGCCCTCCAGCCTCTGTAAACATTAAGACGTAACACCCTAAGCACTGCGCGCACACACACACACACACACACACACACACACACACACACTCTCACATGCTCGCTCGCTTCATCCACAGGCATCAAAATGTATGCGACAATCCTTTTGAGCCCGTAATCAAAGGTGAACCACACGGGAGGAGAAAAACTGCAAATTGTCTATTGACGCGGCACTTTGTTTGAGCCATTGCAGTGTGTGTGTGTGTGTGTGTGTGTGTGTGTGTGTGTGTGTGTGTGTGTGTGTGTGGATGGTGAGGGTTAGTCACATTTAAACATGATGTTGGTCACGTTCAAATGTGTGTTAAATAATCAGTGGAGAGAAGTGTCCCTCTTCATGTTACAAGTGAATTGGAGTCTCATGCTGTTTTTGTGACAGGAGTCAGTTTCCCATATGTTCACTATAAAGGCGACAGTTACACATTTATGATCGAGGAGCATCTACTGCTCTGTGAGGAGTAATTTGTCTAACAGTACGGCAGTAACAATCCAACGGCATCTGCCCGTGTTCAAGTCAGTTTGAGTCTGTTGTGGTTGGAATGCAGATTATCATAACGATGTCTTGTCGTGTCGTTTGTGTATCTGTATATCAGGGAGATGCATGTCGGGATGGATAAGAATAACTCAGGATGTATGCGCGAGCAGACACACACACACACACACACACACACACACACACACACACACAGACACCCACAAATAGAGAGGGAGTCTTCCCAATTACATGCATGTGCACACAACACACATGCACACACCCCTCAACAGGATCACCTTGTAGCAAGTCCGAAAGCTAATGATACTCTATTCCCCAGATGACATCAGGCTGTAATATGTATGCTTTATGCATGCCTGGCCTAATATGAATTATTGTAAAATAGTGTTGTATTTGCATATGAGCTTCCGGGCTGTACTGAAATTAGCATTTTTACAACAGCTCAAATTAAATCCCTCAGCTTAATTTGCCTGCATGCTAATTTGATTTAAATTGAGTCTATTCCATTCCCCTTTCCTCTCTTACCCACACAGCACTAACATACAAACCACGCACACACACTAATTCAAGCACACACACACACATGTAAATGCACAGTATGTACTCTTAAGAGCTGCAGCCTATATTTACCCAGCCCCCACCCCACTCCCCACACACACACACACACACACACACACACACATTGAATTAGACACACACATCTTACATGTTTGTATATACACATCAAATGGGATTAAAGCAGAAGCAGAACTCAACTCATAGCGGTTTTGATCCAACTTTAAATCACTGTAATTCCCCCAGTCGACCACCTCGTTCATCATTCTGCCGGACACCGCTCAAGTGGAAATCTCATTGTTGGCTCCACTCGTTCATTTCAGAACTGGCTTAGTACAGTAGGTCTTGAAAAGACACAGCATCAACATCGACAAGCAGAGCGCGGGCGCATCATGTTCAAACTTCAAACAGAAGCCGTGAACACACCTTCGCTTAGATTGCCGGCGCTTAATTGCCATCTCGTTGTTTGGATGCAGACCTTGTGACGAGACTGTGAATCTGAGATAAAACAATGTTATCAGCGCCATGCAAGATGTGTCTTGCTCGCAGGTTGAAATAAACGGGTAAGAAGTCATTAGCATTTTCCTTGTCAACAATGTGCTGTGCAATTATGTTTAAAGGTTGTATCAGACCCGTTATTAACTCCATGAATGCCATGCATTTTTCTGGCAACTGCACCCAAGTGTATTATTTAAGGCCATTAGCCTCATCTATGGATTGCAGTCATTTTTCTTCGCGCTTAGGCCACAGAATCACACAAAAGCCAAGCAATTTTCCCCACACTCGTGACCATCCCACTCTTAAGAAAAGCAGATAATCACATACAATACCGAGATGTTGTACAGGCCCAGATGCAGGTAATTAAAGGCTAGCCCCCCACCCTCTTCTCCTCATTCCCCCCTCCCCCCAGCAACACTATATCTAAGTGCACTTAAGTCTGCAAGACACATTGACTTGAAAATGGTGGAGCAATTTCACCATTCATGTCTCAGAGTGGGAATATTGACAGAACAAAAGCACCATAATCCAAATTGCAAATCAATTGCAGTGGCAATCAACAAACTCCCAGAATCCCTTTCTCTGAATCCATATACTTAAATACCTTGACACGAAATGAGTGTATCACACTGTGGAATGGTATGGACTTCAGTCAGCCGAGCACCTCCTTGGCTGTCCTTTGAGCTTTTAAGGTGCCAAAGAAAACAATAGAGGGCCACGTTGACGCAGTGCACAAGACTAGGTCTCTATACTTACGCAGTCTCTCTCTCTAACACACACACTCTCACACAAAGGGTACCTTGTAGCATGGCTTTGAAGCCGAGATCAGCCAGTGAGCTGAGCACAATGCCAGCTGTTTTGCATCTGCTGGGCTTACACTTGGCATGATCCGGGCCTTGCTGGCATATGTAGTAAATCTGATCACCCTTCATACGCCATGCCAGTGAACTGTATAACAATGCAGGTGTCTCGTGACATTGCTCCAGTGACAGTGCAATTAATGGATTGATGCTGTAGCTGCAGTAATGGGATTACTGGACCAGTCAAGTCTGAAATACATGAGCGTTGCACAGATGATGTTTTACCGCAGTGTCTAGTCTGAACAATGAAGAGCTGCTCAGAGTGCAGATCATCTACACGTCCAGTAGTCTAAAAATTCAAACTAAAATATCAAAGATCATGACAGTTTGATTTTTTGAGGCCAACGCAAAGTTCACATTTAACGCTTTTAAATACAAATACAACTTGGAATGGTGCAGTGTATATGGATGACGTCCATTATGATTAAGATCAAAAATATTATGTAAATGATGGAGATTGTCGGATGGCCTTATTTGCATTAGAGCATTAATGGTGGATCATTTATCTACCGACTGCGGGTGAACTCATTTATGTAGACAGGTCTCTCTGAATAAATGGTCATTTAATGCAGGTTTGGCTAAAGCATGACCTCGCCTGATGCTTATTTATTTGATTTGTAAGGCTGACCGATGATTACAAATTCAGTGATTATTCACACTGTGTGGTTTTGAAACATATATCTTCAGCAAGTGGCATTCACCAAGATAGGAATCAAAGAACCGAAGGTCTGTATTTTTGCATAACATAAGCAAAACAGAACTGTAAACTATGTCATTTGATTAATATAATTTTACCAACCAACATGTGTTGGTTTGGAGGGGGCAAATGTTTTTTTTTGTGCACTTATATATAGTACATCAAAATTCAGTCATAAAAGGATTTTGAATGACATGCCTCAGAATGAATGCATTTTCAGCATGTGTGTGTGTGTGTGTGTGTGTGTGTGTGTGTGTGTGTGTGTGTGTGTGGGGCCGTGCATGTGCGCTCGTGTGGGTAACACCTGGCCCTAGGCTGGCGCTTTGGTCTCACTCCAGGGGTCCTACGAGTGCGACACATTGCACTGATCTCAGCGTAGCACATTTGTGTGCCTGTGGGGTTTGTTGAGATTCTGCAGTGGGGTTAATGGTCTAAACCATTCATCTCCATGGAGCGCCTGGAGGCGATCTCTCAGTTTGCAGCCAGAACGCTTACATCCCCACCTTCTTACCTGCAGCACTCTCCAATGCTTGACGCCGATTGGGAATCTTTATGCCCTAAGCTCTTCTTGTCACAGTGGATTTACATTCAGCTGAGTGATGGAGTGAGTGCTCAAAGTCCGTCTTTGAAGAGCGGTCTTTCTCACCCGATACTCTCACACAGACTACATCTGTCACCTTATTTTCCCTCTTCTCTGCAACTCCGCCCTCCCACTTGTTTGTTTGCTGGCTCACTCATTAGCTCACTCCCTTGCACACTCATTCACACACTCCCCGACTTACGCTCGCTCCCTCTTCGGCTTCTCTGCACCACCGAGCGAGTCGTGCCATTCGTGGGGCTGAGATTTATTGTGACACACAGCTTTAGTGCGGTTTATTAGTTATGGCAATGAGAGTGAAAGCCTCCATTGAGAGGCTAAAATGCTCTCACGCCACAGCCAGACCCATAGGCTTCTCCAGTTGAAACCGAGCCAAGCTCTTGTTTCTAATGGCACGGCGCTCTAAGTGCCCATCCCATCACGTCGCAGAACACGAAATATGCATTTTCTCTCTCTCTCTCACACACACACACACACACACACACACACACGATTACCAAAGGGTCCCTGGACATTTAAGAGGCGTTTATACAGCATCCATCATAACATCCATGAGCAGTCTGTTTCCCTCAGCTTTAAAACTCCCTTGGTGCAGTTTTTCATGTCATTCATCATTCTCTCATCAACTAATTAATTGCCACAATCCCCTCCATCACTTGAGTCATGATGAAAGATACATCCAGTTGAGTGTAGATAATTCATGTAAAACAGAATCCGGAGTGGTCATTTGCTTCGGAAGGACCTCATCTGGGTTTCCTCCGTCCCTAAGAATCTTAAGGACAAACACTTACGCCGATATATTTCATTACAAATATTGAGCCCTCTTAAGCTCGCTCTCACTCAATCTTTACGCAGTCATTAATCCAATCATCTTGCCACTTTTATCTCGCTTTCAGTCTGATAGTTAGTGCAGGAGAGCAGGTATCAGGGAACGTGGGGGAAGAGGGGAGAAAGCTGTGGAGCAGCCGGATGATGTCAGGATTTATGCCAACATGGATTTCTTTAAGTACACCTTCCAAATAAGATTTCCTCACTCTCACGCTCGTGCCCCTTCGGAGTGAGGAAATAAATAAATAATGATCAGACGGTCTCGAAGAGATTCCCCTTCACTTGCACAGTTTCCTTCCTGCCACTGCCTGGGTAAGACGGAGATTTCACACCGCATGAGCTGCTGCCTCTCATTACATGGCACCATTTAATTGCCTGTGTTTTCCCCCCGTCGTGATTATTCGAGGAGAGATTTTCTAGGGAAGGATAAACTGTAGTTTCACCATTAAGTCCCACAGGGAACACCTTATTTGTGTTTTTTGGCAAAGGTATGCCAACACCAATGGGAGGAGGACGGGAACACCCAGGAGACATTAGTCCTGTTTACTACCTGCTCACTGACTAGATGAGATCCATGCTGGAAGCAAATGGATTCAATCTCAAGCAACATATTTGCTTTGAAATACAAATAATACCATCGTGTTTAAATTAAGATTATTATGACCTCAGAAGTTAATGCAATTCTGCTTATGCAGTAGGGTGCACATCCATGCATGCATATATATATGCAAGTGCACCCATTGTGTTGTTCACACTCCCACACATACAGTATGTGATATGTATATGCTAGCAGTTATGCACAGTTGTACACATATTACAAAGTCTGCACGGTATGCATGGGTAAAAATAGGACTGTGTTCTCACACATACTGGACACCTAATGGAACCAAGAGATGGACAATATGGCTTATCTGTAATAATATGCTTTCATTCTCCATTACTGGCAGAGAGCACCACTGATCAGATGGTCCGCAAAATCCACTTTGACCTACGCTAAAAATAACTGTATTCTGGGACGTCTGCCGCAGCAATGTGCTGTATGCACACTATACAAACAACATTGTTTGCAGAGAAGGCAGCCACAGTACTTGGGAAGACACCTTAAACATAAAACAAATGAAATACAAATAAAATATAGGTCAGACTGACAATCAGAGTGGAGAACTGCCACAGACATGGAGTCTCAAAATGCCATGGGACGCAGAGACGGGGAGTAGATGGAGAAGAAAGAGCTCAGATGGAGATTAACTGCAAGAATGGATGGATTGACTTTCAAAGACATTCTAACCAGATGAGGCGATAGAAATGAGGGAAAGACAAAGATAATATGAGTTACAGCGGTTTCTTTTATGTTTCTTCACTGCTTAGTCAGAACTCTTCTTCTTTTGGGAAGCTTAAAGATAATTTCCAAAAGTAATCCTCCTGCCTACAACTTTAATCCAACAGATATGATAAGGTTCCTGACATCTAATGAAATCATCCAAATCGTTCTTTTAAGGATCAGAAATTTGATAATGAAAGTCAAAGGTATACAGATTAAAGATATTGTATTTGGGATGGAATATCACCATTTTGATCTTACTTCAAGAGACTCGTGACACAATAAAAGAAGTCAACTTTGGTCTCGAAAGTATTAGTCATTAAGTTTAACTTCAACCAACTTCTATCATAGATGGTAGTCAATACTGAGAGGCGACATGAATAAATTTAGTTTTTTTCCGTGTGCACAAAGGGAAGCAGTCTGGCTTGTGCTATTATCATGATAGCCAATTCAAACCCAAGCTTTGTGGGGAAAAATAAAAGAATAATGCAGCTTTATAATGTGTGCTGGGTAAGCTGAAAATGCAATCCTGTGTTAAAATCATATTCCATTGCAACAGACCGTCAGACAATACGCAGTGAAAATCACCCAGGTCCAGGCAACTTAGTAGTAATCAATTGGTTGCATAATAACTAAAACGATTGAGGGATGAAGATGGGAGTCACAATAATAGCAAACAAATAAGCAAAACAGAACCATGAGAGGGTATTCTTATCTCAGGATCTCGTGGAAGACAGCCACTTTCGCTTTGCCACGCTTCATTGTGTGGTGTCTTTGAAATGCTCAAGGGCCCGTTACGCAGCGTTCATTTTGTTTCACCCCGCGCACAAAAGCTTGACTGACAATATACGAGATAGTTTGTTTCAGGTACAATGAGAGTAATTATTCAGACAGCATTGAGAAAGCAGTGATAGAATATCACGGCACATTTTTAATAAAAGTCTTTTTCATGATGATACAGTGCCCATCAGTGCATCGCTGCTGCATCATGCTGCGGCTTTCTAGCACCGGGCTGTAATGAAGAAAGAGTCATATTTACATATCTCCATATCTGGAGATTGGTTTTGGTATCGGGGGGAGGGGACATTTGGGTCAAAAGTCAAAGTGGCCACACAGCGGCAATGAACACTTAGAAAATGATGCAACAACTGCCAGGTAGGGGGATGTCAGCTTAGACATACCGAGTATTCAGGTACAATAGAGCCTGTGCCCACTACTCATAAGCGGGGTATGCTTTTGGTCTTGCAGCCTCGCTATACTGTTCCCAGCCGCCCTTACACAAGGCTTCTTAGAAGGCAGATCTATGCACCCGGTCACTGCTCTACATCTGTACAAGATCTGGAAATATTGATTAGGTGATAATTAAATTGTCCATCCCAGCTTGATATGGATTAATAATTGCCCACTAATGCCCTCCTGACATTCTGCTGTATTGACTCGATACTGTTTGCAGCGGTGCGCCGATAATTATGACGCTTGGCATTCTTCATTGTGTCCCTAATGAGACCAATCAGAGTTGGCTCGACTTTTGCCTAAGAATTAGAAAGGAGTGAGAAGGAAAGATAGATTTTCTCGGAGGACCCATTAATCAATGATTTGGGCCTTATCACAGAGATATTTCCTTGTCTTACAGGAACGTTTCTTTCCTTTCATTCATCATTTCTTGATGTGTAATTAGTGCTATGTCAGGATAAGGATGAAGTGTCATACTATTTGGGTCCGATTCACGAAAAAGAGGGCATCTTTGGACAAACAGCATCACCACAAGGAGAACTATAAATACTGAGATGAGAAGGTGGTATGGGCATCGTGCCACTTCACTGCTTCGACTTCCTCAATGCCATCTGTGAGTGTTCCTCCTCTGGCATTCTCACAAAGGCCGTTTGGGCTTTTTTTTTCTCCTTTGTCCCTGTTTGCTAGGTTTAATGAGGTTATTTACTTGAGCCTCACCTCCCAGTGTTTTCATCACAGTGGGCATTGCAGATAGGGCTTCACGCAGGGCATGGGGCAGATAAAAAGTTTGGACAAAAGATGATAAATGTCGCGAGTGGAGACCGGAATGCAATCTGGCCACCACGATGCAGAGATGCTCTAATGGCTTCCCAGCGAGGAAGGAGGGAGGCACTGTCGAGATGGCAACATGATAAATGGTGCCGGGATAGCCGTAAAGGACTGAAGGCAAGACGGGGAAAAAGAAAAGTCATGGAAAGGGGAGGAAAAAAAAACAAAGATGACCACAAAATGAAATCTAATTAATCTGGACTTGGTTCCCTCTTCTGACAAATATAGTGAAGGAGAAGAAGGGGAAGGGAAATTGTTTTTTAGGGACAAGTTTGGCCCCCACCTTCCACACCGCTCCACTCCCCTCGCAGGTGGAAAAGGCAAAGGGACGGGTGGGTTCTGACAACGCTGCTGCACCTGTGGAGTGATTAATGACAGCGTGAGCTTAAGCTCGCCAAGGAGAACCCCGGTATAAACATAATTCTTCTGCTATTTACCGGTACATTAAACAAATAAGAGTTTTTTTAATCATTGTGGACCTTTCGTTTTCACTTGCGGATGTAATGCTCATTTTACTGTACAATTTTAAATTCCCAAATAGTTTCTAAATGGTTAAATACTATTATCATATAAATCATTCACATATGTTACAACATGCCAATATAAATACTTAATTGCCTCACAGAAGAATAGAAAGAGAAAGTGGATACGACTGCATTATTGCCCATTTAGATTCAGACCTGTTGAAGCGATATCCATACTTTTTCAACATAGAAGTGGAAACTAAGTGACATGCCACATTGTCACACACTGGCAAACTGACACGCCATCAGTTTGACCCGCTTCAACTTGAAAAAGTCACTTTGTCTTTCCTTATGTGCTTAAATGTGCTAGATTTTTAAGAATATTCATGAAGTTAACAATCATGCCGAGTCAATGTGCCGACTTACTATTTAACCTTTAATCTATGTGAGAAAACGGATGAAGCCATTACTTACTGAGGGCCATCGTACCTTTTGGCATTTTGTGACAATGTCGTTGGCTTTTTACTCTCTTCCTCGCAGTTTCACTACTCTACATTAAAAGCCAATAGCTCCAGCCTTAACTCAGTTGCGCTTTTAGAGTGATTCAGATAACTGTGAAAAGAGCATTTCCTTTATGACCAAAAGGACGCTCTTATCACATTATCTCGACTCACAATTAAATTAACTGCACTGTCTGTACAGTATTTCTATGAACGTACATGTAACAGAAAACGTGCACAGAAAAGCCACACACATTCATTTGTCCAGTGGACTAGAGCCCATTACTGCTGGCAAACATTTGCACTTGAGGCCAGCGCCTTTGTTTACCCTCTTGCTCTGTCAACTGAGGCTCGGTTTGGCATAGAGTGAAAAGGACTAAGAAGAGAAGCGCAACAAACTCCATCAATCCAAAGGCCACATCTCCGGACCCCAACGGTCTTTTACCCCGAGGAGGCTCCTCGTCCATAGAAATCGCCCCCTTTTTCTAGCCAGCCTCTGAGAAAATATCAGACAGTGTTTTATTAAACAAACGCAAACAGTTGGAAAAATATAGTATATAGTATCTGGGAGGCATATTATTTACCTCCCTGTGAACTATCTAATCCAAAATTGTCATGAGCCAACCGTTTTAAGAATGTACATCGCTTTTGGATTGGTTCCTTTTTTGGTTAGATGCTTACCACAGAGCAATTCAAATCTTAATTTCTGGTTCTGGACGGATTTCTAATCTGGACGTGCTGTATTCCACCACCCTGATCATGTTCAACTTTAATGTGATGGAAATATTGCCCATGGCTAAAGCACATGCTTTCTTTCTTTTTTTTCTAATCACATTACGAAATAGGATTTCAATAGTATATTTGGTACATTTTCTAAGTTTTGTAACCAGATACTATGATGGTAAATTTCCAGGTTGATTAATATGAATGTATCTTTAAAGCCATGGCTCTAAAGCATAGTGTCTAGTAACACCCGCACACTGTGTGTGTACACGCACACACACACACACACACACACACACACAAAACCATGCTCTTCAAACTTCTACACATCTCCAGATGAATCATCCCCATCTCCACACACATCAAGAAAGAGCGTCTTTTATTTTAAGTGATCTGAAGCAGTTAATTTAACTGGAGTATTTTAATTGTGTCCCCTGAGGGTTGTTGTTTTTCGCTCCTTGGGTGACATTGCACTGTTTGCTTCCAATGGAAACCCCATCCGCCGGGCTGACCCTGATACCACCCGCCCTCATTTGTTTCCCAACTGTAGCTCTTCAAAGACGTAGCCACACACACAAGCGCTGAACACTTTTCTTTCGGGGTTTGTAATTAGCTATTCAAAGACCTCAACTTCGATTTACTGCATGTGGTTTAGTTGGAGACATATTGACACAAACAAGCCTCTAATACACAACGAGTGTGTTTTCCTGCAGTACTGCATGTCACTCACGTAATGCAAAACAAACAAAGACAACTCATTTTTCAATATTATGACAATCATTTAAAATGTAATTAATTTTGCCATTTACATTTGAATTTTTACATATATTATATACAATGCTGCAGTTCAGAGGGAACATTTTTACCATAATTATTGTTAATTTATTATTAGTAATTAATTATTTTATGAACTTTGGTTTCAATGAAATCAACCAGGGAGCCAGCAAGTTGACACATACAATTAAACAGCATGTGTACAGCATCATACAATAATTTAAACTAACATACTGCTTTAGCCATTTAAGACATCCAATCACTGCATGGGCACTGAGGCCGGTCCACAGATCGCTATCAGGCCATGTGTGTTCTAAATAGCTGGATTGGTGGTCTCTACAAGGGCGATCAGAAAACGGCTTTGCAGTAGTTTTGAGTTGCGTCTCTAAAGCCTCTTTTGCACATCCTGCTCAAGATGGGAGTGGTCTGTCATTACTCTTCCTCACTGTTCTGTAGAAGAAGTAGAGACAAACTGTAGGGGGCATTGTTAATCGTCCGCTAAGGAAGCAGCGGTGTTCCTCACAGATCTGAATCGACGTCAGCACGAAAAGTGACAGCCCCGCACGGTGGGACTGCACACAAGTTAGAAGTTGTGTGACACGTCAGCATGCGAGATATAAGCATGATGGTGACTGTGTTTGGGTAAGAGTGAAAAAAAAGAAGCGGCAAAGCCGGTGTAATGAGGGGTCTCATTTAAAAGCAGTGTTGAAAGATTTATACACAAACGGAGCTTATGGGTAAAAGTGTCTGGAGAGAGATACCGTGCAGTATTCTCACACATACACTTGGGCCCCAAAAATATTTGGCCACATCACTATTTTTTTGTATTCGTCATATGATTAAGGAGAGGACTCGTAGCAATACGACGCCGCTGGGGAGTGGACGGAAAGCTCCGCTCTGACGGAGCAGCTTGGGACTAGTCCCGCGCCATCCCGCTGCAATCAGCTCACCCAGGAACGGTTCCAGGTGTTGGGCGACAGAAACCCCTTGTTAGACTGACAGGCCTTTAGCGACTGATCCCCAGATACCTCCACAAAGACAATCTAATTCTGTGAAAAACACTGGAGTGGAATATGCTGCCAACGTCGTTTGCCAATAAATGAACAGTTGACAATCCATGACATTTCCTCATCTCTGACAAATACTGCTCCACGATAAATAGAAAGCTTGAAATACAGCCTGTAGTCAGTATTGTCTGTTTCTGCTTTTAGGGATTGGTGACCGGCCCCAAGACCACGATCGAAGCACCCTTAACCCGTATATATAGGAAGTTAGAGTTAAAACCTCGCAGCTCAAGGCTCGGTATTACAAGACTTGGCTCTTATAACATATAGCCACTCAATAGTACATTCACACGATACTCATCTCAATGACTAGTATTCAGAATGCTTTTACCCTCGTGTGTTCGGACTGATCACACTCATCGGTTTTGGCTTCCGAAATGGAAAGCTGTTTTTGGCCTCAAAAACATTTCAATCGCAACCATCTTTCTTCCTCTTGTTTATGTGTAAACTCTTCCTTCATTGCTGCATAAAATTAGTGGCCTGTGAAAGGTCACTTTGGTCCGTGAGTGACTGTTTGTGGTACCTCCCCTGCATATTCTTTGTCCCCAGCAATAGTTTTTGGGTTTTGAGGATAGCCATGACGACGGCTCGCTGCAGAGAACAGTATGCAGAGATTTCAGGTTTCTCAGAAACTGCATCTAAATTGTAGTTTCAGATTCCAACATTGTCCATATTTATTCCCAACAGAGTTCTGAAATATTCCCTGAGCTTTACAGTGTGATAAACTGGTGGAATGTGATGGTTGGACTTACACTAGACATAAGAAAAAAAGCCTGTTTATTGTTTTCCCCGAAGAGCTTGGTTTAGGTGTAACCTCCTTTGCTGAACTTGGGGACATTCACACGATATCTGAGCTACAAAGGAAGCCAGTTGTCATAGAGCAGGATTGCTGGAGCATGAGCTAGTTAGCCTGTAAGCGCTTGAGAAAACACAGTGCAGGGAATGTGTCACTTCTTCTGGCCTTACAACTGGCATCCATCGGAAAAGCCTTGGCACAACTTATCCATACAATTAAAGTCCGCTTAAATATACAATGCCGAATCGCTGGAATGATTTGCAACATAATCCATCTCTGCTCCAGCTGAGACAAATATGAAGCAAGCGTTTTTTCCACTCCGTGGTTGAGGGAAAAGACAATTATGTGACGTTTATGCTGTCAAAAAATACAGTAGGACAGGCCCAAGCATAATGTAATTCTCTCTCGAGTACAGCCAGTCAAATGCATTGCTTATTTGATTTTCCATTCCACTTTTCCTCATCCATATCTTTTGATTTCTGCTACATGTAGTGGAAAACCAGCAGCTTTGTAGATTCTCATCTGCACATGCAGCCATGGTGATATTTCCATATCAATCTCCCATAAGATTTACATCACATGGTGGTAGGAGCGTCTGAATCATACACAATCATTTCCCCTTATTATCTACACGTGATTACATTGGCAGTAAGCCGACAGGCCAAAAGAATGTTTATCACTTTTGCCATTTTTAACATCTTTTCAAGTCTGTGCAGCCCCGGCATGATAACTATTGGCCATTTTGCTGCAGCGCTGCCATTTAATGAATCGTTCCATTGCCTCGTGGATAACAGAATGAACGAATGGCTTTCTGTGTTAGTGGCTGCCACTGCCTATCCTATCAGATAATTAACTTTTTGCAAATAGACTGCGCTGACTACCAAACAGAGTAAGCCTGCACAATTAGAATTACTTATCTGTGGTCTCTTTTTTCCAGATGTTGGAGGAAAAACAAGCACGACAAACAAATCCAAATTTCATACTTCTTATTCTACAGTTTTTCCCTTAAATGAACACACATACATGTGCACGAGATTTGTGTATTTATAGACAAATGCACAATTAATGAATAAGGGAGGATGTCTTATTGTCTCTTTATTATTTTGCGTCTTCGTTCCACAGCCTCACCCCAGATGTTCAGCATCTCCTACAGGAGGATCTGATGTTTTTATACCTCCCTCCCCCTGCTCTTCTCGTTTTCTTTTTTCTCTCTCTTGCGAATGGTCTCGCGCCAACAGTGGCACAATTCAATATTTATATGTTTCCTTCTGTTTGGTTTCAACCGCAAAGGGAGGTGGGCTTTCATGTGTCGGATTTGCCACAGCAGCGATTCAGTTCCAGCTTTTAAAGCGTTGGGGGCCGTTTGAACAAAGCCATCTGTTTGAGTGGGCCGTTTTATTAAGTGACAAACTGGATCCCTCTACATCGCTAATGTGTCCCGTGGGAGACGACGCTAGCTTGTGTGTGTGTGTGTATGTGTGTTTGTGTCTGGTAGAGACACACACAGGAAGAGCGAGAGATAAAAAGGGCTACACGTTTTGGCTTCGCAAACATTGCCGTGTACTACGGGGGGAAAAACCCCATCACTGACGTTCTGTCATTGCAGAACTGCGAGACTTTTGCTTCATCTTCAATGATAATTCAACAGGGGGGGCCTTTCAGATGCCGTCTCATCCCATGAAACACAGAATAAGACTATCGGCACTGTTCCATAAATAAACCCATTATATTTATTTAATGGAACCTTCCTGAATTTTCTATTGTCCCAAACCCCCAATTTATTAATATTGTTCACCCATTCGCAATGTCTCCATGCGGCGAGAATATTCTAACGCCTCTGAGAGTGTGTTGCTGTATGTGTATGATGGGTCGTGCACCTCTGGAGCCCTCCCTCCCCCTGTCAGATAATTTGTCAGTCCATTAAATGTGGGACAAGTGCATTAGCCATTCTTTTTGAAGCTGTTGTCTGTACAAAAGTGCCCTAACTCCTGCAGAGCTTTTGCCAGAAGCTGAGGCCTTGCATCGGCGTGCCAACGAGAATGAGTTACGCACACTTAGTGGGGTTAAGGAAGTCCCATTGGAATATGATTCATGCCATCTCAGTCATTGGGATAAATATTTGACAAGCAGCCGTGTTGTAATTGATGATATGCATTTATTTATTCACGGGAGACTCTCGGCGGCTTATGAGCCAAATAAGAGACCCCGACCCCATCACAAAATGGACCTGCAGTCCTCGCATCCACATGCAGTTTCAATATTAATGTGTCATTAAGCTGCATTTTTGTATCTTCTATTGAATTAGTTTTGCATAATGACTGTTAGGAATTTTGCTGAGAGAGCAAATTTTAGCAGTTGGGAGGTGGGGGGGACAGTGTAGGAGAAGGCTTGTATTATGAACTTCATTATGTGTGACATGCAGCACAATATTGATGGAGGAGCAAGTCCTCATCATTGCACTGCATTAAAACCTCTGCAGTGAATTAATGTACTATTCCTGATCCAGTAATTAACAGTCATTCGGGGGCAATATCCCTTTTCTAGTAATCACTAATTGCAATAAGAATTTCAGTTCCCATTTAAGGCGAGATTACCGATGAGCATGCAATTCAAATCAGCCAACAGTTCTAATTAAGCTCTGATTCCTTTTCATTCTTTCTGCTTTGTGAGCACATACAATGTGCAGTTTGTTTCCTCAGCATTACAAAAGGCACATTTTTTTATCATAATGTTGCAGATAGAGAGCTGTGTAATGTAATGTGTGCGCGGTTTAGCTTCTCTCTCTTTTTTGTGTGCATTGTTTATCTTGGTGTTTGCGCGCCGGCATTACGACATGAGGTCACATGTTTCTGAACACTATATGGGAAGTGCATTAATCCATAGAGGTGGTGCTACTTTATCAACCACTCAACTGCAATCACCAACAACCCCCATCCCTCTGCACCTTTTTTCATTTAAATTTAAATACCACGACAGTGAAATTGTCGCAGTGGACTTTCAGAACACTTAAATGATTAGATAAAGTCAAATGTCCGAGAACTGTATATGACGTGCATCCCTTTTACCCTCTTCCAACATTAGCCATCCCTTTCAGTCCTTTTTGCACCACTTGCAGCCATTGTGACAATTCATCAATAGCGCAGAACTGATAGGCTGCGGCTTAAAGATGTCGAATGAGGTTAATGGCATCTTTAAATGTTCCTTTATTCCACCAGTATGTCCAAAATGGAGCTGGGTATTTGCAGACTGCCACCCAATGTGTTAGGATTAATTATCACCCTCCACAACCCCACCTCACCCTGCAAGTTAAAGATTCAGAGAGGAAATGGCCCTTTTCATGCAAATGAAATTGAATATGTCAGTCAGTATAATTGTGAAAACCGAGCCGTCTTGGACTGGTGTCTGTGCCGAATAGAGGTTCCAACTGAAAGTGGATTTATTAATGTTCGTCTCTCCACTCTTTGATTCATGCTCTTTAATGGCTTGGCAGATCAAACTTTAGTCATGGCGGAGCTCTGATGACTTGAACTGTTTTGCCCATTATAAATGAAACCCAGACTCTGATCTTTTTGAGAACAGTATTTAAATGCATGTTTGGCTGTAAGTTAAGCCAATATCAAACAAACTTGTAATAGATGCAGATCCCTAAAATGCTCTCGCGTGATGTTACAAAAACATGATATCATTGGCCTCAGTTACGCATTCCACTCAGCTTATAGTCTCGCTCTGCAACAGGTTCTTTAAGTTTTCCCCAAGTTCTGTAGAACACAAGCATTTCATTCACTGCTGGTTCAAACCAAACGGTACCAAAACTAAAAAAAAAAGCTGCCCCAATGTGGTGATGATCCTGTTAGAACATCGTATTGATTGATCATACCACTGAATTTAAATGGTAGGTTTAAAAGGCCTCAAGAGAGGGGCCAGAATAATAATAAGGATAGTTTATAGAAGCAGCAACAGTAGTAAAATGTGCTTCCCAGATTGTTGAAGGCTTCCAATTTCCATTTATGTCTTCCCATTAAAAAAATATGTACTTCCAGGCATGAAATGCTCTGCCCCCTCAGCCCTGCGGACATGGGTGTTCTTGAAAACGGTAAAGGCTCTCAGTCAGCCACCGAATTATTAACATGGCGTTGATCCATGAAAAATAGAGCAAAGGATGCGATGATGCTCTCCTTGCTTTCCATTGGCAGAGATGTGAACGAGGTTACACTATGACCTCAAGGGAGAACAGGCACAGGCCCATGTCACCAACCGTTTAGCTTGTGACAGGCTTTGCTTCTCATTTGTTTGCTGGCGACAGCTTAGCACTGGATTAACAGGTGCCTATCCCCGCTATTAATTCATGGTTACCTCTCGAAGGAGATACAAACATGCTGCAGAGGTAACGGGAGCTTTGACTAGATCGCAGTTCAATTGTGATGTATCCGATTTGATTAAAGGCCAAACAGTGTGCGCACCCTGAACTCATTACATTAGTTTCTGTTACTAATCAACATGATTGCAGGTTCATTTTTCCACTTTCTTATTATAGACATGTTTGTGTTTTAATGGTTGTTGCAGTTTTCCAACACAATCCTTGTAAAAATCAGGGTTCTGTGTTAAAAGGCGTCTTTGTGCTGCATGGACAATGTTTGTTCATAGACCAAATCATTTTAGTCGCTGTCAAGGTCTCGTCATGGCGTTGTTCAGAGAAAACAGAGGTTTCAATCAGCCTTTGTCTACCTGCAGCCATACGAGGAGTCGACCAAAATGGATGTTTGTCAGCGGCAGACCCAAAATGGGGGTATGATGGTGCTATCAGCGGCCATGTCTGTGAAAACACCATTACCTCCATGTCACGCCTCAATCACTCCCCATTGTGCGATGACTCCCCCCCACCCCCACACACCTCCAGTGCTGATCTCCCGTACATGTCCTAGTAGTCTATCACAGCCGGCGTGGGGAGACGCACCGAGCCATAATGGATGGCCCCGGAGCGAAAACAGCCCCGATAGCATATCAATTACCCATCAGCACCCTCTTGGCTGGGTGACAATGCGCACCACACCCCGGCAAAGTCAACGAGATAAAGTGCAAATTCAGATATAATGGTGCTTTTTGCCGCGTACAAATTACACAGTGTCAACTCCGCTTCCCACCTGTCAGATCTGTCAGCGCGCTGGATGAGAGAGAGCCTCTGAGAAGCGTGTGTGGGTTTATTTTAATGTATGTGGGCATGTCAGGAGGCAATCAGGTGATTTCCCTCGACTCATTTGCCCGGTGGAAGCCCAGCTGCTTGCCTGTTTATCTATTCGCCCCTTTTGATTGCTGACCACACGTTATGTCACCTCTCCGTGAAGCCTGCAGGTTAATGTGTCCCTCTCTCGCAGCGCCGCCGCCATCGCCGCCGCCGCTGCTGCTGCTGGGCAGTACAATCTGGGAGGGGAAATCAGTCTACACACAGGCACACGGGCAGGCACAATTGCACACACAGATGAGGTGATTCAGATGGTTGGCATTACCGCAGCTGTGTGGCCCTTAATGGCCTGCTGAAGTGATTGATAAAAGGCAAACAGTTGCTCCGCAGGGGGACAGATGGAGCTGCACCTCCCACTGAAGCCGGTACTCAAGCTTTAGATGAAAATACTAGGGGAGTCTAACTGAGCACTACAGCATTATTGAAATTAGCCTTGATCATTATGATGGAGCTGGAATGTAAATCTCAAAATAAAAATCTCATCAGGCAGAGAAAGCTTCCTACTCATCCCTCTTATGTGGTTTTGAAACAATTCCATTTCTTGGAATTGAAACGGAATTGAGAATTATTTTAATGGCTGACTAAACCTGAATATTATTGGGTGAATTTTACTTTACATTTAAATTCTACAAATCAAATTACAAGAATATGGTTGCAGCTCCCAGTAGATGGGAACATCCACACAAAGCAAACACTGTTCCTCTGTTATTCTCTCACCTCCACTCCCCTGCATTTTTAGCATTTCTATCCTCATTGCCTTTACACTTGACTTGTTGTGCTGAATTGAGTCACCAATTAGGCGCATCAGAATGCTCACATTGCCGATCAGGGCGCTGCGAGGTTCTTATCAGGTTCGTGTCTGGATGGTGCGGGGCGCAACCCACGTTCTGATTGGTGGTTTTCTAGAGATTAGTGGTGTCTGCTACTGAACGGAGAGGCAAGCTTCTGTTTCTCTTCAACAGTGAGGAACATGTCAGCCTGTGTTGTTAGAAACACTGTATAGCCACATGGTTTATGTCTGGCATGTAGAACATGTGACTCGTAACAGCTTGTCGAGATAAATTACTTTTGAATGACACTTAAGGTTTTTCCTTCTTTGAAGAACTATTTCCCTCTATAGTGGCAATATAAAATAGTTACTCACTAGCGGCTTGAACACCTAATTACACAAAACACAGAAAAGGGTTACAAATAGTAGTGATTTCCATTATATCGTCTGCACGGTGTAGTGAACAATCTAAATCCGAAGAGAACTGTTTCTATACAGCCCACTATAAGTTGACTGAATTTGCTTTGGGACCGTATCAAATAGTGACTACAATGAGGGAAGAGGGAATATTTCTTGACAAAAGTTTTCTTAGTTTGTCTTAACACAGACCCAAATATATGACCACAATCAGATATAATCAAGCAGCATGTATATCAACTTCATTTCCCCAGTGATTGATCTCAACCCTTTCTTCCTTTCATCCCCACAAAAATGAAAAGAATTCCTCTTTAAAACTCCCTCCACAGTCTCAGTTATGCTTCAGAGATCTCAGTTATGTAGAAATACTCCCAGAGTCAAGATAAAATCCCCTGTCCTTTAACTTTAGATCGTAATCACTGATCCTCCATTTCCACTCGTACAATGAAGTCAGTACGATCTCTTGTCTTGACCTCTTCACGCGGAAATCTGCAACTTTGTTTCTTTCTCGTGCGTGTGACTTTATAAGAGAGATTACTGGCTCTGTCTGCAAAGCCTAGCGTGCTTACTTACTAACTATTTGTGTTATCTTTTATTCTGCTCCTGTCTCTCTCCAGCACCACCAAAGTTTTTAAGAACCCCCAATGACCAAACAGGCGTGCAAGGAGGCGTGGCCTCCTTCATCTGCCAAGCGACAGGAGATCCACGACCGAAGATTGTGTGGAACAAGAAGGGGAAGAAAGTCAGCAACCAGAGATTCGAGGTATTAGGTCTATTGTTCTGATGTAAAATGCTCGACAAAATGGGAATGCTTCAAGCACTGCTTTTGGCTGTGCTCGCACATAATCCATCGCTCTGAGCTCAGCCTGCCTGCTTGCTTGCTTGCTTTTCGCCATGACTCGCCACCAAGCATTAGCAGGCTCTAATAACCATGCTGGCTAGGCTTTTTTTCCTTTTTTTTTTACATGCACGAGTTTTAATGAGCAAGTACACAAAAGATCTGGGGACCGATTTGTAATTAAATAAAAAGACATGAAAAGAGCAATTGGACAGAAGGAAATGCAACTTGTGGTGTGACCCAGATACCTACATTAGCATCACGCCACATTTGCCAGCTTTATGCAAAGTGAAAAGGAAAGTAGCGCTTTCACTTCGAAATACCCTCTTGCTTTGTGGCGTCTTTATCTAAATGCATGTCCTACCGTGCTTAGTTTGGCTGAAGCTTTGATTTCTGGTCAGCTTTAATCTGCACTTGGGCTCAATACCCATGAGAAATAACACGTCGTTGCAGAACACTGATAAGATTTCTATTAATTTCTGTGTCAGTCCTCGGGACTATCGCGGTGTCACTTTTTCCACGCTCGGCTCGAGATGCCGTATTTGCTTGCTACTGCAAAGCAGCGATGGCTTAACGGAGCTCGGAGATCTCTTCCCGCCTTTTCTTTGCATCTCATGCCCGCAGAAATCTAATCTTATCAGAGTTCACTGCGTCGCCCGTCGTGCTGAATGCTAACACGCTAGTCTTCATTCTCTCATTGCTTCGCAAGGCTTGCTGGCTGTCGCCATTCCGCGCACATTCAATCATGCACTGCCTCCTCATCTTCTAACAAAAACCCATTTCTTTTTTGAAGTCTCGCAACTTCCTTTCTAATTCCGCTGCTTTGACTATGAAAGGAGGGCATTTGAATTTTTCTCACCGTCACCTGCTGTCAGCTTGAATGCCAACACCGCTAAAGCTCGGCCAATGAAATGTTGAGGTGTATTGTTAACTAACACATGCACAGATGTATTGTGAACTTTTAAAATGTTTGTAGGCCTCTGCGTGCGTGCGTGCGTGCGTGCGTTTGTGTGTGTGTGTGTGTGTGTGTGTGTGTGTGTGTGTGTGCGTGTGTGCGTGTGTGCGCGTGCGTGTGGAGCAGAGGTCTCAGGGCTATCTTTATTGAAATCTACCTCTATGCTTAAAAGAGATTGAGTTATGACACAGGGCTTTCTAGAAATCAGTGAGTATACAACATGTAGCATGCAAAACTAGCTGAATAAGCTACAACAAACACCTGTTTGTGAGCATTTTATGTGTCGTTCGTCCAATACAGTCGGTCCTGTCTTATGTACCACTATCTCACCTCATGGTACAACTGTCCGTTACCGTTTATCAAGCCACCTTTAACTGTTTGTGCTTGTTTCTGTCCCATTAACACAAGCCAGTGTGTCGCATTTCCAAGGGATAGAGTGTTAACTTTAAGAGTGGGACACATTCAGATTTCAATTTCTACAACCCGATATCCAAGTAAAGATTCTGACCAGCCTAACTTTCCCCATTCTTAAAGTTAGTCAGCCACTTCAGTTATTTAGATAGTGAATTGTTCCTTACCTATAAGACGGCACGTCTGAACACATACCAAATAGACATATCTACAACCAAAAGGCAAAATTATTATTTTATGTTCATCAAGTATGCAGTACCTACATGTTATCAAAACACATTTGAATACTGCACACATCCCGATGTTACTTGTTGCAATGTATATGTAGAGTATAACCACGACATCACTAGGGCTCAATGTAAGGTAGGCAGCAGCTTTATGTTTATGTCATGGGAAGCGCATTGTGTCAATCACCATCAGTGTCGAAAGCCAAATGTCCTCGACAGTGTTGTCTCTTACTTCTCTGCGGAAGGTCCCTCGCCCATCCTGAACCAAAAAATCTCCTTTAACATATCCTGTCTCTCGCACCTGCAGGTGATAGAGTTCGACGACGGCTCTGGATCAGTGCTAAGAATTCAGCCATTACGCACGCCCCGAGATGAAGCCATATACGAATGTGTCGCCTCCAACAGTGTTGGAGAGACGAGCGCGACCACCAGACTCACAGTTTTACGTGGTAGGTCCTTCTCAGCGACCCTGAAAGAAAAGCAATTGCACACACACATACACACACACCTCTACCATGCCCTTTTTCTCCCAGCTAACCCAGGTAAGCGTGAACGTACTTGTTGTTCTGTCCTTTCTCTTTGTTTCTCCCTGTAGCAGCGCACAGTCAAATTCAGTTACAGACTCTGGTTACACTCACGTTGCGTCTTTTAACTTGATAAGATTTAGTCCATTAGCCATTTAGCCGAGTAAGTTTCTGTTTCTAAGTGACTTAAGTCATTTGCATACAGATGCCTGACACAATAATTAAGATGCCAGTTGAATTATGCAAATAGCCATCCATTCCTAGCCTGTGGTGGTTTCACGGAAAAGCTCAGCAATAATTTTCAAATCAGTCATTTTTCATCTCTGCATTTCATCTTTGATATTCTCACGTGATTAACAAGCATATATTGTTTATGGTAGTATTCTAGACCCAAGATGCCTTCAGGCCAGTGGCTAGTGGCGGTTAGTAGCTAACCTGCTCTACACAGACATAACAATCCAGAATAATCCAGTTGGGAAAGGCTAGCCCCTTTGTTTACTTCCTGTAAACAATGAGAAGAAAAGTCAGATGACAAAATATCAAGTTGGTTGAAAGTGCCGCTTTTATAAGAAGCACTAAGCAACATTTTATCTTGATTACACACAACATTCCATTCAAAGGCAAAATATGTGGTGGCCCTGAGCTTAAAAGGCTGAGTAATATCTCTCTAAAGAACGACTTGTTTGGCGCAGAATGGAGAAAATGGCTTTAGAAAAATGCTTTGGGCTGCCTGAATGAGGTGTGCGCCATTATGTACCACAATTACACAACATGGCAAATGAGTTTCTATTGAGAGGGGTGCTTCCATCCTATAGAAAAAAAAAGCTGGCTCTGCGACTCTCTGAAGCCCCTTCAGCTCCCCGCGACTCCCCCCGCTTCTTATCTCACCAATGAGCCAACAAAAGGCCCTTTGCACTGTCTCCAGAGGCAGATTGAAAAAGAAAGGTGGCACGTTCACATGCAGCTCTCGCCTGTTTGCTCTGGAGCACAAAGTGCGGGTGTGTGTTCGTGTGCACGTTCTCTCACATGCAATACTCTGTGCATTTCCTGTTCCCTTTCGCTCTTGCTCTGCCTCTGTCTGTTTTTTCCCCCTTCACACACACCCACACACACACACACAAATAGATAGCTAAGGGACGGGTACAGAAGCTGCTCTTCCCCGCTCCACGGCCTAGCATTAGCATGTTTATTACCATTTCCATTTTGCTCTTCTGCTCGCGCTCCTTTCCCATCAATGTATTGAAGGTGAGTAGCAGCCTATCACGGACCAAAAAAATAGAAAAACAGGAAAAGAGCTTTTTTTCTTTCTCGCAGTTATTGCAAATAAAAAAGGAGATGCTCCCTGTCCTCAAATTGCCTCCAGTGGATGCATATACACTCCAAAATATTGGCATTGTGAATGATAAGGTGCACTATTTCTATATATGTCCATTTCACTCCCCTCCATCATCACTTGAAATGACGCCACAGGTATTCAACCTATTCTCGCGTCAAAATGTATTTGTATGCGCGCACACACACACGCACACACACACACACACACACACAGGTAGTGAAACAGCAAATAATAAATCACAGACCTGATTAATTATTATGAGCGGTGATAACAGTCTTGGCTTGATAGACAAAAGGAAAGGAAGCAAGATGAAAATCAATTATATACAAAAGGGGAAAAGCTGCCACAGCGCTGGCCACAGACACGGATAAGCATTACTACGATAACAAACTCGAGCTCGCCGTATTCTTTGAGATTACACTTCAATAGTCATAACGTCAGTTGTAGACATCCACAATACGGCCAAGCTGAATAGTATTTCCAGACCCAACATAAGGATGACTTTCAGGAAGCTTGGCGTAAGCTGACACACTGCATTGTGGGTGCAGTGTTTAGTATGGGTAACACAAGGTTACCTCAAGGAGGCTTTATGTATTATTTAAGAAACCAAAAAGCTCCCTTCTTTCACAGCTACTTGGTACCGTACAATAGCCAAGTGCAGCTGGTTTGCCACTCATCATTCCACATGACATAAACTGCAGTTTGAAAAGGGCTACGACACATTTTTTTAAGTCTGATTTGTCACCGTGACCAGCAAAAACATGATTCCTCTCCTCCTTTGGCCCTTTTATTAGAGCGTGTGATGCAGGATGGGGGAGATAAAGAAATAAGCAAATACAAATAAGCGCTTCTACACCAGGCCTAATACATATAAAGTGACTGTTTAGTTCATTTGGGCTCCAATGGTCTGTGGAAACAACTGCAAAGCATCTGTTGTGGGAAGCTCGCCACAGGGGGTGATGCCTAATTCCATGAAGGAAAAGCACATTGTTGTAATTGCCATGCGATGAGGAGAGGGGACTTGAGGTGACAAATGCAGTACTGGAGGACATTAGTATTCGAATGTGTCTTTAACTTGATGCTAAGTGCCATTAGCAATGAACTTCCAGGCGTAGGGAAGTGATTTGCATGAAAGGCGAACCCTGAAACGTAATGATTTCGCGAGTCAAATCTGCGAGGCCACAGCACGAGCTACCGGTTTCGTTAGTGCACACGTTTTTTTTTTTGGGAGACCCTCTGTTTTGATTAACTACGAGATGAACCGAGTCATATGTGACCCATGTCTTTGAATTAAGGTTGTCTTGATTTGCTGTGTAATTGAGAAGGACAGGATGGGATGGAGGAATGGAGAAACAGCACATTTTGGGTGTTATGGCTGGAATATGATTTCAGTGAAGTGGCATTTGTAATTTATGAATATGCCCTGCGTAAGATATCTCCTTACACGTGTGCACTCACGGGAAGCCTTTATATCTGTCGCTGTAGACGATGTTGGGGCATTTGCATTTTGTTTTCACAAAAGTAAAGAATAGAAATAATCAGAAAATGTAGCAAAAAACACCCCACAGGGTCCACACTCGCTGCTAGGAGTAGTTTCAGCAGAATGATGTGTGGATTTGAGTGTTGCAGTTCATGATTCAGGCATGATTAAGGATTTATATTGCATCCTCACACTCCCATTATGCTGTCAACAGCCATTTCCTGTGCCCCACACACAAGCGTGCAAACTTATGCAGCTGTGCACAACTTGACAGTGGGAGCGGAAAATGGGAAGCCACTCTCCTGTGACGGGAAAACAGAATGCATCATTTCCATTTGTATGGAATGGTGCAATGGCACGGTCGAAGCCATGTAGCTGAGACGGATCTTTCCCTGTACAATAAAGGGGCTGCTCCACGATCAGTGATTATTCATAGACAACGTATGCACTCAGCTCTTTGTCATCGTCGCCACAAAAAGGTCTCACAACCTAATAAAAGACACCAAAAGTTGCTTGATTTGAATTCCAGGCCTTGTTAACTGATATCTTCGAGATGCTGGTCAACGCAAACTGCATGGGTAAATAAAACATACTACACTTTAAAAAGTGATTGATACTAAAATTTTTAAATATCTAAGTACCTTAATACTCATTCATAACCATCATTTTTTAAATATGTGTGCTCTTGCACAATTTGCCCAATGTATAAGGCTTTCTTTCCTCCAAGTAAAGGATGAACAAAAGCCGGTCTGCATGCTCAAATTGCTTCGCGAGATGAATGCTGTGTCAGCTGTCTCGGACTGTCGGAGCAAAGGATGCAGTGGGGATGAAGCAAGTGACCATTGTGAAATTACTGCGGGGGGGCAGCAGCTACCATACAATTGGTTGGTGTACTGGCGGGAGCTCTATAGATGGCGAGACCTGGGCTGCCACGTGGAACACTCAATTTTGTTAGAAAAATACATTTTTTTCCTCCAAAAGTGCTGGGGAAACATGCTGACTCACTGTCGGAGTTTAACTCCTTTGTTACACTATGATATTATAGACTTCTTGGAATAGCACTACCTAAGTGGTCGGTCCACTATGAAGCGCAGTGGGTCTGGAATTATCCTTTAACGGTATGTAACATGATTTTCTTTGTCACCAGTTCCGGTGTTTCAGAAGCCACAATTGTTTTTGCAGGTTTTTCATTATATGAATAAGGGGTGTTTTCCCTTTTCTTTTTCTTCTTCTCTGATAGCAACATGCTTTCTCTCTCACCTCAGCATGTCGGGAGAAATAGGGGCTGAGCACAACTAACTTCACAGATCATCAATTATCTTCATTTCCATTAGATGTTTCATAAAATATCCAGGAGTTATTGCTTGGGATTTGGCCAATACTTATTTGATGCTTCTCTCCCCTTGATTCCCAACTTCTCCCTCTCTCCTATGCGACAGAAATGGAGCATATGATGACAAGCTATTAATTGTTGTAATTAAAAAGATGGAGTCGACTGTCCCCACAGAAATTGATCTCCTCTCAGAAAAAAAGAAAAGAAAAGAAACCACACACCCCCTTATATCTTACTGTGTGGCTAATGGTGGGAGCCAATCAGGTTCTGTATTGTATGCAAGATGATTTAAGGCATAACCGCTGCCAACAAGATGGATGTTCGACTTTAAAGTCTGCATAGTGTGTGAGGAAACATCTGTCGGAGCCACAAAGGCGCTTGGACTGCACACTGAACATGATAGATAACTCTGCACACACCGTGGCTCTGTATGTGTTTGAATTCAAGTGAAGACAGCCTCCTGAATTAATAATTATTGATTCAGACAAATGAGGAATGTGTTTTCTGTTTGTTTGTTTTTCTTTTTCCCTCTCTGGCTTGAGATGCCACTCTTCTCCACGGTGACATCGCCGCGCTGGCGGCGTGATTCGATCACGGGGGATTCAAACATGCAAATTGTCTCCCACATCTCGTGGAAGCACAGTCCCACAGTAAATAACTAAATGAGGAAAAAGGAGGTTTTGACACCTGAAACATGTTTCCTTGAATATACAATGTAGTGTATGTTTAAATAAACAAAAAACTGAGTCTACATGCAGCCACGCTAACCGTTTAGCAGCATGCTACTGTTGAGCAGGTATAGGATCACACCTTAGTCCGGCATGTTAGCATGCTTACCTTTGCTTGATCCTCAAAAATTCTATGTATTAATGCCAATTAGAAAATCTCATCTTTTTTTTCTTTTTTTCTCTAAATTTGTGCAAATTACACCGTAAATGGCAAAACATAATATACACGTAATCCATTAGCTAGACTGCAGTGTACGCAAGGTCAGAAAAAGAGGAGCATGCAAGTCTGAGCCAGGTAGTCGAGGGGTTCTAATATTAGTAGCTTTGATCTCAAGTTGTATTCCACAAGATTAATTGGGTACTGCCGGGTCTTCCTTAATGCATCAAATGCATTTCAGAAACTTTCCAAGCTGTGAAGGCTGCTCGCTAAATTAAAACCAAACAACTTTGGACTGAGAAAGTGGCAAAAATTGATTTTCGAGTGTAATGAGTTGTCTTTACATTATCACATTCAAAGATGAGCGCCGTTAGTAATTGCATGTTTTATGGCTGCATGAAAGGGGGACAAAACCTGTGAATCACAAGTTCCATTGGCGGTAAACCCGAGCTGTCGAGTCTCAAAACATGTGGCCTCAATATCGAAATTTCCATAATAAAACAATGCAATCCACTGCCTGCTGTGACACCCATCATCCCCCCTCGTCATGTTTGGCGCGAATGCCCGTGTGATGAATTTGAGAAGCCTGATATAACCCTGATTTCCATTAGGGCCCTTTGAGAGCCAAGAGGTCCTTCTCTGCAGGATGCCAGCAAGCATGAATAATCTTTATACTCCCCTCTCCTGTAGCAAGCTTTTAGCTCTATCAATTATTGAAATGGCTGGTGCTCGGTTTTCCCTTTCTCAGAAGGAAGTGAACTTGTATGAATTCGGTACCCGCAGACATTTATACAGCGAGTCTCCCAGAGTACTCGTCGGGGTCTGATGATACCATGTTCAAATTGAAGAGTCCTGGGCCGTGACCCATACAGATATCTGGTCATGCGCAAAATGCTAAAAGTGATTAAAGCTCAAAGGATTTTGTGGGAGCATTCTGGCAGCTGATGGGATGCTTTCTTGCCCGGAAAGTAATACACACCACGCACACACAGATTGTCCCCTACAGTCCATTTAACCTTAACGTACACCAATTTCTGGTCATAATCAAATGATGCCATGAGACGATCCGAGCCAAAGCCTCAGAAATGCCCGTTTGATCTGACCCACCTGCTTCTGAATGTATAGTACATGAAGCTTAATGAAGCAACTCAGTGTCTCACAGTTTTGCCTTCTGTCTTGTTTCTTGGCCAGTCGGCAGACTTACCCGATCGCTGGGTCTCTCGAGCCCTCGCCGGCTCCAGCTTCTGGCCTTTTATAAGCGTCCCCTGAAAAGACAAAACAAATTATTAATACTATTGTACGGTAAATGTTGAGACACAAACGTATACTTTATTAAACTTTGACTCATCAAGCATAATATAGTCATCCCAAGTGGGCGGTAAAAGGGTGAATACACAAGAAAAGACTGAAAGACAAAAAACGAACAGATGTCTCGCAGTATCTGCTTCAAAGTGACAGGGGTGTCTCCAAGGAGGAGGTAGTGTGTGGTTGTTTATATATTCTCTTCCACGTCCTCTTTATTGGTGAATGTTTAATGCTCTCAAGAGGATCGAATGATGCTTGACGGACTGTTTCGAGAAAAAAAAGACACTTCCTAAAGTGTGTTTTTTTATGGAGTCGACAGAAAGTCGGTAACATCCATTTTACCTTTATGTTTGGCTGATAATTCAAAGCGTTGTCAAATTGTTTTCTCCCATCTCCTTTGAATATTGCTAATAATAACAGAAAAAGTGCTGATGGCAGATAAGATGACAGGAAGCAGATTTTTTTTTCTTTTTCTGCTTTTCCCCAACTCTGAATTAATGTGGCACTGCTTTCTGAAGCAAATGGAACCATTGCTCAAGGTAACAACCAGCAAATGGAATATGCAAAGCAAAATCCTGAAGAGGGCTGGGGAGGGACAGAAGGCAGAGAAGATGGAAGACAGACAAAGACAGATTAGGGCAGAGTCTTTAACATCAAGCATCTTCTAAAGTCTCGGATGAGCTGCTGCTGGATGGAGGCGGATGCAGACACTGAGTAAAGCAAATTCAAAATGACAATGTGGGAGAGAGACGTGATAGTAGGTAGAAAAGGTCCTGAAATCTATTCTGTTCCCTCTCCACTTCCCCCTAGGTGATCTTTACCCAGAACAGTACATCTGGCTGAGCTGATGTGTAGTCTGTAGAGCAAGAAGAGGGTGGAGGGGGCATCTGAGCGTAAATGGAGCTTTGTGCCTGGCTTCCTGCCGGCCTTGTTGCTCGCCCAGCCAGGCCTGCAGAGAAAGGCCCCCTCTCCGCCCTTCCCGCTTCATCTTGGCTTTTCATCTCCCTCTTTACCCATCCATTTCAGTACTATACCCCTTAGGGGTATCCGACACAAACACTCGCTCTCTGCTTTCATTCCCCTCCTCCAACTCCCTTTTGCTTATGTTGTAAATGGAAGAATATCACAGCTAATCCGTCATGTTTATGAATGACGTGGGGCCAGGGGAGAGTTGGGGCACCGTGCCAGAAGTGCCGCACATCTCCGCTGCATGCCCCGTGCTTGGCCGATTCAATTTTCTCACAGCAGCAACGGCCATAGAATATATCTCGTCAGACGGGGGTCATTTTAAAGCACAGTCAATTATTTTCGTGTTTCTCAATTTCAACCACCATCTCATCACTGCTTCTCTATGGCGCTCCCTACACAAAAGTCCTACAAGAGAGTAGCGGACTTTACCAAAAAAAAAAAAAAAAAAAATCTGTCCATGACTGTCAACAGTGTAGCTCCTCTCATTTGTGGAGAAACATGACAGATGCATTCTGTCTTTCATGGTTGGATATGAATATGCAAAAATATAAAAGTTAATGTGTGATCCCCAAAGGACATGTAATTGTACTTGTTTTACACGTGTTTAAAAGTGATTATTCACCATGACAATAGTGTGTCAACTTAAAGTTTTACAACTAGCTCTCCAATGTCATTCACAATGAGGAATGGCTTGAATTGTTCATCTGTGAAGGTTTTTCTGGGGGGAGGAAAAGGCTTGGTGATTAATAGATTGACTCTACAATGGTTTCCTCATAATCTCAGGCATTAGGCGAGCGGTTTTTAATGACAAATAAGCAGCATTCAATTAATTATACAATCTCAAAGGGGATTTATGGAAGAAACAATCAGTGCGGGGCAAAGGGGGAGACGATGCTATTTTTCACCGAGACAGAGTGCCATGAACCTCGGGTTACCAGAGCTCTCCGTGCCTTCACCTTCCTCCTCCTGTATTTCGTTACAACGTTCATCATCGCAGGATAGAGAACACACTGGAAAGTGTTTCTCAAGCCGTTCCTATTTTACTCCTTCAGGCAACAATGGGGGAAAATACAATTTTAGCGATAAAATTTGGATACTCGATGGTCCCTCGGTGTCGGCCCTCGGGTATTAGCGGTTTTCTCAAAGAGACTGCATTTGTTCAGCAAATTACTGAACTACCTTTTAGAGGTACCGAGCTAACGAGACTTAAATGTCACTTTGTGTTGAAGTGGGCCTGCTCCTCTTAAAACAATTATAGTGAATTGGAATTAGCTGCATGAGCCAATTCTGGCACATTCACAGTAATATTCATTAGCGCGCTCTATACCTGTTGCATCAACTGACGTCTTCAAGCAGACTTTCATCAGCCGAAGCTGCACTTCTTCTGCACCAAATTCACTATATTGGGACACGTTTGCAAAACATGTCACTTACGTTTCTGAAAGCCAGAGTGTCTGTCGGCTATTTGATTTTTACAGAACTACAGTACACAGTAATTGTTTTTATTTTAATTTTTCACCTGAAATCACCCCTCCGTCATATCCATTAGATGAAAATAGACGATGACTTGTATCTGTGACAAAAGGCCCTTGACACACAGACACATACATTGACATAATCCTCTCTCTAAGGTATTTGCCTCTCCATCAATGTTATTATGAAGCGTGCATTTGTATCCTCAGTCGAGATAAACGGATCACAGGCTTTCATGGCGAACTCGCCAGCACTGTGAGATCCTACAGGATTCCCTATGACCTCCGAGTGCTGCACTGACACATTTGTGAACCTAAACTGGAATGTTTCGCATGCTTTCCTACTTAACATAATCTCATATCAGTTTGTCTAATGCTTTGGAACATAAAGAATTGTGGCCCCGGGCATAAAATTGGGACGTGCGCTTAGATTTGAGCTCCTCTGGAGTTGTTTCCTGACTGCAAAATAATAATGATAAAACCAAATATGTCTTGATCCACGGAATGTATTAAAACAATTTGAAGGTTACTCCCCTGTGAACCCTTGAGAAACAACTCAGGAAGATGAATTTGAGAGTCGTCCCCTACCACACATTATTGGTGCCTTATTAGACAAAGTGCTGAGCGTTTTGTTTCGTATTATTGGATTACTTAAGCAATATCTACCCGCTGCAGGTGCCAGGAGGCTTATTTGGGAAATCTGGCTCAAAGGAAGTTCCAGGGGGAATCCTAATCTTATTTAGACTGGACAACATATGTGCCAAACAGCACTGGGATGTATCAGTGAGATAAATACATGCTTTGAATACTCTGATAGCATTTAGGGTAAATTCAGACATCTCAATTTGTCATTCTTTCTTGTTTTGCTCAGCAATGATGCACAGATGCTTGTATATTCTGAATGCTTGTTTGAGTTGTTGTCCTCTAAATAAATGATGCTTTACTCACACTTATATTTAAACTATTCCAACGATTGCGCCTGAGACAGTGTCAAGACATCCAATTAATGACGACGAGTGCAACAGGAGTCATTATCAAAACGTGTCGCATCTTATACTTAAAAACGTAAAGTCAAGTACAATAGCAAGTCAATAAAATCATTATATTCAAATGTCTGTTATTTCATTGGACACAGGAAATAAGGGCTACAAGCTCTAGTCCTAGGGTCAAAAAGTATTCCGGGAAAAGTTTCTTTGCAAAAGTGTATAGTTAGTGTTGTGGAAAGTAACTCTGTCTTAGTCCAAGTTTGAGAGTTGAACCAAGCTGCAGGTCGCTGATAAAGCAAAGGGTGGACTCAGATTTAGAACCTGTCAATCATTGGGTGGTAGATTGTAAAAGTACACCTTTGTACCGTAGCGCTAAGTGTACCTTGTAAGTAGAGCAAGGAAATCAACGATGTGGGTGAACGTGATGAAACATTAGAGAGAGGGGAAGAGAGGAATAGAACAGATGCCGTCATAGAATTGGCACAAAATGGAATTGCTGTCTGCCTTTGTTAATCAAGAGCTCTTACGTTTGGTTGAGTAATTTTGTTTGTGTGAAAACAAAAGCATAATTAACATTCCCCTCTCACATGCCAAAGGAAAAAAAAAATAATTGAATACGTCAGTTTAACAGGAGCCGAACAGAACATTTTGTTGAAGAGGATTCAGGTCGTCTCTGAGCGGATGTATTAACTAGGCTTGCAACACATTTTTGAGAACTGTAAACAAATTATAATGGACAATGTTGCCATGTTAATGTGTTCCGAATCAACAACCTCATTTTTGGAGAATAAAAAAAAGTGTATGTCACAAAGACCAAATGTCTGCCCTGAGAGTCTGGTTTAAATCTAACTTATGGATCTGTGTCAAGATGTATTTGCTATCATATTACTGCACTTCTACAAGTCCTTCATCCTTTAATTGTCTGCGTGGCATTTTTTTCTTTATTAATTACCTTTTACGAGTTTATAAAACACCAAGTACTAATTCAATCTAGGTCAGCTAATGCATTAGCGAGCCATGAAACAAGCCAATTTCAAATAACGTCCTTGTGAGAAGCAAGAGTGCTGTATGATTAACATGATTAGCACCCTAACCCTGCTAAATTCTTCTATCTTCTTTCTCACTTCTTTTGGATTTTTTTTTTTTTTTAGTGTGGAAAGAGCTTTAATCAGTGTCCCTCAACTTCAAATGATATGCTATGGTGTGGTGGGAAAAAAATGGCTTTGGCTCAGGCTGCTGAGAAAAATAAGCAGTACTGTCACACTCTGCGGGTAATGTTTTGTGGCTCATCTTTTTGTTCTGGCTGAAATATTATCTAGGGAGGGGTAGCGAGAATCAGATTGATTCCTAAACTGGGCAAGGATAATCTTTAGGGCAGCAGGAAAAAAAAAGCAGTGTAAATTGTAAGAATGTCATACTTGAAGACTTCTGCCCCAAATTCCCACACTTCCATAATCCAGCATCTCGTGGTAGGGAGGGATCCTCAAACAACAATAGGTCTTGACACACACTTTTCTCCAGCACGCTGCCACAGTAAGTGACCTGTGACAGCCTCTTTGAGGAGATTGTATCCACTCAAATACGTCCAACAAATACATCTTATTTTGGCCTGCAGGGATTTTCCCTGAAGAATAACCTCAACCGCGGGGGTGAAAAGTCTTGTTCCGCTTGGGAAGAAAAGGGTCGGACCGAATCCAATCCTTGTGCAGCAACCACGGAACTTAAACCAGAATGTGACCGGAAAGGTTTATGTTTTTATGGCTTCACTCGGAAAGTTCAGCGCAACAAAGGTTTAATTCCTTCTCAAATTCCTTTGTACTTAATCTCTGACATTGAAGCCAAATGTGATTTCACTGACATGAAAAACACATCTCACGCAATTAAACTGAAATAGAAGATTTACTCTCAGCTTCCTTTGCATTTCACTGCTTTTGTTTAACGCAATGACGGATGGCAAATTGTACTTTGACAGCACTACCCGCTATTTAAATGTCAATCATCATTACCGATACAATCGCACGAGCTAAAGCAAATGCTATATTAGCAGACGACCAATATCTGGGGACACCAACACACTGTAATTGCTTCCTCCAAAATCTCTACTCTGTGTAAGGTCTATAATTCACCAGACAGAAAGACACAGTGGTTGGTAGACTGTTGACTCTATGCAGGGGAGCGGAACATGCTTTTTATTTGGTTTTCTGGAGCCAGTTTCCCACAGTTGTCAACATCTGGGCAGATATTAAACTCAAGCAGATGTCCTGGCATTGGTTTTTAGTCTGGTCCCACAAGTCTTTTAATGAATTGTACTCCACAGATTTAACTGTATTAGTGTAAACATCACCTCAGTCTACACAAATACAAAAGGGCCTCGCTGTAGCGCTAACCGAGCTAACATGCTAGCTGGAACAGCTGACGTTGGAATGGTACCTTTATCTGTTGAGACTCAATTAGGCTCATTTAATTAGAGCCTAAACAAGGAAATTATTACTTGAGCACAGCAGGGGACACGTTTACTTTGACACACACTGTGTGTGATTGTGTGTGTTTATTGCCGGCGACTGAAATGCAACAACAGATTGTGATGACGTTATGCTGCTCCCAAGCAACATTTTAGAAACCAAAATGGCCACTGTTTTTGTACACGGAAAATGTGATTCCACCCGTGTTCATATTTTGTATGAGTGATCAATAGATATAATCTGCTAATGGGTTGAGTTTATGTCCACTGGCCTTATGTCTTCCGCAGAAATCTGCTCACTGAAGTACTTTTTGAGCCAATGTCCTTTTTATACCCCGCCCATTCTTGGCAGCGCACACTCATATGGCCTGATAGCCTGGCAGTGGCTAATGTGTGCAAATTGTCATTGGGAGTCTTTTTTATATCAAGCACCAGTGCTCAGCACTTCTTTAGAAGGTGACTTCAGCATTTCTCTCCCTTCCATCTCATTTAGTGTGTAGATCCATTGTTGAATATACAGTATGGGTCTATAAAGCAGAAACTGCCCTTGTCTTATAGGCTGTCCTTGAGATTGCAGTGAGCAGCGGGGTAGAATAAGGAAGGCAGGAAAAGTCTGTATAAAAAAAAAAAACTTTTTGTTCCTGTTTTTCTGCATTTCAGCTTTGACTTTCATATACTGTACAGGGGAGCTAGTTGTATGATCAAGGCACACCGCATTTATTAGCTCCAAAACACACATTCAAAAACAAAGCACTAACAAGCCAATCAAATCCAATTTCTACTCCGATCAGGATGCAGATCAGGGTTTCTAACAAGGTAATGAAGTTGCTCCTTGCTGATAATTAATGTAACCACGAGTTGAAAACCAACCTCTTGACACTGAGCAGAGCTGAAAACATAGAACATGGGAAAAACCACTTGGTGCTTGGCCCTTGGTTGAGTCATTATTTCATTATTTACTTTGAACACTTTGTCAATAACCCAACTTTTCCAAAATATGTACACCCAACAGGCAGCGGTTTGAATTACATAGTGATTAATCTGATTTCATTGTGGTGTTTTTGCCTTGTAAGGGGAACGCGGCTGCAGCGCCGTTGACGTGAGCTGTTAATCACGGCACAAGTTAGCAAACAGGTTTAATTTCCATCGCTCTATTTATTATCACGATGGTAATTCTCTTTCTAAAATAAATGAGGGTATCGCTGAGAGATGTGAGGAGCTTGAGAACGTCAAGGTACTTGTGTTTATTATTCTTTTGTCTCTCCAAATCCAAGACCAACGCGGGAAAAGTTTTGAGATACCTCGCGGTTTAATTCATGACTTTGTGGTCATTCTAGATGAGCGTGAGTGCACAAAGCAGCTGTAAAATACATTTCTGGGCTGAGCAAGAATGCATTTAGAAGGCCAGAAACCTTTGCAACAGATCATTTATTTTAAATGCACTGCCTGGAGTCATATAAGCTGCCTGTGCCAGAGTTACAGGCGAGCATCATGTAACAAACACATTCTATAGGACATGGAAGATGGGTTTGGTAAAAGTGCCCTTTGTTCACTTGACCTGGGCCTCATTTTAATATGTTTCCACAATGTCAGTGAGCCACACTGTAGTTAATCAGTCGTGTAAATCAGACAGAATTGCTTTGATTTTACTGTCCAAATATTTTACAGGATCCAGATTATGAAAAACTACACCATTTACAATTTGAAAGGAATGTTGCCTCACGCCCTCTTCTTTTCTCCGCGGAGCTGAATAACCAGCTCGAGAACAATCCCGACTTCTTAACGGACAGTTAAATTATGATCTCTTGAGCACTTTGTTTTAGAATATATTGCAATTTCACAGGAGTTGCTTTTTAGTTCGCATGGATTGTCACATCCAATTACTATATTCAACATGCACTCGTGCTCCCAGTCTTGCTTCCGGCTATTGTGTTTGATCAGGTATACGTTTGACTCACTGTAGAATCGACTAATTGTCCGTTCGACCTTGAACGGGCTGAAGGGAGCTCGAAAAGGGGCTACCTTGGACAATTAATTCCTTTTACCCTCCTCCCTGTCTCTCTCCATTTGAATGAGCAACTTTCAATGTGCAGTTTTTTTTTTGTTTTATTCCCTCATCCCTTGATAGTTGGGACTGTGATACTTTTAGAGGAAAGTCACTAAATGTAAATGTTCATATGTGCGAATATCAGAGAACTCTTTGAAGCATGTGTTGATTGTAAATACAAAAAAAAAACAGATATAAAACTTCATGATTATGTGAACAATGATCACATAATTGCATAATTTAGTGCGGTCTTGTTTTCACTGTCTTGTCATTGTAAATCAGAAATACAGCTAAATGATAGCTAATAGAGTTATTGAAGCATATCACATAAACACCTAAAATGAATAAAATACACCATCCATAATCATGCAATCACATTTAATGACTGTAAGGGAGATATGAACGGCAGCAATAACAAATTAGGGAAAAAAAGGGGATTTATTCAGGTGTTATACTAGAATTGGATATGTCCTTCAGCCCAAACTTTCCTACTTTAACTGCCATGTTAACTAAATATGGCTGGTGTGACTGAGGTGAATTAAGTGGTTAAGTGGTATTTGTCTTGATTAACAGCAAATCAATTTTGTGCAAGCAACAAGCAAACACGGTGCCAAACACCTACAAACTTTTAACGAGAGTGAAGCCGGGGCTGCTCTCATTACCTTAATGGATACTGAAAGGGATAAATGTATCCTATATATTGCACACTATGTCAAGGGCGTTCAGTGATAATAAACTATAAGGATGCATGGTGCAGGATGTCCAGGAGAACGAACCGTCCACCGCTGCCAAGAACATGACCAGTGTTCAAAGTATACTTTATATAGGATGGAAATCCCTCAACTCGGTTCAAGAAGAGGAAAGAGAATGCATCTCTGCGATTGATTTTAAAACATTTAGCGAACCCTTCCATCACTGTCTGAACACATGTCAGTTCAGGCAGGGACGCGGAGTTGCATCGGAAAGTTTTGCAGTTCAGTATGAAGTCGCTCATTTGTAATACAGTCTATTTCTGAGAAGATTTATCCATCGAGTTGGTTTCTCATGCCAGATACCCAAAAGCATTGTTGGAAGGCGGCCACGGTTGTCGTTTGGCTGTGTGCAGGCTGTGGCATCTCAAAGCTGTTTCCAGACTGATGTCTCCTCATGAAAATTTAATGAAGAAAGTGTTTCCAAAAAAGGTGCAGTTTACGAGAGCAGCGGAAGACACTAATTAGCGATATCACAGCAGGGGAAGGAAAACTTAAAGGTGCTCATGAACCTCATTGGCATTTAGAATTTAGGTCTTGTTTTTCTGATCCCCCCCAGAACTTTACTGAGAGGCAGACATTTTGCATACACAGGTCTCATGGCGTATGGAAAATTCCACTCGGCGCCCTCTCTAAGATCATCGCTTTCTGCGCGCCGAATACCGCTCAGAGCCGTGTGCCGCAGAAAAACGTACCCCAGACTTTGATTGCCTTTGTTTTCCTAAAAGAACATGTTTGAAATCAAGCAGCAATGCGAGTTATCTCCTCTCACATCTCAAACGGCAGCAAGATGTAGCCCGCCTCTGTTAAGTCGCTGAGTTGAGACACAGGCAGGGACAAGACAGCTTATTCAACACAGCTAAGCCGCCTGCCACTATCAAAGAACTTCAAAGGTGGATAAATGGTTATCCAGTGGAGCTATGGTTGCTCCTTTTCTGTCATTCAAAGAATTGCTGGGGAATATTCTGTTTAGGTTGCTCCTAGCTTGTTTAACTGGAAGATAATGTTTGTTTTTTATCGTCTCACCTAACTCACAGAAAGTTATATTTTAATTTCCCTCGAATACAACCTGAACTTCTTCAAGTACCAGGAGAACTCTGTTGTTCATCAACATTGTAGATCCATCTTTCACTCATTCTGTTTTGTGTGCCTATTGTAGCGGTGTTAGCAGGCTATCCGGGCAAACCCTGTAACTGTTTCAGGTAGCTTCCATTTTAAATGGCAGGTTAGAAGAGTAACTTTTAACCTGCCCAACGCCTACCTATAATGATTGGAAGGGAAACCTACGCTACAGATTATAATGTTCCACAGGCTGTGCCTTGTCATTAGCTCTGTACAGGACCACTGGCTACGTCTCTCATCCGTTTTGTTTTTTTTGCAGAGGACCAGCTGCCCCCTGGTTTCCCCACCATAGACATGGGCCCACAGTTGAAAGTGGTGGAGCGAACACGCACCGCCACTATGCTCTGTGCCGCCAGCGGCAACCCCGACCCAGACATCTCCTGGTTTAAAGACTTCCTCCCCGTCAACACCACCACCAACAATGGCCGCATTAAACAGCTCAGATCAGGTATGCTTCCTCCGCTGAAAGCTTCATTACGAAACAGGGAGTCTTCTTTCTCGTTACTCTCTATCTGATCCGCTCCCCCTGTTGTCGTCTCGGTTCTTTCATCCTCTTCTTCCTCCCATAATTTAACTTCTCATTTTGGCTTTTAATTTTGTAGGTAATGGCATTGTTTCTACTACTTCCTGTCCTCTTCTCTCTGTGCGCCCCGGTGTGTGCTGTCTGTATGTGTGTCTCCCTTTGTCTTCCAGTGTTGTCATGGGCTGTTGGGATTGTTCCCCCCCTCTGTGTTTGCTGGCTTCTGCCCTAACTTCTGCCCTCATTGCTCACTGCTGTGACTTTTTACAATGAATTATTTTGCGGTTTTGTGTTGATTTCCTGTCCACTGCAATGGTGCAGTATTTTGTTTTTGGATCCATTCTCTTTATTTGTTTTGGAATACCTTTATTTAGTTGTTGTTTTTTTTTACAATAAATATACAACATTCAGCTTCATTCTGAATCTGCTAAGGAGTTCACGCGATTATAAAATAGGAAATATGCAGAAAAGCAAATAAATCATGGTCCTAGTCCATTTGTTGCATTTTTCACTTTTGAAAGAGGGATCCTTAAACTTCCTCTGAAAATAAATTTGCATTACATAAGAAACTTCTTTAGATGAAAGAAAAAACATCTATTTATGGACTCAAACAGCCACAGTAGTGCGTAAACCTTCACAAGGCTTTTCCCCTTCCCTATTGATTCTTTGAATTTACAGCCCCTGCTTTAATGTGTAGATGCCAGCTTTGTTTTTATTTGCCTGTGACATTATCCTAATATACCCATTCGCCTGAATACCCCATTTGATTTCACGATCTCAATACTGAAACTATATTCTGAGGAGAGCTGCGTAAATCATAGCTTGCAGCTTTATGTGCCCGCGAAAGGCAACACATTAGCACAACTACCTGTAACTTCGAAGTCTTGTACGTTTGACCACCTGTCTTCAGATTTCACAGCTGTCCTTTGTTAAACCGTCTTGCTAACCTGACTTCCTTGCTGCCTTGTTTTCAACAGAACTGTGTAGAATTAACCCGTATTTCTAATGTGCGACTTTGATTCACGTAGTTGATAACGCATTTACGAAAACCTCTGTTAACTAAACTCACCTTAAGCATATAATCATATTCTTATGCTGTCTTTCTTCTCTCTATATTTTTTAAATCTACAGAATCCTTTGGTAAGTGCTTAGCTCTAAAGCACACATCACCCCCCACTAATTTTCATGTCTCAAACAACTATTAAAATGCATGGCATGCATTTTACTAACAGATAGTGCAGTTTCAGGGCTACTACTAGAGGCACATACACTCTTCCCTCACCCCACGGTACTCAAGGGTCCCACCACTGCCAGCTTTAGCATCACCTTTATCTGAAGATTATGATCACCCAACCGTAGCTTCTATTGACACATAATGACCTGTCCTCACATCTTTCTTACTCACTCACTCACTGACCCACCACGTACTCACTTATCCTTTAACACCAGCAAAGTAGGTTTGGGAATTTCAGGAGATTTAGGGAGGTGACCAGCTCTGTTTAGCTCAGGTGAAGCAAAGGGATCTCGAGTTGTTTAAACATGACCGCTCTCAATCTCATACACAAAGTCGTCAAAGTCTCTCCCTTCAGGAGACGGTCTTCAGAAGCTATTGCCACTTCCAAAATGGCACCTCCCCGTGGTACATCAATGTACAAGTTCTTCTCTCTGACCTATGCTTTTCTATGATGATTCCTGTCTTTCTTTGCCAGTAGAGTACAGAACAATTCTCTCTTTTTCTCTCTCTCTCTCTCTCTTTCTCTCCTTTCTCTTTTCTCTAGTACCTTTATTTACGTACCCTGTTAAATCTAATTTGATTCTTCTTCCAAAGCCCCAAGCCTCTATCTACTCGTACTAATGCTTCTTCTTTCTAATCTTATTTGCATTCATATTATCCACCCAGGTGGTACACCAATAAGAGGTAAGAGTGCTGAACTGACGTTCACAGAATGAAAATAACACAAATTCATTCTTGCTGTCAACCCATCCATTCACTTGAGTCACCTCCATTTCTGTCCTGTTTACAAAGACCGAAACCCATTACATCCATATGGACCTTCCTTCTTATTTGTCCTTTTTTCGTTAACTAAATTTATATTCCATTTTTCTTTGTCTATGCTTTATTTACTCCTTTATATCCTGGTTTCAAGAGCCTGTTTAGCTCAGTTGTGATATGCTTGCCCTGGCTCGAATAAGCATATCCAATGACAATTATTTTTTTAAACTATATTTTTTCCGTTCATTTTTGTTTTCTTTTTGGCCATAGCGAATCATGTGTCCCTCTTTTTGTCCAACTAAAACAACCAAGCATTTTTCCCCCTTAGCTGTTCTTGTTCAGCACTAAAACATATGCACAGATGCTGTGGAATCACGCAGGCATGCTGAAGACAACATTGCCTCTCCTCTGCTTTTTTCTCCCAAAGAATTCTTTCTATATTTGCAAACTATTTTTTTCCCATTTCTTCTATTTGCTTTCCTCTCCTGTACCTCTACAAAAAAGCCCAAACAACCACTTTTTTGATAAAGTTTCTACGGTGCTTTTTTTTCTCTTTCACCTATTTTTCTTACTTTTCTTGGGTTTGGAGAGTATTTTACTTTTTGACTTTTTTTCTTCAGGGTTTGGGGAAGGCAAACAGTAGAGTCTGGCGAGGACCTGATTGGCTCATTTTTGCCTTGTGACATGAAGCTGGAGAGTTGTTGATGCATAAAGCCATTTTTCCCTGGGTCATGTGACACCACACTGCTGATCCCATTGGTGGATTTTTATGGGTGTCTTTTGTAGCTTTCACAAGCTAAAGCAGTGGTTGGTTACCTTCTTGTCGGCTCAGGTCGATATTTTGAATTTTGTCTTCTAATACAATTGCATTTTATTTTTCAGCTAAGGGTTGTCAGAAGGTTGTAAGTTGTGCCGACATACATTTCTTGCCAAGATTTGCATGTCAAAACTTTTGTTATTGAGGGTTATATGTTGGTTCTGCCTTACATAATACTTCAATTAACATTTTTTCTACATCTATGAGCAGCATTTTTCAATTTTTTGTCTGGGCTGCCTTTTTTTTAAAGTTACTTCACCTAGATGAAGTCCCAAAATATTCAGTTAGGTGAATATTACACCCGATCTGTGATTGAATATGCTAAAATTCATACCTAAAATTCTTTCTTTTAATTGTCCTCCCCTGTTATGCTGCTTTCTTATACTGTAAACCTTTTTTGTTTGATCCATGTTTCCCTAAAGCAGTATCACTCATCCCCATATTGACCAGTCCAGTGACATGTTGTATATTGAAGGGCTTGCCCCTATTCTTCAAAGTGAAATTATGACATTCTTTTTGAACATTGGCGATAGCATTAGGGTCTTTTTAGATCCTATAAGCAATCAGGCTTTTTCTCTAACGAAGTCATCGACAAGGTAAATGTATTATAGACAGAAGATAACTTAAATATTTTTCTTTTTTCTGTTCTTTTGGATTTCGACAATGTGTTTTATTCTTTTCCCTTGTTGATATTTTAGCCCTGTTAAATTGTATTACAATGTCTTGCATGATCACCATTTGCAGCTATCCCTCGCCTATAGTAGGGTAACAGTCCTCAGCCAGTGGATCAGGCTGTGATAATGATGGGGGCTAAACTTTAAAATATAGAGTTTTAAGTAAAAGAGGCAAGAACATAGCATTGCATTGATGCAGTTTATTGGATTTCAACTCTCCTCAAACTGTCCAACTACTCAGGCTTGACAGAACAAAGCAAAACTAGAAGTGAAGGGGGCTGATGTTGGCCTCCTTGAGGTTCAACAACTTCCTTTTTTATGTTTGCTTGTGAACACGATGGGAACGACAACCTTTTAACCAAACATACTTCCAAACCCCGTTTGCTATTCCCAACCAGGAGCCCTCCAGATAGAGCAGAGCGAAGAGTCTGACCAGGGGAAGTATGAATGTGTGGCGACCAACAACGATGGAACCCGCTACTCTGCCCCAGCAAATCTATATGTCAGAGGTAGGAAACACCAGGCGACAACACTGGCATGCTTCCTATCAAACATTATATTAATGTTCTCTTTAAAATTCACGAGTAACCTTTAAAATCAGCCAATAAAGTCTGCAGGGGCCACATCCTGTGAGGCCATTGTAAGTATGCTTTGTTTTTGTTGTGTTGGTTCTTTTTTATTTTGCACTTGACTTACCTGCACTGATTTGAACCTACGGTATCTGCTGTTATGTGTCTCTGGTCCTTGTTGATAATCCTGAGTCTAACACCAATGACTAGACTGCTTGCTGTGTTTATCTACTAATTGCCTCTCAAACCCGACTGCCGGAGGTGGTAAAGGGTGGCCGGCCCTCCTCCATCAGTCCCAACTCTTTCCCCAGCAGTGAACAGATCCTCTCTGGCCTTTTTTCTCCCTATTGATCAACATCCAAAAGACAGCTTTAATCCCACAAGGTTTACTGAGAAGGAAATGTAACAACTCTACACTAGTATAAAGCCACAATAATAAAGTGTAGTATAGTTTTTACATTATATTACTCCACATAGTCTTTTTTTTTAAATAAAAAAATAAAAAAATGTTTAAATCTAATTATAAATAACTAATAAATAACTGCAGGATTTTTAGCTCACTTTCAGTCACCACTTTTTCAAAGAGGCTGTAATCTTTCACTCTTTTTAAGTCAAAATTTGCTGCAACTCTTGCTTCTGATCCTCACTTTTACTCGTAAACATATTTTATGTACAAAACCCACTTATTCTACCAGTATTGTCCAGTATTATAAAGTCTCTAGAAATATATATATATATATATATATATATATATATATATATATATATACACACACACACACACATATATATATACACACACACACACACACAATATATTTGTACACATCCTTTTTTGTAATTTTCAAAGCTTTTGTGAGAACCATCATATACAATATATAAAAAGAAAAAATACATACATAGTATGTCCAAGCTAACCACACGGCTTGGGCATAATTTGAAATAAAAGTAAACAATCCCTGTTATTCGTAATGTTTGAGCTTAGACAGGTCAGACTTTCTTTTTTTTATGTGGGAACCTGAGCGGTGCGACCTGCACCTTGGAGACAGAAGGTCCTTCGAATTGTTTAAGTAGCATTTGACCACCTACAACATGGCCTTTTCACTCTCTGTGTTTCCCTTGTTTTTCTCCTTTCCTTATTTAATTTTGTTCTGCATCAAATTTTCCTACATCCCTCAGAGCTACGAGAAGGTTGGTGTGTTTTTACTTTTTGAACATAACACAAAACAAATAATTTAATTTGTTTGCGGGAAAGAAAAAAAAAACATTTTCTCTTTTTTATACCTCTATTTGAAATCGTTGTCACTCATTCACTGTTCATGTTGCCATCGAGAATGCCCCTGGTCTTTGTCAGAGTGCTTGACTGTCCAACAGGTGGTGCATGTTTGCATCTTTGAGGTGGGGTGGTCGGGGACGATATTTGCACATTTCTGAAGATCTATTTGCATGGTCACCTCTCAATGCTTGAGCCCCGCCCCTACCCGAACCCTTACCCCGTCAGTGTTCCTGCTTGGTTTCTCTGATGATTCACCACACAGCAGGTCAACGGGACACACAGTGAATACAAACTGTAATAATTAAATGAGTTTAATTTAGAAAAATATTACAAAGTGGCCTCTTGGCCTAACAATTGCTGTTGCACATCGATGATGCAGAGTTGCTCCATATGAGCACTGGATCTGTCCCTCCATAGAGCCATCCAAGCACTACTGCACTAAAATTGTCCCTGTGGTTCTCTCTCCAATTGAGCTTTCACAGGGATAAAAGTATGTTAAAGCAAAATCAATACTTTGTTGAAATGAGCACTAAAGTCAAGCGCCAAGCTGTAAAAAATAACCTCGCCCTCAGAGATTATTCACATCCTCCGACTTGGATGTGTCTGCGCAGGAAGTCGTGAAAGTATGATGCATTTAGAACGTTATTCACGAGACTTGACAAATGTAATGATATTCAAATGAGCACCATAATATTATGTCTGTGGGGAGCGTGATCCAATTGGATATTAATTAAATATTGAGTGCGAGAAACGTATTTAATAATGCAAGCAGCTCCCCTAGATTTCCTCTCCAGAGAGCTGCAGTCTGCTCAACAGAATGGGCTGGTGAGTTGGAAGCAGACAGCAGGAATTGTGTGCTTATGTATAATATACATATGTATAATAACTCATTTAGGGTCACAGGAAGTACAGTAGGAGCTGTTTTAAAACATGTCACTTTAAAATACATTTTAAAGTGACATGTTTCTCAACAGCTTTCTTCAAGCTTTCACTAAAGAAGTGATTCAATAAAACAACCAAAGTTATCTATTTCAAATACCATGAGCAGTAACACTGACTTTACTTTTACTCCCCCTAAATGTTTTATAACAATACCCAGCAGTCCCCTTCTGTTTCCCACCTAACCTAAGCTCCCTTAGTTATCCACATCATTTACACACTTTAAAATCCTCACAAGTACAACCTGCTGAATAATATGTTGTACTTTGTGTGTCCTGCCCATTCATTTACACTTTGTACTAAGATGTTATTGTCTTCTTCAAGTGTGTTTGTTTTTTTGTTCTCCCAGGACCTTGAGTTTGTACTAGTCACATTTACGACAATGTAGCACTCCCAGACTAACCCTCCCATTACACAGTGTGCTGCCACGTCGTCCCTCTGACCCCGTTAGCACTTCTTTTACCCTTGTAGCCCTCTTCCCCCTGACTCCCTTACATGGTTGCCTCACAAAGTCACATTGTTCTTGTATGCATGACAGACTCTTGCTCCCCTCCAAAAGGCCTTGAAGCCGTCCATGTGCATTATGAATGTTATACATTTGAGTTAACTCAAGAGCGTCACCTTTTATTTCAAGTTTTAGCCTTTTGTTACTTTTCTCTTCTTTTTTTTTTAGAATATTTTTTGGGGGACTGTATCTTCTAGCGCTGTCAAATGATATGTTGTTTTATTTTATTTCAAATTAATATTGCTGTAGGTATGGATGATTAAACATAAGAGGAAATATAATAAATCTTGTTACAAAAATTGTGTTAAACTAAAAATCAGAATTAAGAGACAAAAATGCCACACCCCTAAATTACTCCAATAATAGTTTTGTGCATCCTTCCACAATGTGCCGCAAAATTATGACTTATGATGTACATAAATCATGGAAACAATGAGTAGAAAAGCTTCTCTCAGTGATATGTTCTGCCAATGCATCTGTCTGGGAGCAGCGTATCTCCCTCCCAGAAGATGTGTGGCTTGCCTCGATCCTTGATAAGCTTCTAGGTAAAGTTACATTTCAGAACTCTGTCTGAATTTGCTCGCTCAGCATTTCATCTGAAGCTGTCCTGAGGCCTGCAGTCATGTCGAAATCATTTGAATTAACATCAGTTCATATTTAGATTTTGGCTCAGACTGATTTGTACAATCAGAGAACAAAGTGTAGCGAGCCAAGTTAATGCTTTAAGGGCCAGCATAATTGGTCCTCTTGTGATAAGCGTTAGACTTTTCTCTGCCCATTGAATTCATAAGCATAAAGAAAGTAGGCATAACTTTTACTTTCATCCTCTAAGCTGTCTGGCAGAGTTCACCAGTCTAAAGACACTTTAAAACGTAAAGGCAGGAGAGGGAGACAGGTTGAGGGTGATTGTGTTATTCAAGGTGTGAACGCATAACATTTGACAGCCCTAGTTTCTACTTTGGATTGACCCTAAAAATCGCAGAGAAACATCATTCTCCTTTTGATGCGTGTGCAACGTCTCGGAGTATTATCTATGTTTGTGTGATGTGAGAATGTGAAGAGGCACATTATCTCACATCAGCTGGAAGCGCGCAGCCGAAAAAGTTGTTTCTTTGCATACAACTGAGTGCTGTCGACTCTCCAGAACTTTGTGTAGTTCTGCATACCTGTTCTGATGGTGATACAGTATTTAGATGCATGGCGCTCGTGTTGTTCATTCACCATTGAAATATGTAAGTCTTTGATCAAATGTGTTTAACCTTCATCAAGTGATCATAAGTTATTGATCTAGAAACAAAATGTCATCTGTATGCTACAATTTCACTTTTAACAATGCGCTAATGTTATGATCTGAAGTTTAAATGTTAGACGATCAGTTTTCTTTTGGCAACATTTGAGTAAAATACTGATTTATTTTCTATAAATGATTTAGTTGTTCCACTTTCTGCTGGGTTTTCACGCCACATTTTGTCTTTTTCAGTACGCCGAGTGCCACCACGATTCTCCATTCCACCTACAGACAATGAGATCATGCCGGGCGGCAGTGTCAATATCACATGTGTGGCAGTGGGCTCTCCCATGCCGTACGTCAAGTGGATGCTGGGTGCGGAAGACCTGACGCCAGAGGACGACATGCCCATTGGACGGAACGTCCTGGAGCTCACAGACGTCCGGCAGTCCGCCAACTACACCTGTGTGGCCATGTCCACCCTGGGGGTGATAGAGGCTGTGGCGCAGATCACGGTGAAAGGTAAAGCTGCACTTCTTCAAAATTAAAAGGCAAAGTAGTGTGCTCGGCAGTTCGTACAGTACTACAATACACAAAGGCTATCTCTGGACTTAGTTTGGACAATTCTGCATATAGTTGTGTGTGTATGTATATACATATATACACACACACACACTTTTTAAATATATGTATTTTTATTTGAACTGCATGCATATACTTTATATTAGGAGGGAATATTTAAGCAAAGACGATGGACAGTTCTTCAAAGAAAGTAATTTAACTGTCACCGCCACAGTAACTCATCTATGGAGGATTCCTTAAAGCTTTAGACGAGCCCTGGCACCAGCCTCACTGCATTAGGTGTCAGATTGAAAATATAGTGAAGTTCTTATCTCTCAGCTGGAGCGCTACAGAGCCACAAGCTCACCATGTTAGCAAGAGCTAGAGGAGGAGGGGGTGGGCGGAGGATGTAAAACGGAGCGAGTATTGTTTGGTGTCCTCTGTAGGCATGGTACTTATCTGAGTGTAATCATATCTACACAGCAGCGTATCATAAAGATATCCCAGATTGGTGTCGCCATGTCCACGAGCACACAAGGGACAGACTCGCATACATACCCTCAGTTTTGTTTTTCCTAGACATAACAAAGAAATATTAGTCACAATATAACCGCCTGGCAGCAAACTCCCCCAGAAGCATACTTGAGATGGCATATAAAGACAATCTATAGCCCTGATATCTTTTGCCATGTGCGTGTGGAATTAAAGCAATAAATTTAACTGTTAAATTATTAAAGGGATAAACACCGGGAAATCCAAGATTAACGACAACATCCCTCTCAGTTGAACATGCGGTATGCCGACCTTTAATCTCGCACATAAATTCATACAAAACTTGAAAAAAGTTAACACAAAGACGGCCCACACATTAGAATTATATATATATATATATATATATATATATATATATATATATATATATATATATATATATATAAATCATCAGTGTCATGCGCAATGGGCTGGAAAATGAATGTAATCAATATAATTCAACCAACCACAAATTAAAATAAAGTGTTTATGACCCATAATATGAAATACATTAAACTACAGGTATAGCAATGCTCTATACTTTGCATTCATATTCATATTTATGTGATACTTATCACAGCATTGCCCAAGGCTCCTGGCATTCCTGTGGTGACGGAGCGCACAGCCACCAGCATAACATTGACGTGGGACTCGGGCAATCCGGAACCGGTGTCCTACTACATCATCCAACACAAGTCCAAGTACTCAGAGGACTCGTACAAGGAGATCGACGGCGTGGCCACTACTCGGTACAGCGTGGGAGGCCTCAGCCCTTATTCGGACTACGAGTTCCGGGTGGTGGCGGTGAACAACATCGGGCGAGGGCCGCCCAGCGAGAGCATCGAAGCCAAAACCGCTGAGCAGGCGCCGAGCACGGCCCCGAGGCAGGTCAGAGGTCACATGCTGAGCACCACCACAGCGGTCATCCACTGGGATGAACCAGAGGAGGCCAACGGGCAGATCATGGGTTACCGGGTCTACTACAGCATGGACTCCACCCAGCAAGTCAACCTCTGGGAGAAGCAGATTGTTCGGGGGGCAAACTTTGCCACCATCCAGGGCCTCATCCCCAATAAGACCTACTACATCAAGGTTTTGGCCTACACCTCAGTAGGCGATGGACCTCTTTCCCCGGACCTTCAAATAATCGCTAAGACGGGAGGTAAGCACGGTTTGATTTTTTCTGTGGAATCTATAATTGAACACATTTTAAGTTTATAGGTTTATAGTTATGAACACATGATCATTATGCCAGGCTTTATACACAGACTTAAATTGGGATTTCATTTTTTGTATTTGTATCTAAATTCAAACGCTCAGTTGTTTACTTCTTTTGAAAAAGTTTGTTTCCCCCCTCATGAAGTAACCATGGACTCTGTGTCTCTTGTAGCAGGAACTTAACGCAAAGTGGCATCTGTGCCAGTGTGACTGTGATGATAATGAATAGTGCAAGATGTAATGATAAATTAATTAATCTCTTTATTCCACTTGCAGTTCCCTCCCAACCAACCGACTTCAAAGGAGAAGCCAAATCAGAAACAAGCATTTTACTGTCATGGATTGCTCCAGCGCAGACTGGACAGGAAAATCAAATCACAGGATATGAACTTATGTACAGGAAGAGGGACGACAAAGAGGAGGTAATGCTCTCCCGTTAGATTTAATTCATATTATAACAAATTAAATATTCTGAACCACACAGGAATGCATTACCAAATAATGCTTTGATTCATGCAATCAGCCATAATGGTTCATTTAAATTTTTAAGATTACCATTTTTCTTGTAGTTTCCTCATACCAACAGTACAAATTGATACGTCATATAATAGTATTAATAATAATAATAATAATAGTATTAATAATAATAATAACAGCATATATGTAGGATTAAGTGGGGTCTGATATAATTTGTGTTTTAATTTGTATGTTTTAACATGACATTTAAAAAAATAAAAAAAAGTGAAATACAGCAAACATAAATTGGTATATCTTAAATAACAATTACATGGCATAATTTACAACTTTACAAGTCTAGTACTGTTTAAATGGATGTGTTTTAATTCTGAGCTGTCGATAATCAAACCAATAATGTTACACCAAATGACTGAATAATTGCTGTTTCATTGCCTGTCTTTCTTTGAAAGCTCACATGTGAAACTTCCTCCACAGAAACGTATCAGCTTCGAGCCGACAACAACATACCTGCTGAAAGACTTGAAGCCCTTCACGACGTATACTTTCCGGCTGGCTGCCCGTAGTAAACACGGAGTCGGAGCATACACCAACGAGATCTCTGCAGAAACTCCACAGACACGTAGGTCCTCTTCCTTATCTGACAGAGTTTAAACTATTTGGGAAGGAACACATTTTCAAATGCATTCTAAATTTTAATGTGCTCCAAAATCCCCCCAAAAAAGTGACAAGGATGTCAGGAAGGTTTTGAGCACAGATAAAGCCAATAGGATTTTTCTCGAAATGGCTGATGCATTTGAAGAGATGTAAACATTTGAAATAGTAAGCAAGTGTTACCTGACCAATGCAGTATTCACTTTGAAAAGGTTGCATGGACAGCGTGCCCAGGCTTCCCTGTGAAGTCAGGAGACAAGGTTACCAAAACTACCCCTCCCCCCTCCACCTTTGTTGTGCGAAAACAGTCTCGACTGAAATGAATGATGAAGCCTTGAATTATTAACACGAGTGCCCACATCTGCATTACCCAACTGTTCTTCATACGGTAAAGGGCATTTCAGGAAGCCTTGTCTCTTGACATTGCATGTCAGCCAAAAATAAAAGGGTAGAGAATTTTCAAAATGAGCTTTCTATGTAGCTACACTGGCAAACACCACTTGGGATTTTACCCATTTTCACTATTGATGTTTGTACTCAATTCAAATTAGAATCAAGAAAGTTTGTGGAGTAATGACATCATAGAAAGCTCAAAGCAAGTATTGTCTCTGTAGTTAGGGACATTTTCCCCCAAAAGACCCCAGATTTATGAAACAAGTCAAAATTGAAAAATTGGATTCTGTTACAAAATCTAACTAAACCCAGTGCAGTTCAACTCAATTTGATTACCAGTCAGAGGATTCCCCTTAAACCACACGTGGGTTGTCTTTGCACATAAATCTGAGGTCTGTGAAAGCCAAGGGCAGGGATCAGGTGGGTATACAAGCTCAAACTCTGCCCAGATGTATGTTCTGAGGTAAATGATGACGTAAATCAAAAAGTGCATGCCAATGTTATCAGAATCTAATAAATCAGTCATGTCTCCTTGGGAAGTTCTCTGTTGTACAATCAGGCTGTTACCACAAACCAACAGGCTTCGGAAAGGTTGGTGACAAATACAACATTTTTCTATTTTGAATAGTTAAAGCATCAACCTTTATGTTTTTGGATTGATGGTAACTGCTTGCCAAATTTGTCTTAGATATTACTTCATTTCTTTTGGAATGGTTTTATCCTAAATTATTTATTGAGAAATTAAAATGATCTAATAAATAGAATATTAGGATATATGATTTTTATTTTCCCTTTTTTATCTATACACATACAAATATATTTTTTCATAACAAGGTAGGTTACATATTTTAAAGCTGTCGTTTTTCCAATCAGCACCGTCCATTCATCATCAGTGTGTACATTTTTGTGTTGTTTTTTGCCTTTTGTTTTGTCTGTATTTCCTATGTTTCCTTGATTTAGTTGACTTTATTTTTACCCACATAAGTCTTTGTACTTTTTCTTCATTTTGTGTCATTTCATTTTCCTTTTCTTTTTTTCCCTTTGTTTGGTCAATTCTACCATCATCACCCCGATCAAACCAAACCGAAACTCCTTTAAAACTAAAATCCAACTCAATGAACGGCCTGACCAAACAAAAACCCTTCACCTGCACCAAACCCAACACATCAACCAGAACCCTCAGGCCCGCCTCAGGAAGTCAAGTGCTACAGCCCCAGCTCCACCAACATCCTGGTAAGTTGGCGGCCACCCCCAATGGAATTACAAAATGGGATCATAACGCAATACACCATCCAATACGCTGCAACTGAAGGGGAGGATACCACTGCTCGTCAAATCTCCGACATCCCTCCGGAAAGCTCACAGTACCTTTTGGAAAACCTGGATAAATGGACAGATTACCGCGTAACGGTCACTGCTCACACAGATGTCGGGGCAGGACCGGAAAGCCTGCCACAGCTCATCCGCACAGAGGAGGATGGTATGTGTTCGCTAAAACAAAGCTCCAGCTGAACATTCAGTCAACCCCTCTTAACCAACCCCGTCAAATACTAACAACCTCGCCTATATCTACAATTCCCTCCTCTTTTCTACCCCTCTGCCTGCTTCTCGTAAAAGTGACGGTCATCACTTGCTATTTTTAGCCCCATTTTGGACTGTGCCCTTTTCCACCCATACAAACTGTGGCTCACTTTGCAAAAGCACCTCTTTTTTTTTTCTTTTTTTTTACTTTTTTACTTCTTTTTTTTCCTACGCTGCTCAATTTCAACACATGGTATGGCATTTTCAACTGCAGGCCTCCAACTTCCAGTCCCAACTGTCATTTTTGAAATATGCTCTGCAGTGTTTTTGAACGGCAGCATTTTTTGTATAACTCCCTTTTTGGGAACTTGACAAAAGGACAAGTTCTGGACAGTGGGAATAACAATAGGTGGAAGACATTTTTGAAGGCCATTTTTAAAATATTTTTTCTCCCCTCATGTGATAGAATCATTTTTTTATTCATTTTTTCCTCCCACCATAGCCAAAATTCTTGTAGTGCTTCAAGTATTTGAAACACTTGAAGCCCCCCTTTGGCTCCACTTTTCTATTTTGGCAAAACACATTTTTATTCTATGTTTTAGAAATCCACTCTACCCATTTTTAATGTTTCAGGATTAGGTCAGTTGTCAGACCTGTTTTTGCTGTTGTTTTTTCCCCTTACCATTGTTGAAATATTGATGTCATGCAGTGCTTGTTGCAGTTTGCTGCACTTTTGTGATTTTTTTTGTCACTGCAGCATTTTGCGCTACGGCTTTTGGACAGGAAATAAAAAGCGGGCGAAGGGGTTCTCTATAATTTTGACCTTTTTTTTCTATCCCATGGTGTTCCTCCAGTTCCTAGCGGGCCACCTCGTAAAGTTGAGGTGGAGGCTGTCAACTCCTCATCAATTAAAGTGATCTGGCGTTCACCGATGCCCACCAAGCAGCACGGTCAGATCCGCGGGTACCAGGTGCACTATGTCAGGATGGTTAATGGGGAGCCCACAGGACAGCCAGTCATCAAGGACATCCTGATTGATGATGCGCAGGTACAACACCCTTTTCAACCAGCCACAACATCTCTCACACAAAGTATCGCTTTCTCTCTCTCACCTCTACAGACGTTACAGAAAAACATTTTAATTGGAGTGGGGAAAAAAGCTCACTTTCATCCTGTCACATCAATAATTTAATTAAAACTAGTTACCATTTAACTGATGTGACACTAATTACAATTCTCCTGGATGCAGGGGTTGTGCGCATGTTTATTTAAAACTCTATATTTGATTATTGTTACTTTCACCATAGTTACTTTTAATCAATATACAAATTCATTTGGTGGTTGCAGACAAACTGTGTGTATATTTTCTCACCAGTGATTAGTGTCTGTACTTGGCCTTATTTGTTGTCTCTTTTCTCTCCATATTCTGATATCATAATCAGTGGGAATATGATGATTCAACCGAACATGTGAGTAGCTAAACTTGACAGACTTCGAATCTTGTTTCCCCCTGCTGTCATCCTCTGCATGAATGGCATGTGGCTTTTGTGCACTTGGAGTTCAAGACCTCAAGCATTTTAAGCATTTTAGCTTGAGCGTCCTTTCAGCTTCGTAAGATGTTTAGACAACAGCAGATGGAATCCTTGACTCACACTAGTACTGACCTTAAAGGTTTGAAGTCTTTTGCTGTTTACTGACAAAGCTATTCTGCAACATATGAAAGAAACATACTCTTTTGCCAAGAAATGCACTGATCACAGCTGATCAAGACTATTTCTTTCCCCGGAAGCATGCCCCAATGTTAAGTACAGCTGAGAGAATGTGTCTGTTGTGTTTTGCTCCTTGCTTCTATTTGCAAATCAGCAAGTGAGTTTCCGGCAACTTAAGTGTTGAATCTTTACAGGAAATGATCATCACAGAGCTGCAGGCTGAGACCACATATTCAGTTACTGTGGGAGCCTATACAACAAAGGGCGACGGTGCACGCAGCAAGCCCAAACTGATCACCACCACTGGCGCAGGTACTGTAACCGTGACCGCTAACGAATCTCCTGTGGTTCAGTGCTATGCATTTTCATCTAAAACTGCAGTTCTCCTCTGAAAAGCTGTGAAACTGAAGGCAATAAGGGGGAAAAGAGTGAGGCAGATATTCTTGTCATCGAGCGTGTGTAGTGTGAATGCAGCTAATTGCTCCCTCATTTCGTGCAATAACTCTTCCCCACTGGCGTGACATGGCACCGCTGAAGGCATTTTCAAAATAATGAAAAATGTAGTGAGTGAGAAAAGCAAGAGGCCCAAGTTCACCTCTTTTGACAGTGTTGTACCACAGTAAAATGACTTACAAAGCACAGATAGATGAACTGATAATGAATGCCTGTCTACTACAAATATGATAAAAAAGAAACATAGTTTCCCATATTTATAACTATTTGTCCTTTTCTCCACTGGTACCATCTTAGTTCCTGATAAACCTCGGCTAATGGTCAGTACAACCAACATGGGCACCGCTCTCCTGCAGTGGCATCCCCCAGCATTAACCCATGGTCCCCTGCAAGGCTACCGCCTCCGTTTTGGCCGCAAAGACGTGGATCCGCTGACTGTCATTGAGTTCCCCGAGCGAGAGAACCACTACACTACCAAAGAAATCCATAAGGGAGCATCATACACTTTCCGTCTTTCCGCGCGCAACAAGGTGGGCTTTGGTGAAGAGACAGTCAAAGAAGTCACCACTAATGAGGATGTCCCGAGCGGCTACCCTCAGAGCATTACAGCAGAGGGTGCCACCACCTCCACCATTCAGGTTAGCTGGCAACCTGTTCTGCTGGCAGAGCGAAACGGCCAAATAGTGAAATACGCTCTGCAGTACAAGGACATCAACAGCCCGCGCAGTCCCTCAGAACTCTTCATCACCGCCCCGGAATCGACAGTCATCCTGGATGGCCTTAAGGCAGATACCACTTATGATATTAAAATGTGTGCCTTCACCAGCAAGGGCTCTGGTTCCTATAGCCCCAGTGTCCAATTCAGGACACAGCCTTTGGATCAAGGTAGGACCAGTCCCTGAACCTTTTTTAAGCTCTTTCCCTTTTAAAATCAACCTTTCCCTGCGCAGCCCTTTCCAACTACAGCAGCTTCCTCTGGAAGCATCAAATGGCAGGAGTTCAAAAAGTATGGAATCAACCACAGGACTTTGGTGTTAGCATATTTTCCAACCGTTAGTCTTCCTAATCTAAGAATGATTTAAAAAACACTCATGGAGTAAGTATGTGTGTCTGTTTTTTGTTCTGTCGGTCAAGCAAGGCTCAGTCATTAATGTATGGGTTGGTGTTGGTAAGAAGGTAAGAGGACAGTGTTGAGTTCAGTGTAGTACTGCCTGGTTTTGAGGAAAAGACACTCAGGTAAGCACTGGTGTGGGACCAGCAGTGTAGATATATTAAAACAAGATGTCCTGTGTCTAAATCACCTGCTCCCCCTTTCTTTTAGCAGTGTTTGCAAAAAACTTTCATGTGAGAGCTGCCATGAAGACATCCGTGTTGCTGACCTGGGAAATCCCAGACACCTACAACCCAGCTCAGCCTTTCACTGTGAGCACTGCCGAGATAAATACATGTCCATTGACATACCCTACACAATGATTCCGTTAACATCCGAAAACAAGAGCTCACATGTAACATTAACTCACTGGCATACAGATCCTTTACGACAATGGGCAGAGTGTGGAAGTGGATGGGAAGCTAACACAGAAGCTAATCACGGGTCTTCAACCTGAGACGCAGTACTCCTTCCTCCTGACCAATCGTGGCAACAGTGCTGGCGGGCTGCAGCATCGCGTGTCCACCATGACGGCCCCGGACATTCTCCGCACCAAACCCTACCTGGCTGGCAAGACCAACTCAGACGGAATGGTAACTGTGGACCTACCAACAGTGCAGACGGCCGAGAGAGTAAGGTGAGTCGAGACGAGTAACCCGAATGGAAAATATGTACTGAAAATGTGTACTTGATTCTGACTATCAAGACTTGGTCACTTTCCTACTTGTAATGCACAACATGTCTCTTTTTTAGGATACGTGACTTCATCACTATTGTGCAGTGGAGCTTTTCTGTCCATTGCTGAAGTCTGTATTACTGCTTAGTATTTCTTATTGATACATAATGAAACAAAATAAAGTAAATGACTTGATAGCTGACCTTGTCAGGGGGAATTCTTCCAAAACAAAGTCATTGATATGCATCCCTACATTTCAGTGTATTATCCACTTCACCTCAGTGATTACACACTGAAACAGCCTGACTCGTGTAAGCACACTCCTCTAAGCCCTATGAAGTCTCTTATAGCCTTTCAACAAAGCCCAGGGCTGTCAAAAGGCCAAGCAGCACATCCGATTGTAGAATGATGCTTCAAACCCATCTTGGGTTTTTTGATCTTGCTGGATGCACTTGGCACAGCGCCTCTCATGCCAGAGCTTAAGCTAATTAGTTTCCCATTAGCCTGCCACGCTGCCTTCCTGGCTAACGCTAGCAAGTGCAGTGCCCAACCAGGAAGCCCAGAAAACTCTGGCAGAGGCTGTTATCTCTTCGGCCACCCTGATGAAGGGATGAAAATCCCTCTAATTCTGTATCTTTTCTTTGTTCGCTGAGGTCTCCTAATTAGCCCACGGGGGGGCTCCATGAGGTGCAACTGCATTGCCCGACTTCTATGAACATGCTCAAATTAAATTAAAAAGAGGGAAATGGCCCCAATCAATAGAAAGAGACTGTCTTACATTTCTAAGGGCATAATTATGCATATGTTTAATCAGTTTCCGGTAAGCAGACTAACCTTCTAACGCAGGTGGACACGGTGGACACTGGGCAAGGCTGTATTGTTGCTGCCATAAGGTTAACCATAAGGTTGACCATCCCATCTTTTGATATGTGGCAGTGATCTCTGACCTACATTTTGAACATGTTTCTTTCCAGGGGGTATTACATTGTGGTTGTGCCTCTGAAGAAGCAACGCACCGGCAAGTTTTTCAAACCCTGGGACAATCCCGATGAGATGAATTTGGAGGAGGTAACTTTTGAACTTGATTATATTGACAAAAGTATAAGAAAATATGTAGAAATATGACATTCTATCAGCCAGTTATTGTTCACGGCTTCTTAATCAGGCCGATATAGCAATGTGCACACATCACACGTTTCTTTTCTCAAAACTGGAAAGGCCGTTGAGGCCGTTAAGAGGCCAGGAGGAACAGGAGATGAGTCTCGCTGATTGACACAAATAGCTGCAGAGAGCACTGTTCATATGGAAATGAGAACATGAAGTAGCCATCAAGTGCACTGCTCAACCCCCATCCCCTCCTCTTTGTGTCTGTGGTAATTACCTGAAGAGCTGCATCAGGCCCTATGTCCCTTCTCATTCCATGCAAAGCTTGGCTACTGCCTATGCAACACTTGGCAACTCTGTGCATTGCAGGTATGATTTAATATGAAAGCATATGAAGCTTTTACCAGTTGTGATTGCATTGAAGCTTTCCTTTTCATGCATATATGTCAAACATTGCAAGCTAATGGTTGGAGACATTCAGTGCAGCATATACTGCAGTCTCTGTCCTAGAAATGTGTAGAAATGGAAACTTAAAAAAAGTGTATCCTCCTCGGGTCACAGAAATTGAAATTCTGGGAAGCATTTTTATTTGTGAATAAAATCCTCTAGCAAATTATAACTTATTTTGAAACTGTGGATTTTTAAATATTTATTTCTTTGGTATAAACATCACAAATGTATCACGTGTCTAGGGGGGCTAAAAGAAAGAGAGAAAAAACACACCATGTCTCATCTGGCATTGGCTTTACTGCTCAGGCCTACAGGCCCGTGTCTGTAGCCTTGACCGATTGCCCAAAAGTCGCCCCTCTGTCAGAATTTATTTGTTTGTCAATATTGGCACTCACCTTTTCACAACTTTTCCCAAGGGCAGCTAGATTTAGCCCTGTTGACAGGAGAGATGATTGAAGACATTATCGGGCAGCACCAACAGCCCGGCAGCCAAAACAGAGCACACACGAGAACGCACACACTCTAATGTGAATGACAGCCGCACAGAGCGCGCACACACATACACACACACACACACACACACAAGTCAGAGATATGAAATCAGACACCCAAACAACTATCGGTGCTTGATTAGCATAATTATGATCCACGCTTTGAGTAAAGTCAGATAGAACAGACTTGTATGAAGGGCACACATGTGTTTCTTGCATTAATAGTAGTATTGTCATTGGCTGAAGGAGCATTGCTGTATCTTTTGGGGTTACATTAGGTAAAATATCCTCACTTTACACATATTTCATTCAGATTGATAAAAAAATAAGTTGGAAAAAAATCTTTTGTTTTTTTATGGTTTGAAGCTGCTGGATAATCCTCATCTGTTTCATATGATGGGGATTCACATATCTCTTAATCTCACAATCTTTCGTAGTCAAAAATACAGATGAAGTAATTAATTGATCTTTTCTGTAATGTTCTGCCTGTTGCAATCAGCATTGTCGTCTCGGCAATCAGAGAGCCGTCGAAATGGAACAATTTGCTGTGTGGTGAAATGGCTCCTTTTGTGTTATCAATTCTCTGCCTCTTAATCCTAGCTGCTGAAGGAGATAAACCAAACTAGCAGGGGCCTTCGGTTCCAGAGGCAGGTAGAACCCAAAGCCTACATCGCTGCCTACTTCAAAGTCCTGCCCAACGATTTCAACCTGGGAGACGGCAAGACCTACAGGGGCTTCGAAAACAAGCAACTCCAGAACGGACAGGAGTACATTTTCTTTGTGCTTGCTGTTATGGAAATGTCTGAAAATGTAAGATTGCTTTCTTAAACATTTTTTATTTCAAATTCATCCATGTATGCCTCATATTTTAGTCGAGTTCAACTTCAGATATGAAATTGTCCGCCTTTGGGACATCCCGTGCCGGTGATCCCGTGGTCTTCTTGCTCGGAACTGTGCATCTTAACGTAGGGTCGGCGTTTGCCTCTGGTTAGATGTGTTACTCTGAGTCTTTGTGATGCTTTGACTTCAAAACTTAGAGCTGCAGCTGGCCTAAGACGCTGACCCTTGCTGCTTTAGGGAGAGAAACCCCTTAAGACCTAAGCTGATCGTAAGGATACCTTGATAACAGAGCTCCTCTTTAATTGCGTCCTACGTGCGGTCCGCCTTATCGCGGCTGCTGCAGCGAGTGTGTATTAGCGCATGTGCCTTTCTGGACTGAAGACCCGAAAGCTGCATGATTAGGCTGCTGCAGGCGTGATGAAGGATATGATGGGCAGCAGGGTCTATAGTGCTGCCTCGCGCTCTCTTTCCGCTAACCCTGGATTCAGGTAGAGCAAAGTGATAATGGCAAATGGAGGAAAAGCGCCAATTTGCTCACTGAAGCATATATTTTCTTCCCACTAGACCTTTCTTTTAATCTCCTCGTAGAATGTGAAATAGTTCAATCAAGGCTCCTGTAAAATAGAGATATTGAAGATAATTTTGATTGGTCAAGCTGCAGCTTAGCAGAAATTACACAGCAAAACTTTGAATTGGCTTTTAATTTGTATTGTTGGTCATGCTGTCTTTGTCAGAGTCTTGTTAGATATGCTCTGTAGAGAGGGTAAATTAATTGAAGTCGTGCAGTAGTGCTTTGAATATCTTGAGCTTCGGATCCACTATATCGCCCAGCAGTTCTAGATTTGATGAAACATTGGTGAGAAACTATATTTCAAACACTACCAGGCACAAGTGGAAGGATGGGGTCCAGTACGTAGAAAGCAGCATATGACGGTTGGTCAGGAAAAATACATAACACAGGTTTTATGATTATGACTTGTCTTTCCCTGGCTCAGATCATGTATGCCACAAGCCCCTACTCAGACCCGGTTGTGTCAGCCGATATCGACCCCCAGCCGATCATCGATGAGGAGGAAGGCCTTATCTGGGTGGTGGGCCCTGTGCTAGCGGTTGTCTTCATCATATGCATCGTCATTGCCATCCTCCTCTACAAAAGGTGAGAATATCAACTGATTATCGGCATACAGAAACAAAAAACACAAAAAAATGAAATTATAATAACTGTTCCCACGAAGTGAAACAAATGCTCAACTATATGAACACTTAACGTAAATGCTACTTAAAGTATACATTGTCCACTCTTAATGTACGTATAGCCACTCCATACAATATTTAATATCCACATCGTCAATCCACGACAACATGTAAATCTTCAATCAGGACATTAAATGGAAAAGCTATTGTCGGACTATCCATGACCCCCACTCTCAGCCACACACACACACACACACACACATGAGTCAATCCACACATACAGCTCCCCAAACTGTGGCGCCATCAAATGCAGACGCACCGCAATTCTTCACACATGCGTGTTGACTGAACATTAATCAGACATACACAAATGCGGTAGTGCTTTTTCACACCAAATCAAAACAGCTTTTTTTGGGGTCTGAAACCTCCCCAGTGGTAGCGAGACCTCGCGCTGTCACTGCTCATCAGTCGAGCGTAAGATGGGGAAGGCGTTGACTATCTGCTGCATGTCACTGCATGTGTCTGCAGCTTGAGAGAGGCCCTGGAGCCCGGGCGAGCATCCCAGCAACCCTTCCCCCGCTCCCCTTTTAACGATGACCCATTCCACGAGGGAGACTAGCTCTTGATCCCGACTCTGACCTCATGACACCCTCCTGCTTGGCCAGGACACACACAAGCGCATATATGACACGTGTGCATCCACACACTGACTTTTGTCCGTCCTTTACTCTTTCGTCTCTTCTCACCTTTTACATAAGGCATATTTCCCGCAGTGTTCAAATGTCCAGTCCTAAGCAGAATTTCACAGTAGTCCTCAAGAAGTAATTTTGTGCGGTTAAGATTAGCAAGTGACGAGTCAGCACACTGTAATCAGTAACAGCGCCAATACTGAAGACCAGAAAAATACATCAATAGCAGTGTAATGTAAGAGGTTTACGCGTACAGCTTTATTCTCTTGCACCATATTGTCCTTGGATTTCATTTAAATCAAGTTTTGGTTTGGATAAGGTGACTTGAAAGTGAACAAAGAACGTGTGTGCACGAGTTTCAGGTAGAGTTTTCTACTTGCGGCACGTAGATTTACACATCGATTACCAAGACACGGTCACTGCCACGTTAGAGAACTTTGGGCGCATAACCAGGAGATATTGCTCATGTCAAGATCAATTTTTATGTGACAGAATGCTCCTGTTGTGCAAAACAAAAGGCCAACAACCATGTTGTGTCAAGCTCTGGGAAAGCACATGGGAATAACAATATGCAGCTTCACAAGAGAGAAACATAAATCAGATCCATTCGTGCAGCTCCACATAAAATAAGTGAAGCCAAGTCATGTCTGCTACCAAACCGATTTTTAAAAAGCGGTAACGTGAATTCATTAAAAATGATGCTCTCGCATGTTGTTCACATTCATAATAGTGCATGCATCAATCTCCAAGATGCATAATTCTTGATCTCAATAAATCTCCCAGTGCAGAAAAAAGAAAGACACAGCAATTAGGAGTCAAGAGATGACTTTTATGCTCGAACAAGAAGCAATCAGCTGAAACTGCTTGAAATAGCAGAGATACAATGTTCAAGTCTTGGATGCACCTGGGAAACTGTAGTATTGGAAACAAAGAGCCCCGAGTGCATAATTGGGCATACATTCTCAAGTGAAGCATCACTAATCTTGCACGCAAAGGAAAAATTGGGATATGATTGGTATCGTTTGTCTCTTATAAAGTCATTCACTTAATCTAAAGAAACTAGAATTCTCCTTTATTTAAAGCCAACAGTCTTTCCACCTAATGTTGTGTCGATATTTCTTTCCTTGCTGACCAATGGAGCAGCAAACCAGACAGGTAAGAGTGAGACAAGTAGAGAAAAACTAACTCCCTTAAACCCCTTTGCTCCCGAGACTGTACATATTAAACACAAACACAGGAAGTTGATGTCGTTCCTAAAATCATGCTATGTGCTGAATCAGCATGGCCATATGTGAATCCCATCTTATGTACTGTGGCAGGGAATTACTGAAAATGACTTTCCCTACTGTTATTAAACTGTAAATGCAACATGTATTAAATATCCACCACATTCCCTTTCTATTGTACATATGTTGTAACGACAAAATGTTATCCATGTCAGTGACAGTTTTTAATTTTCTGTCTATTCCTATGAATGAACAAACCCCATTGCTTCCTGTGAGATTGCATCTTGTGTCGGAGGTGACAATGTACTGCACTGAATATACATGGTTGAGAAATTCTTTACAAATATGATTTTTGTTTCAAATTACTGAAAAAATCACCTAAAATAAAAGGGAGAGGAACACATAACACTACTACACAATCTAATCAAATACCCCTTTATGAAATGTACATCTGTTAAGTGTGCAACCTTTTCTGTTGCTCATGTTACTAAAAATAAGGTAACTGAACCAATTTACAGTATAATGCAATCTCAAGACCACCCCTTAATATGGCTTCACATTTTCTACACAGTTGAATTGACATGTGCATTAAAACGTGAACATTAGGTTTCACTTACGGCATAATTTATGGTCAAGGGCTATTGTATTGTATTGAAGTGTTGCTGTTATTTAGTCCACCCCCTGTATGTTCTGCAGGCCTGTCACCTCCTCAATTACATATCTTCCCGCTGTATTTATTGGACCACAAGGCAAGCCTGGAGGGTATAGAGCAGAAGTTTTGAGCGCCCAACAAAAATAAAACATTACAATCTGCTGTTTGTTTTGCAGAAAAAGAGCAGAATCCGAAGCTAGGAAAGGCAGTCTACCCAACAGCAAGGAAATGCCGCTGCACAATCCCACTGACCCGGTGGAGCTACGCCGCCTCAACTTCCAAACGCCTGGTACGTATTCCAAATGACATCATTCACTGTAGATGTAAAACTGAATATGCATTGTGAAGAGGGATGCCATTGGAACAGATTGCTCGCTTAAAGTCATATACATAGTCCTAATGAATCCTTCTTCGTTTGTAACCATTGCTGACATTGAAACCGTATAAGGTGACGTCCTAAAAAAGTACCCATCATCTCAACAGTGCTATTGGCACGACACAAGTGAGCAGTTTGCCGGTACACAGTGGACAGGTGCTTAGACAAGGCACAAAGGGTCAAAACTGACAGTTTGGCCCCAAGAGACTCTTCTCAGTGGAAAATGAGGAGGCAGAAATGCAAGCTTGACAGTTTCGTGGCAGCTGTCGTTTTCCTCTGCACCTGGGTTATCCAGGTCATCAAGACTTGTTCTGCTTAGTCAGAATAGCGTAGCCCTGCTAGGATGGGTTCCTGCTGCTAGGACACGAGAGGCGGCATTGTGAAAGTTGAGGGAAATAAAAAATGTGTCATGGATCTGTGCCGTCTCGTATGGAAGCCGAGAAAGTAGTGGCAAGCTGTAAACTCTAGCTATCCTTCGCTGTGACCTCTAGTGCTGAGGTGAGTGGTGGTCAGTGGTAATGCTTTGAATCAGCCATGTGGGCTTTTTTTATTTATTTTTTGCCTGGAGAAACAATGGGAGTCACAGTCCATTTATCACCTGGAGAGGATGGATGCATCTTTGCCCCCGTCCTGAGCAGGAGAGACAGACTAAACTGCCGTTTGAGTTCCTCTGGCACCGACTGGTTTAGGGACAGGTGTTCAGAGACTGCCAATAACGTTGTATTATGAAAGCCATATTTTGCAGGTCAGCTGGTATGAGAGGAGGATGAATTATCCCTGCAGGCTCAATTTTGAAAGAAAGATTTAGCATATTTATGCAAGCTCTTCAATGATGTTAGGACCATTACTGGCTGTTTCATCCTGGCAGAGAGGTATTTTTCCTTTTGGCTCAGAGTGATCTCAACCATCCTCCAACTATTTCACTCACCTCTCAAGCCATAATCCCCCCCCCCCCCCCCCTCCTCGCCTCCCTCCCAACTGCCTATCTGAGAGCTGGTATCTTGGCTCTCTCGCTGCTCGAAAAGGACCCACATTTTTTTCCGTCCACGTGACCACTTTCTCTCAAGTCCTGAAGCACTTCCACATTAGACCACCTCTCTCCCCTACTCTCGCTACGCTTTCTTCCACCTCTTTTCCCCTCAATGGACATTTTCCTCTTAAGGATGCTTGATGTTTGAGTGATAGCGTGTTGGAAATGGTACTTTCATTGTCCCCCAGTGGTGGAAATGGATTTTGAGGAGCGAACTGCAATAGAAACCCCCTTTGCCGTCTTTCAGAGAGACGTGAGAGTGGGTGGGAAAAAGAGGCACAGCTACCATTAGCTAATGCCCACTTGTGCCAGCAACCAAAATGAAATGAGAGAGAGAGAGAGAGAGAGAGAGAGAGAGAGAGAGAGAGAGAGAGAGAGAGAGAGAGAGAGAGAGAGAGACACTGTCATGTAACTGTAGTGTCACCTGAATACTCAAGTTAAATATCTTTGACCACAGACTGGACTGTGAAAGCATGCACACAAAGTTGTCTTTACATCGATCGGTATTGTTCAAACACGACACTTTTGATTGTTTTCTCAAAGTCTTAAATATGCTGATGACACACCTCGACAACCACCCATATTTGACAATGTCAAAGTCAAGTGAACTTAACTGCCGACTGAAGTAGTATATCACCACGTCAGCATTCTTAGGTTAAAATGAATGTCAAAAACGATCCCATGGTGGATCTCTTTCCATGAAGTACGCATGGTGCATCAGCCAAGCTTTGAGCATGATGACTTGTTTGTTACTAATACATGTCCCATTAAGAATACACATCATTCAGCTACTTGTCACATTTCAATTTCTACCTTCTGAGAAAAAAATAGTCCATCACATTGCCAATGACATATGCAATGTATTTAATTACACCGCCGTTTCCTCCACAGGTTCAGGTGCGTCCAGTCACCCCAGTAACCTCCATTTGTCAAGTTAGTTGTTCTCGATTATGCACTTGACATGATTTTTTTTTAGCTTTAATTCCTTTTCTTTTTTTTCTGCATAGTCTTGTATTTCCATCCCACTCTAATACATCTGGTGGTAATGCAATGTCATCACAGGAGGCGGAGTTTGAAATGACATGTCATCACTCAAAGCAAACATCAACATCTGGCCTAACAATTTGAATGTTTTTTCATTCTTTTTTTTTTCCTTTTGCGTTGTTTCTTTGTGTTTGTGTCTTACTGTCACGCTAACTATCCACCGCAGCTTTCCGTGTGAATAACGTTTCTCCTCTCTCAATAGGGAGAGTCCCAGTGGGGCAAGTGTGCTCGATGACCTCTCATTAGCTTCTGTGTCCATATTCTCTTTACGAGCATGGCCACTGCTTTGAGTGAACAAACTATCCTAACCAGAACCACTTTTCCATTCCCCCTGTTAAACACATATGCTGCTTATCTAATGATTCGCTGTTGGCTTGTGCTTGGGCGATGCCATCTTACAAGACGAGTGACTGACATTCAGTCCATCTAATTGACAGGCATGGCTAGCCACCCTCCAATCCCAATTATGGACCTAGCAGATCATCTGGAGCGCCTGAAAGCCAACGACAACCTCAAGTTTTCACAAGAATATGAGGTAGGTGTCAGTCAAGTTCCAATGCTGATTCAGCATTCAATGGTTATGAATACCTTAGCAAGAGTGTTGCAGCATAAAGGCAACAATAAAACATACTTTCTAAACATGGAGCACACTCTCTAAACTTGAGATGCAAAACCTGGAGTTTGAGTTGAAAGATGTGTCACCGCCGGATTGCTTCACCAGTTTACGACCTAATTTTAAGACAATAAAAATCTGAATAATCTGCAGACGAGAGAGCCAGTGGGTGCAGTGATTGCATTTTGAACTGTTTACCAGCACTGAAATAAAGCCTGCTCGGCCGTGATTGGTCGTTACCACACAGACTGCAAATGCGAACCAGAACACTTTCAAAACCCAAATCTTAGCCTGTTGCCTACCAATTTGGTATATTAATGCAGAATAGTATAAAGATTATACACATGGTACCATACACCAGTCAACAACTGGTGGATGATCGGCCCAACAGGGCGATTAGAATGTTCTTTTTTAAGAAAAAGCTTCACCAGAGACCTAAAATCAGTCAGTATGCCCTATTCACAGCATGCATTTTTGTACATGTCAAAGCAGGAAACACACAGGTGTAATTAATAACTTTAATAATGGTTGCACTCCATTTTCAAGTCCACAGCCCCGCTATTGTTCCTGCTGGCTCACTGAGCCCTGTGAGTGGAAAGTACATCATTATTAATATTATTATTAGTACCTGTGCTTTTCCTGCGAGTTAAAAATGTCTGCTGTGAAAAAACTCAATATTACTGTCATAGTCACAACATACCAACACAATCTACACAAAGAAAACACATGAATACTCTAATTTGTACTATTTCATCTTTTTGCAATAATATTAGCAACCATTTAAAGTAACAGGTCTAAAAGCCAAGGGAAGCACTACACCTCACAATACGAACGTGTTGTAGATATAAAGGTCTTTAGCCAAATAAGGGATCTAGTGCTTTACTGCTATGCTGATGGGAGTGACTAGAGCGGACGTTACAAAGGCTACAGTTTAGTAACACCTGTCCAGCCAGTGAAGCATATCTACACTTTAAGTGAAGTTTCATTCTACAATGTATGGCCGCTATCAGAATAAAAAAGCATAATGGAACAAAGGTGATAGTTACATTTATATATCCTGCGATTAGACCTTCAAACGCAAAAGTCTTTCAGATTTAAGTGCCCTCAAAACGCTGTGGGCAGCAGTCAGACAATGTAAGTGTTTCCTTCATATTGCCTTTGTGTTGTATGAACTAACGGAGCCTGAAACGCTTAGTGAGCAAGAGGTCCTTTCAGGGGCATTTTGTGAGATGGGAACGATGCTCATCCTTTCTCTGCCCGTTTCCCTCTGTGGGTCCTGCAACAGTTCCAAAATCTATGAGGTCACCCAATGGGTGGCTGCCAAGCTGCCCAATCATTACTGCAGCTTAAGTACATTGAATTCCAATTTCATAGAGCTTATTCGAGAGCAGTGGAAAGCAATTTTGCAAGCACAATGAAATAAAGATTTTTATGATGAGCAATGTTGCAGCCCACTGTTTCAACATATTTTGAAAAAATATAAGGCTTAGCCAAGGGTTTGTCCCCCGCATATGGCTGCTTTAAGTGATTTCTGCAGATGAAGATATTGGTGCTGCAATGTGTTATTGTATTCACATTGAGCTCATGTGCTCTTAAATACCTTCTAATGCATTTGCTTCCATGGTCATAGTCGAATAAAGTTTGCCATCATTAAAATGAAGAATTAAGCTTTTCTTTATGATTTTATTATTCCCATAAATTACAATAAAGAAGTCATACAAGTATGATAATTATGATGATTATAAGCAAGGTCAGTGTACAAAAATGGCCTCTATTTGCAATGTGTCCTATTACACTTGGGTTTCTACTTTCAGTGGAGATTAACTCATAAAAGCAGGTTGCAGTCATTAAAAGCACAAGCACAATATTTTCCCTGTAATGCGAGATGGAATGTCGTCTTTCACGCCATTGTATTTTCTCTTTGTGATATTATATTTTATGGCTCATTTATCGGTGATGAGGGAGCATTGTCAATCTCTGCTTCACACAGCTGAAAGGGGGCTTGGATGGCAAATTCTGTCGAACTGGTCTCAAGTGTGGTATTCGAGTATGTGCCATAAAGTCCTACGACTCGAATGAGGAAAGCTGATGAGACACAAGATTTTCCTTTGTGACCAATTTGTAATGTTTCTTTTTTGTAAATCTAATCATTAATATGTCACAATTATGTTATGCCAAAGACAACAAATTGATTACATTGCTCTGAAAACTATCTGCTTTCAGTCAAATTACAAACCACGAAATGCTCTCCTCCACCTTCAACGTTAGCCTTGCAGAACCAAAAATGTCAACTAAGATGTATGTGTCTGTTGACACACCCTTTTCTACAAGACAAAGGCCAGAAGAGGTTTTACTTGAATTAACTGGAAGAGAGTAAAAGTCTGGGGAAGAAAATCAGCTTTCAGTCAGAGAACAATAACCATATTTGGACTGAATAACCTTGAATACATGAGGTCACAACTTCCTTTAAGAGCCTCCAGGTTTATGTTGTAGAAAGAAGAGACTCGCTGGTTACCAGTGTGGTATGCCTCGCCTTAACCGTACACTATGCCATTTTATTTTCCCTGGTAAATGCTGTGTGCATTAGTCCTCTTCACTAATAGCACCAATACTATGCTTAAAATAACCAGTCTTATATGTTGTTTGGCCTTGATGGGAAACATTCATTTCAGGGTAAACTATAGATGAAGCAATACTTTACAATCGTATTTTACAATCTTAGGAATTGGACAAGTAGTTCTACTTTTAAATGTTGCTATTTTATATGATATATATATATATATATATATATATATATATATATATATATATATATATATATATATATATATTAAGCCACTGTAACAAATATGTTCTTCTCCTTCACAGTCCATCGACCCTGGTCAGCAGTTCACGTGGGAACACTCTAACCTGGAGGTCAACAAACCAAAGAACAGATATGCCAACGTGATTGCCTACGACCACTCCAGAGTCTTGCTCTCTGCTATTGATGGTACGCCGCCCACCAGCATCTTCGCTTCCAACTACAGTATTCAGTCTATAGTCACAACTCTGCACAACTCTATCTTTTAGACCTGAGGAGCGCAACCACGCTGTACTTTTAAACTATATTTCCACACAAGCACGGCAGACTATTTTTCCTTTCATGCCTCAGGTGCTTGCAAAGAAAGTCAGGGCTTTAGAAAGTGGATATTTTCACTTTTAATGCTGAGGCAAAAACTCAAGTCAGATTAAACAATCACCTATAGTGAAGGATTCAAGTTTACTTTATCTATTTTTCTGACTTCATAGCAGGTGTGTCTTTTACATTTACATTTTGTCTAAAGCCATGGCCTTGAAACGAGACCAGTGAGTACACTGGACGATAGACATCTTAGCACCTTATAACTTATTTATTCTCATTTTAATTTGCAACACACATCACGTCACATGTTTGTATACAATATATGACGTATTTGTGGGTACAAACATGTATTATCTGGCAAGAAAACTGCTGAAAACTCACGGCAATGCCCTAAATAAAGTGCGTACATTGGTAGGAGTCGTGAGTAGCATTACATGAGGATGTTGTGGCAGAAATTCACTTGAGCCATCACAAACCTGGTTTGAAACAGCCCAGTAAGTGTTTGGCACATTAAAGAAGTGTTGCGCTGTACAGTACAGCGTCTGAAGATTTTGAAACGGCGAGTTAAGTGCTGGCTCTTTCAGCACTTTCTTGGATTAAACACAATTGCACATACACACACGGCTATTAATTAACCATTTCTATTGAGCTGCTCCCATGGAGGGCAAAGGGAAATAAACAAAGAAGTAAATGGCTATTGTGACAAAAAACAGATAGATAAAGGCTCAAAGAGCCCTTTTTGCAGTCTCTCAGAAACCATACAGCTGAGTGTTGATGGAACTCCATTAGCCAGGCGTTTAAACACATCTGCACGACCATATTGGAGCCTTTGTGGTTGCAGCAAGTGAGCAGTTCTCAGCCAGCGGGACAAGAGGGACTTCCTCTTTTCCTTCTGAGGCTTAAAGCCTTTTGGCAAGCAATGCGCCTATTGTTTACTTTGATTGAGTTATTTGAATAAAAGGGGATTGGGGATTTGACATCAGAATTTGAAGACAGCTACTTTGAGAATGTATTGATGTGGGGATGGATCAGCAGAATCTTTGGAACACAGGCACAGCGATGCACAAGTACATTTATGCACTTTGTCGTGACGTTACTGAATTTGCTCTATTTTTGACCTTTGCCAAGATGCCTGGCCAGACAAAACATGCGCTTGGCTGAACTAAACATGTTCTCAAAGTTAAAACCTTCATTTGCCAAATTCATACAGTTTCTGAATTCAATTAGTTTGTATCAGTATTTGTGAGCGTGTTCTTTTTGGAACATTAAATTGATTAAAATCAAATGTATGCAGTTTTTTTTCATAACTATCTGTTCTGAGGTAAGACAATGTGGTAATCTGACAAAGTGAGTGGACATCTGCTCGCACAATGTCTGAACATCAACTGCTTCATCATCATTATGAACATTACCCTAAAATCTGTTTCCTTAAAGATTCTTTTGCGTTCCTATAAAAAGGGTACGAAACAACGCTGGAGCAATGTTTACTTCACAATAAGCATATTGACTGAGAGAATGGTTGCATTTATACAAATCCTGAGTGACAGAAAGCACAAAGGCAAAAGCCATTTGCAAATGTGCATTAAACAACTCGCCTCGTTCTCATTAATCCACAGTAATGTCTCCTTTTGCTTCTTCTTTTCAAATTGAAAACGCACTGGGCTTAATTGCATTTATCCCTTGTCCATCATGGAAATGTGCTTCCGCCTGGCTGTTTGGACAACTTCAACAGCAAAAGCGAGGGCGGGGAGGGGGGGTTGAAAAAAATAATGTGGGCTGGTCTTTGAATGTGTTCATATTCCATTTTCCTTTCCTTTTTTTCTCCTGTTGAATAAGTTACCTGAGAGAAAACGGAGTTTGGGGGGGAGAGGGGGTGCAGTTGGAGAGTGGGGGATTCTCTGATACGTGGCGTCCATGCAGATGAGACTTATCTTGGTAGACCATGTGTGCACGAAGCCCCTAAACTGCCAGTCCTGAAGCATTGACTAGCTGTCAGCTCCGTCTCTTCCGCCTGGATTGGAAAAGGCTGCTGTGCCTTTCATTTAATATAAGCAAAGGGAAGGAGGAGTGAGAAAGGGAGGGGGAAATTGTTTTGCTCGTTTTTTCTTGGTTTGTTTTTCTCCATGTGATGTGATGGACTTTTACAGCCCAAGCTTTATCTATAAGTCAGTTGCAGATATGGAATAGGAACACAAACACTGCCGATTTAAAGGCCTTGTTGATAGCAAATACAAATCCTAAGACAGACTGCAACACCGGTGCCAAATGTTAGTGTTTTATGCTATTTTTCGATTTAATACTTACACAAGACGGCTTAACTGAATTCATTTTTGGAAACGCCGAGGAAATGCGGCGTCATCTGAACCGTATGTGGGGGGGAATCGGACATTGCCTCAAATAATTGCAGCATCAATCAAGACGGAGACCAAATTGGGAAGCGACACAAGACGCTATTTTGTGACATTTATCATTTTCTCTCCCTTGTGTTAAACCGCAAAAGTTTACCGTTGTATTTGAGAGGTTGCCTTTTCCAATTCTAACCATCTACATGTTCTGTTTTTAGGTATCCCTGGAAGTGACTACATCAACTCCAACTACATTGATGGCTATAGGAAGCAGAACGCCTACATTGCCACGCAAGGGTCCCTGCCAGAGACATTTGGTGAATTCTGGAGGATGATCTGGGAGCAGAGGAGCGCGATCGTCGTCATGATGACCAAACTGGAGGAGAGGTCCAGGGTAAGAGACACAAACACAGGCAAAGCCATATTTACTCTGAGGTGCTCGATATGTCTCAACTATTCAAATGAAATGATGGGGTGGAACATTTGTGGTGGTATGCTTTGGAACGTATAAGCCCAGCTCGTAAAAAACACCCGATGATTTACAAGTCCCGAGCAAACAAGTTATTTCATAGAAGACCTGCAGATTTAATTCTTTCTTCACCCTGTCTAAGTGACAAATTGAAGTCCCTGTCCTCTTGTTTAATCTGTAAAGTGTGTTGTACCAACCCGACCCCTAAGGTCGTCCGGGACGGATCCACTTTCTGTTCCAAGAGTGAGAACTAAACGTGGAGAAGCAGCATTCAGCTTTTCTGCAGGTCTGCTGAGACCCTCACCTCCTCTAAATCCAGATTGAAGACTTTTTTCTTTTTTTTAAAATTAATTTCTGCATCTCACTACTGCATTTTATTTCTTTAACTGCACTGCAACTTTGATTCTATTTCTTGCATTTTGACTGCTTTTTTTTTTTAATGAATGTTCTTAATTGTTTTTGCATCCTGTTTTCTTCTGCATTTTGTTTTGATTCTTTTAACGGTTTTATGTGAAGCACATACATTTGCCTTGGCTTATACTTTGCGCCTCCACTCTCCCAAGATGCCTCCGTATTAATTCTCCAGGCAAAGCCAAGTTCCATGCTGTTATTCACTGATATGCTCAGTCCTTTTTCTACAAAGAACTCTTTGTTGTTGTTTAGTTTAGATTGATTAGTGACATGGGTCCATTCATTAGTGGAGCACTGCTGAAAGCACTGGATTACAATCTGTGATAAAAAAGACTCCAACACTGAAAAGCTACATTGCCCAGCTGTGTGCATTCACGACTCCTTTGAGGGTGACGTGGTCAGCCCTTTCTCTGAAACATCTTACAATGTTTGACTGAGCACATGAAAGCTTGCACCGACTCCATAAGCTACTGACCTTCACACTCGTATGCCTTTGCTAAGAGCCTGGTAAAGTGTTAACGACGGGGTGGACCCACGGAGTCCTATTTGTACAATCTGCAAAGCAAATCAGCTCCTCTGTCTCATTGTTTCTATCGTAGCTGCTGTAAAATGCACACTTCTTCAATTAAATTTGCTCTATACTGTCAGGTGTCAGTTTGACTCCGTAGATGCTTTCTGATATCACAGTGCTTCTTGCCTCTGCTGTAAAGGCTTCCTGCAAGACATCCCCTACTCGGATCTGTTCTGTCCCATTATGTTGTTGGACATTTGTAGTGCATAATGTCATTTTGTTGCTGCCAACCGCTGCTGTCTTTCACATAAGTCATATCATTCTCTGGTGAGCACTCAAGCTGTATTTGTATGTTGCACATATCTAAAGCTTGAGTATTCGCAAGTAAATGCGTTTATGAATGATTTCACTCCTCAGAGTGTGACAATCCCTCCATTGCTGCTGGTGTCGGGGATATAACAACTGCTGAGGAAATTAAATACATGGATAGTGCACTTTTTTACGTATTTTAAAATATACCAATGATGCAACTGATGTCCAGCTGTCACACCATCCGACAATCACCTAGCACCAGCATTTGTTAAGCATGAATTAATTTAAATTGTGTTGAACAAACGGCCATTACCACATCAGTTTAATGGACAATATGAAGAATAACAAGTGAATTGGAGCCGAGTTATTTCCTCCCCATCACCTATAGGGCTTCCATTCCTCAGCTAAGCAGTAATGCTATAATGGAACAGTTTTTTTATTGGCCGTAAACCAGGAAACAAAGCTGTGCACTCAAATGGCAATAAAGCTGAGCCGGTGATATGATTGGAAAGTGTGGTTCATTTTATAATTATGGAGTACAGCAGGGCAATTAATAACGCCTTCGGCTCCACACAAATATTTCAGGCCCTTTAATTGATTACTCAAGAAGGATTGAGGGGAATTTGGAAATATATTTTACCGTGACTTGACTTTGTGTAATACTGTGAATGTGAAGCTGAACAATTTTTTAAAAGAGCATTTATACTTAATAAATGTACCTCAAATAAATAAATGTTAATATCCATACCATGTTGCTCTCCATTGCAGGTTAAATGTGACCAATACTGGCCAACAAGAGGGACAGAGACGTACGGCCTCATCCAAGTGACACTTCTAGACACAGTCGAGCTGGCCACATACTGTGTCAGGACATTTGCACTTTTTAAAGTAAGAAGCATTTGGATTTTCTGGCCCTGCGGACCCCACAGCATCTTTTAAATCCTTGATGTGAGATGTTTTGGCCACTAACCTTTCTCTACCTCTACAATTCAGAATGGCTCCAGTGAAAAGAGAGAGGTGAGGCAGTTCCAGTTCACGGCCTGGCCGGACCACGGGGTACCCGAGCACCCTACTCCGTTCCTGGCCTTCCTGAGACGGGTGAAAGCGTGCAATCCTCCGGACGCGGGGCCGATGGCGGTACACTGCAGGTAAGAAACAACATGGTGTCACAGGAACATCCTGAGGCATGAAATTGATTTGTTCTTTCCATTTGCTGTAATGAATATATGAATACATATGACGAAATGTTTTTTAGTTTTTTTTACCCGTGTCATTTGTGTAGTGATAAGAGATTTTTTTGTGTAATGAATCAGACATGAACCAGAAGGACAAATGTAAGCTATAAGTAGAATATTTGATGTTGAGTAAACTCTGGCCCAAACAAATCAGCCTACCAGCTTTTACAGAAGGCACTTAAATGAAAAGGGTGTTTTCAACATCACAGCGCAAAGAGTACCGGTGTCATTGCCCTCGGCAAACTCAAACATCTCCTCCCACTCACTGACACACAAACACACGCAGACCTGTTGTGTTCCTCGCTACACCACTAACATGTCGCACATCAGCGGCCCACAAGTCCTCGGCTTATCCCCTGGGTTATTGCATCCGAAACAAATAACTTTAACACCAACTTCGCTTCCCTTAGCGACATAAGCGGCCGCACTTTCAACAGAGAGTCAGAGGGATATAACAGAGACTTCTGGCTCCTTTCAACTCAGCAAGTCATCAGAGGCTCAGCACAGAGGAAGCGAGTGACTGAAGGGGGAGAAAAAGACAGTAAAAACAGCCACAGTGAGTGTAATAGATACAAACTTGTGACAGAAAGTGACAAAAAAGGAAGGGGGATTACTGAAGAATTAGAATTACCACATGCTGTAGTTAATTAGAACTAGTTGCCGAATCACTTCAAATTGAAAATCCTGACTTTCTACAATGAAGCAGAATGCAGGAATTAATGTCAGCAGATGGGAGTTTTTAATTCCTCTGGCTCCCTATCAGATAGTCGTTTCCCAGCTCTAAATCCTTACAGAGGCTTTTCTTCACTTCATGTTCGACCACAATTTTTAAAAAGAGACATCTTTTTTTATGTTTTATCTGCATACTTGCAAAATAATGTTTGGAGTGTTTTGTGGTAATGCAGAGATATATTGTCGATAAAGATATTTAGTCTTGTAGAAGCTGAAGCTGTTTATGCACATACAAATAGGCCTATGATTAACAGCATGGTACAGTTGCTTAAATAGTTGATTAATTAGTTGGTGCACATTTGCATCTCGCCATGTACTGTGGGTTCTTATGCAAAGACCATAAAGAGCTCAAATGTGTTTGTTTGACTGGCGGTGTATAACGTTACAGTCACAACTTCAACAAAATAAAGCACACTGTTCCTATTTTGGTAAAACGCTAATTAGAACCATGTTAATTTATCAAAACTGTCATATCCTAAATAACAGAGATCCTTATATAATCACTCAGTCATTCCATCTGCACTCCACACAAATAAGAATTTATAGTCAGTAAAATTGAGTAAATCAGACTATAATCTCAACCATGAACTCAAACAACTGGTCGATATATTCACAATTATATTCACATATCTGTAAGCGAATGATTTCAGGAAAATTAATTGTCCTAGAAAAAGAAAATCAGAGCGTTTCGTGTTGCACATGCCCAACATTCTACAATAAATATGGATTTAGTGCATCATTCCAGCACAGGAGTATTTCACGATAATAAATGAGTGTGTTTACAATGCTTGTGGAGCACTTCTCACAAGGTTAAATTCCAGTTTGTCTTTTCAAATCTGCCCCCAGACACATTATATGTTTCCTGGGTTGCTTGTTCCTGCTGCTTTCACTAACCCACAGGTCAGGGACTGTTTTGCTGTTGTAGCTAAAGGGCTATCCAAGCGATGTGAGGTGATGGTTAAAATGTCATGATTGAATGCCATGGAGAGCATTGGCCTCTCCCAGTGCCGCTAAAGGGAAACTTTTGAGGAAACAACCGACAGTCTCTGTATAACTGCGGAAGCCAGCACATATGTAGAAAGTAGTCGACTTACCTAACGATTAAGGTATGTTAGCTGCGAGTGACTAATACAAATATCGAGATTGCCAGCCAAAATGGAAAGTGGGTAAGTGAGTGTAAGTAAACACACTGACAGGCAGCAAACAGACTGGAACAAGCTGAAGGGTCATTTGAGAAGTTTTTATGGACTTTTCACTGTGAATTGCTTGCATTGGCTACTGGTGCACTGGCTACCAGGAAACCGGGAGGTTAAGTATCATGGGCCTACAAAACATCCGTGTTGGAAAAATTAAACACAGCCATAGAGCTGCTTGACACGCTCTCCCAGGCCATCAAACAAAAGTATTGGTTCTAATACAGTGAAGGAAAAGGACTACTCAAAAGTCTTTCTGCAAGTCTCCACCTGGCTGTCCTAATGGAATAGTCGCGTGCGAGGGGAAGAGTCTCATTGTTGTTGGCGCGTCACGATGGACGATAATCAGCAGTTAGTTGAAAAAGCCTGTTTGAAAGAACTCCATTTTTGTATCTCCAAGTTGGAAATGAGTGCCTTTTTTTATTTACTTTTCACATTTTGGAAAGTAATCAAGGACTAAAATTGTGATTGACTCCATTAACAGCAATGAGGTGATCTTGGTAAATTTGACTAACTGTGTGCGCCTTCAATAGGCAGTGGAGGGAAATGGTGACATGTTAGCTGACGGCAAGAGATTTGGTAACAATACATATGTAATTACTTCCACTGCTGCTCATGCTTTATCTTCTCGGGACTCATTGCAGCTGTATTTTAAACTACACTCTCTCTCTCCCGTTCCCTAAACTCCAGGAAAGCATATTAGTCTGACACTTAATGTGTGTCGACGTCCAAAGCAGCTGGTCTTGACTGGCTGAAAAGGCAGTGTCAGGTCATTAGTGCAGTCAGTCCGCCAGCTCCCCTTCAACTGCCAAATGTAGCGACGGCTTTCTGCACCGACACACAGACACACACCATCACGTGTTGAGAAAGGAATATCGCATGTGTTCCCAGCATTTACGGGTCTTGCATTACAGAATAAAAGAGAGCTCAATATGTGTTCCTGCTGTCAAGTCTTTTAGAAAACTAACCACACAACTCCAAGGTAACTGGTGGCATCTCTCCCTGCATGGCACAACTCCACCTTCTCTCTCGACGACCCCCCATTCCTCATCTTCCTCTGTCCCCGTCTCTCTAGCTCAACGCTGTCACTCTGTCACTTACTCTCTCGCAGGTCATCACTCTCCCACGTTCAGGTCCGCACTGTAAAATGTTTTCAGATTGGAAACAGCTGGGGTAGAGGGAGAAATCTCTCCTAGTTTCTGCATCTCTTGCCCAAGGGCTGAGGTGTACTCAGACCTGGAAGTGATTCATTCTTCAAATATCCCTGAGATACTTTCACATTTCTTAACAGCCTGATTCTTCGACTCACACGCCGGTTTCCTAATCGCCCTCGAGGTTTGAAGAGTTTTGTAACAACACAAAACAAAGTTCACTCTCGTTCAGCCAAAGTCAGCCATTTTGAAAGTGATCATCAGATCATTTGTGAAAGCCAATGACTCCCATACGTGTCTTTATTCCATTCGCAGCACAGTTCCAGTGCAGCATGGCACATTAACCAGACTTGGCCCCCAGGGACTAACTTTACTCCCTCTTGAGTTTTCCTTCTTAACTCTTCCTCCGTTTCGCAGCGCAAATGGAAAACAAATGCTCCATCAGAAGGAGGAGGCACGAGAGCATGGCTCACACCTCGTAGGCATGTCAGCTTAATGGATTGAATAACCTATTTACTTTAGGAGATCCGAGTGCAAGGTACTGTCTCGTCAGTGGGAGGGGAGTTAACGAACAAGATTTAACACCACCCTGTCGCCCTGCGGTAAATAAATTGTCATCAGAAAACATCCTCTTTGCTGAGGCATGAGATATTAAAACATGTAATATGCAGGGGTGAGCACTTTTAAACTGTCAACCGACTGCGTCGGGGGGCGACATCTTTAAGAAGAGGTCAAAGGGAAAGAGTAAAACAGGCTTCCTCTATGTAGGAGTGCTTTGTTCACTTTTCTACACACTAATGTAACAACGTGCCAATGTGAATCTTAATGAAGCGAGCTGCCTTTCAGTGCCTCTTCTAAAGCTCTTACGTTATTTGGGTGCACTGTGCTAATCTAATGGCATTAATTGAAGTCAGCTGCTCTTCTCAGAAGCTGCCCCGCACATTAGCAAAGCCCTAAAAAAAACAAAAAACACACTCAAAATTGCGTCGGTGTATCCACATTTCTCTGTGCGTTTGTTGCAGTGGCACTTTTCGGAACCGTGAGATAAAGGTTAAATGTTGCCGTTGCATAAGTGATTAGCCCTGATGGATTGGAGAGCACAGGTGGGGTCCAGGGAGGAGAGACTAGATTGCAAAGGCAGCATTGAGCCCGCTGAAGGCTGTGACTGCCAAGCCCTCTTCTGCACTCAGTGCCACTTCACATTTAATTACACTCCAAGCCAAATGGTCCATCCGACAGTGGCAAACTTGGCGCAGAGAGCTTACCTTTTGGCCTCATCAAATCGAGAAGGGACTTCTTCAACTCCTTGTACATGTTTAGAAAAGACACCTATATACCCTTCCACTGGACTACCATTTGTAGAAGTTATGATAATAGAAGCTCAACCCTGTCAGAGTAGGGACATCATACATGTTTCTATTAAAAATGCACCCCTTTCATAATCAAGGTAACCTACCTTATTGTTCTGCTACAAATGAGAATACTATCCAATAACATGCTTCCTTTTTTTATGTTGTTTTTGACCACAGTGCTGGGGTGGGACGCACGGGCTGCTTCATCGTGATTGATGCCATGATGGAAAGGATCAAGCACGAGAAGACTGTGGACATCTACGGGCATGTAACGCTAATGCGTGCCCAGCGCAACTACATGGTGCAGACAGAGGACCAGTACGTCTTCATACATGACGCGCTGCAGGAGGCCGTCAACTGCGGCACCACCGAAGTGCCCGCCAGAAACCTATACGCCTACATCCAGAAACTGACGCAGATAGAGGGTGGCGAGAACGTCACCGGCATGGAACTTGAGTTCAAGGTACAGTGTGTTTAATGGAGTGACAGCATTGGGGTAAATTGTTTTGGGTCAGGTATTACTAATAATGAGCAGTGTTTCAGCTTCAGATTCCTACATGGCACCCAACTTTTGACACTGAGAACTTGCCATGCGCCGCAAGATTTTGCAGGCATCCCATTGGCATCCGTTCTCCAAGTCAAATGTGTGCCCCCGTGTCATTGATTGGGCTTTCTCAGGACAACTCCCTAACTATTTTCCAGTTCTCATTAGGCTCGCTAGACAGTGTGGGGCCTGTGGTTTCCTCTCTATTCCACTTAGTCGACTTGCTTGTGTAACTCCAAATAAGATAAATTCTCCATTTTGATTTCCTCTTCCCCATAGCTCCACTTTCTACGGTTACAGGGGTCTTGGTTTCCATAAAAACGGCAAACACAGGTTTCCCTGACCACAGAACAGGAGGGACTTGAGCAATATACTCAGTCCGCCAACCATCCCTTTCCAGCCTTTGTTGTCGCTGCATGCGCGGTATTGCCTTGCTCGTCACGCACCTACTTTCTCGCTCTGTGATGGATGCTGATTCCATGATGAGATTATTAACAGGTTAGATTGCGCTGCTTCTGTCCGCTTCAGGTTCACTTGGGGTTTCGTTCCCCCGTCGTCATAACATGCAATTTTTCCACTGGAAAGGCTGTGATCGTAATCACTGATGCCATTTCTGTAATTTATGGTTACATGAAATAGTATACAACCACAGTACACTGGAAACCATTACAGTGTAGATGTCATCATCCACTATGTGCAGCTTATTAGTGTGTATTGGTTTTTACTCCCGTGTGAGCAGGAACTACTACAAAAGCATGTGATTGTTCGTAATCTGTATTTAGTACAAGCCACCTTTAATGTCAAACATATGCAGTCACTAGGAGAATTAAAAAAACACCAGAATGTCAGTGCTCAAAGGTCTCTTTTTTCTGTCTCGATGCAGCGTCTAGCGAACACTAAAGCCCATACATCACGATTCATCAGTGCCAATCTTTCCTGCAACAAGTTCAAGAACCGCCTTGTTAACATCATGCCATACGAGTCCACACGAGTGTGTCTTCAGCCCATTCGAGGAGTTGAAGGCTCTGACTACATCAACGCCAGTTTCATTGATGGGTACAGGTAAGTGTGAACATACTCAACACCTATTGTCGATGAGATGGCCAGTATATGAATTCATTGCACTTGGAAATTACTCGACATTTCTTAGAAGGAACTACATTTGTTTGATTTGTACAAGTCATAAGAGAATATAAGAGAAACGTTATCAAGAGATATTGCCATGTGTTGGCCGGTCATCGGCAATATTCAGCATAATCAAACCATTTGAAGCTCAAGTGTATTTCTATACGGATTGTCTCAATTGTTTTAATAATGTGATTTATGCATTCCCACAGGCAACAGAAAGCATATATTGCCACACAGGGACCACTGGCAGAGACCACGGAGGACTTCTGGAGAATGCTCTGGGAGCACAACTCTACGATTGTCGTAATGCTCACCAAGCTTAGAGAAATGGGCCGGGTATGCCAACGCTTCTCTTTCACCACAGTCTTTGGCAGATTAACCTCCTTCTTCTGGCTACAAACACAAAAGCATATTACAAAACATCTTCTATGGAACACCATATATAGATTCTGCCATGAGAATAACAGCTTTCAAGCTGAAGATCCAGTATGAATTGAATGAAACAATTCTGGGAATGAACACAATGGATCTAGTGTATGACGAGAACGTTGTGGCTCATTGTGGTATTCTATTTTTCGCTCTACAGGAAAAGTGCCACCAGTACTGGCCAGCGGAGAGGTCAGCCAGATACCAGTACTTTGTGGTGGACCCCATGGCTGAGTATAACATGCCACAGTATATCCTGAGAGAGTTCAAAGTGACTGACGCCAGGGTAAGAACACAATGTTTTAGAGTACTGCCTTTTCATGGGGGACACTGGATGCATCACCAAAATAAAATTGTAATTGATTTATTAAGAAACCAACTGACCATTTTAATTTCTAAAATCCCATTATGCAATTTCCCAATCACATGATTCCATTTACCCAGAAAGAAGATTTGTGTGACACTGTTGAGCATGCTCGATAGCACTAGATTTAACATCGCAGTAGTCATTAACTCCAAACTTTGGCATTCTATCAAGTATTTGTTTATACCAAACTATGGCCTAAAGTGTAACATAAGGATAAATATATATTTGCGGGAATTATGACACATGTCAAAGTGTAAAAACAAATGAGTGCCGGCAGCAGCGAGCTGCCAGAGTTTTTAATTCCATCAAAGGCTTGCACAGATAAATGGCACTGACTCCTTCCTTTGTAGTGCACGTTACACTGTCTCGTCAATGGGATTGCTCTTCTTATCAAGGGGATACAATATCACTTAAGTAATGCACACCCTCAAAGTCGATTCTCCAAGCACCCTGTCGAGGGTAGCACATCAAAGGAATTAGCATCTTCAGTGTTCATGTTTAATACATTCAGGGGAAATGACAGGCATCTTTAATAACAAAACAGTTCCTCTGATGCTTTACTTGGCATCTGTGCTAGATAAAAAAAAATCCATCTTGCACTGTAAAACCCACAAAGGAGTGAATCATAATGGAGATGGTCAGGGAATGAACTGCCATGGGTTGGGTGTCTTCTCAGATTGGCATCCTAGTTGCACTCTTGTCTTTGTTATTGTTCCATTTTTCAGACTGATGCTCCATTTTAAAAGCTGCTTCTGTACATTCTCTCTCCCTCTCCCTCTCTCTCCCTCCCTCCCCACCCTCTGCTCCCAGGATGGACAGTCGCGGACAGTGAGGCAGTTTCAGTTCACAGACTGGCCTGAACAAGGAGTGCCAAAATCAGGAGAGGGCTTCATCGATTTCATTGGCCAAGTACATAAAACAAAAGAGCAGTTTGGCCAAGATGGCCCTATCTCAGTCCACTGTAGGTAAGTGATCAATGAGTTTAACCCACCACACTACATCCATTCCAGTGCAAACTATCTATTGAGTTGCAAATAATACATAGCTACACAAAAACTGTATCATGGTGCATTGTTTGACGTGACTTGTTCTCATATTTATCTGCTTCCTCTGGCCTCACCACTGACATTTCTGCCCTCTCGCACAGCGCGGGTGTTGGGAGAACTGGAGTTTTCATCACCCTCAGCATTGTCTTGGAACGAATGAGATATGAGGGCGTAGTAGATATCTTTCAGACAGTGAAAATGTTACGGACACAGAGACCAGCTATGGTGCAGACAGAGGTGAGTCGTTTCTTTTTTTCCTTCATTAAACTTGCAAAGTAAACATGACTCACGACTGTACTAATGGTAGTTAAATTACTACCGTAGTTATATTACTAAGGTTGTGTGACACTTTAGATAACACAGGCAATCAGTCTGGTCTGGTCAACATATTACAAACACCTTTGTAATACACTGTCGAAGTACAATGTATCAAAGATGGGATGGAATATTTATCAGATCCCTATGAGAAAGGACATGAGCTGAAATCTTCTCTTCTTTGCTTCCAGGATCAATACCAGTTCTGCTACAGAGCTGGCTTGGAGTACCTGGGAAGCTTTGATCACTATGCAACGTAAAAGACCCAGTATTGGAAGAAAAAAGCAGAGGGCCCTTTGGAAAGAAAACCCAGTGAGCCTCTCTTCTGAGCCATAAATTCCTGCTTGAGAAAGTACTCCTTAACTCCTTGCTAACAACTCATTAAGTGTTGGATGTGTGACATGACTTGTCAAAAAATGAAAAAGATGATTCCCGGAGGACCAAGTGTTTTCCCAACCCCAGTAAACCTCGCCTTGATACGAAGTGAGGGAATCCTGACTGTTGAAGCATCGTACGGAATTATCTTTTCTCTTGCTTCAAGGATTCATTTTGGGGCTCATAAAACTGAATGAAACCAACACAACAAAAATATAAATGAACAATAATGACGTCGTCAGAAATGCATCAGTGATTATGAACCATAACGAGAGACATTGGAGGCACACAGAAATGCGGGGGAGGAAAAAACTTGATGCACATTGTAAAGAAAAAAAAAATCAGTACACACAGATACACCATTGAAAAAGAAGACAATGCTTGGTCCACAACAGCAAGACAGACTAAAAGTAATAATGAATAAATACCACTTTTCCTGTCACAATGTTCATCATCTAAATTCTGGAGAGGGTAAAGCTCAAATGATATATGAAATAAATAAAAATTATTGATTTAGTTTTTTAGTACTTTATTATACAGCTGACGTGCTTTTTTTGAACTGTGTGAATTTCCTTTTTTTACACAAATTTATTGCTTGGAACAAAGTGATAAAATGTATTTACGTAAATGTTCTTTTTTTTAAAGCTGTAGAACTGTTCTGACGTATGTGCTATTTAGCAGAGAGTCTCTTTGCTTTTTTTTTTTTTTTTTAAAGAAAATTGTTTCTATTTGTTTCCTTCATTTTTTGCTGCACTTGGTGCACAGAACAGAATTCGCACTACCAAAATGTAAGTTTGTTCAAGAGTTATTTTTCTTAATTTAGTTTGTTTTTTGTCCATGATCACATACATGGTAATGAATTACTCCCATTTGAATAACTGGGGCTTTGTGGAATCAACAGGGATGAGCAAAGTATAAAGTTGCTGCTACCGATTATCTTAGTTCTTCCATGTTAGAAGGATGATAAGAGAACCTGATGAATTGGATACGATATATGAATTTATAAATATATGGTACAGATTGTCAAATATATGTGAAATATACATATATATATATTAAAGCATAAATATAACATTCGAAATATGTAGACATAATATATGAACAAAAGTATATGAAAGATGGACCGTCTATGAAAGCGTCCAGATTGGGAGTTGTGTGCTATGAGGGAAATGAAATGAGATATTTCACTGGAATGCACATCAGTAGGACACAATTGTATTCTGATTCAGTGCATCTTTTCTTGTGCAATAAATAGGTGTGTGTTTTCAGATAGGGGGTTCATGTGGATGTGACAGTCAAAGCATCACGGGTGCATTTTCTTCACGCTCTCATCCAGTCTGAGAGGTCACACAGCCGCCATCACCGCTCCACACGATAGGGCAACGTACAAAGACGTCACTTACTCGTGGCCCTTTAAAGCATTCAATGGTAATAACTTCTTTTTTTTCATTTTGCATTTAGAGTGCCTTATATTTATGCCTGTTTTTATAATGTTTCATTTAACATATTAATGTATCCTTTGAGTAATCTAGGCATTGAGTTTAACTGTAACCACATAGTTCATTTACCTTTTTGTATTCATCGTCACATAATGAGATTATATATGCAAATAAGAACATTTCAAAGCTATTTTTTTCATTTTCAGTGGCCTTATTGTGGCTGAGGAAAATTAGAACTATATATATATATATATATATATATATATATATATATATATATATATATATATATATATATATATATATATATATCACGATCTCTACAGAAAACAGTCAATAATACACAACAGTTACAAAACATATATTTAATAATTGCAGACAGAGACAGGGAAGATATTGCAGAAACCTGGAGTCAGAACTACACAGGATGAAAGCCCATTGTAACGGCAATAAGCTTTTAACAGATTGTCAACACATCACATTTTAAAAAAACAGCAACTATCCCATTTTAAAATTGTTAAACTAAATATTGATTTGGTTCAAAAGAATGCCTGATGCACGAGTCATCACCTCAGGGTTTCCTTTTCATGCCTTGGGTTTGAATTCCGGCCTTCGTGTGTCACTACTACACAACAGAGGGGATCAAAACATTATCTGACGACCAAAAACGGCGCGTCATGTTCCTTTTTTTTCATATGGCATTACAGTTGGAGACTGGGGTTTAGTGTGGTTATGTTGAGCAGCATCTTTAACTTCTCCGTACCCTCCTGATAGCTTTGTGGATGTGCATTCCAGGTGCTTTCTTTCCCTTGTAAACTCAAGCAGCAATGCGTTTTATGTTAACATTACTTTTGTCATCATTTTGAGATATAAAAGTGCTATTATTTAACTTCACGGTGGCTAATGTTACATTATGTTTAAGTCTCGGATGTTTATTTTCCCATCTCAGTTTTTCCTTTCCATGTTTCTTATTGATTTTTCATATGCAGGGTGATACATTGCAGAATGGCCAACGCTGGCCTGGTAGAAAGATTTGCACTTTCTCTATCTTTGTACTATGCACTGCCCTATTGATTCTTAACCCAACAATATATTACTTGAACCCATCTATAAAAAGAAAAGCTCCTTAAACGTTCACTTTGTGTGTATGTAAATAACACAAAAAAGGTATCAACTCTTGAAAAAGAAAAAAAAAAAAAAGTTTGTGGCGAAAAAGAGCATCCATTCTGATGCCATGGTTACTCCAGCAAATGACTTCAGAAAAATCTGTCCCCCAACCATCTGTTCTTGTGGCTTTGCCATTCAAGCTTGGAGTGTCATTAACAGAAATAAACGTTGTGTTCTCTGCTCTCTCTCTATCTATCTCTCGTCTGGATGCATAGACTGAAAATTAAATAATGAAATTGTAAAAAAAAAAAAAAAAAGGCTTGTTAAAAAGATCATACAATTACCTCTGATTAGTTGTAAGCGTAAACTGTTTCTTTTTCTGAATGAAAGGAGTACTTTTTATTTTCTTACTTAGGTTACATTGGTGGCGAAAGAAGTCTGTATGAAAATCAGTTCTTTGCTGACACAAGTTCCATTTGTTATAAATTAATTCTATTAAAAAATGTCAGTGTTATGCATCGGCGTTTCACTTGTTTCCCTCCACCTCACTTTGACTTGAAAAGACGGATGGAGCTATTTTACCCCCTACTGGTCCGGGTCCAACGTATTATCCACGCTTCTCTCATGAAAGGAGAAATTGAGCCTCACCACATTTTAACAGATTTCCATCGCTCTCTTTTTTTCGGTCACCGATGTCAGCGACAATGAATCATCAGGGGAACCTTTGACAGAAGTGCAATGTTTTCAAAGCTGCCTGCCTTGTTTTTAACCACAAATTCTGTTCACCATACCAACACAGTGGTGTAGTATTGTAAACTCAGAATTAAAACCACATTGCATAACATCCAGTGCCATTGCACGACTTAAACACTGTACTTTTTTCTTTTGCTGTGTGTTGCTGCTTCTTATTAATAATGTAGATATTTGTGTAGTTAAAAACACACAACAATGACACCAGTAAAACCAGCAATCTCAAGTTAGGTCACAGTAATTGACAGTTAATTAGGACTACTCTGGTTTTGATAGAGCCATCTTCAGCTCAAGCTACAACCAGTATGGTACACATTGATATGAAATTATATATGAACGTAGTTCACCTGTGTATCTTTACATAAATATAAATACAAATGTAAAGTACCAGCACCAACTCCACAGATTTAAATCTAAGTTAAGTTTCAGCAATGCTATTTCCGAGACACATTGATACTGCATCAGCCAGAACATTTTGCAATATCTTCACAAGAGCATAACTTTGAGCATAATTGCACATTACTAATTTATATATATATATATATATATATATATATATATATATATTCTGTCTGGTATGACATGAGCTTGGTAAACATTATTCCTGAAGCTACCCTTTCAAGTTTTAATATGTAACAATCTGCTCAAAGTGTTGGTCCACAATAAGAGATCATAACACAAATGTCAAAGATTAAGAGACTGTTTGTATGAGCTGTTTGTGATTTGTTTTCTGATGTTTGTTTTTCAAAAACACATCTGAAACTGAATATGCAACTTCCCTTTATTATTGCATCTGCGAGCAAGCAAAGTGCCTCTGAAAAGGCGATATAATGTTTAGAATATGATTCACCACACGATGAGACCTCGAAGACGTCAAGACGCCGACATGGAGGCAGGAGGAGACGGATTCCTCTGAGCGCTAAAGTATCATATCACCACGCATAAAGAATTGCATATGACATGTAGGAACATTTCACAGATTACAGCATGGCGAGAGCAATTATTGCTTCATCCTGTTTTTGACAATTTGATGGAAATTGGCCAAAATGGCATTCTAAATGTATTGAGCCATCGTGCCAATGCAGCTGTCTGCCACACGCCAGGCACGAACACAACGAAATACGGAACTCCTACTGTCGTCAGCTTGTATTTTTCACCAGAGACTGCACTTCAGATATGTCAAGCAGATGTTTCGTCTTTGTCTCTTGGCGTTTTTTGCAGAAATTTGAAACCAACCAGCAATTCAAAATACTGCGCACAAGTAACTCCTCATGTACCCCCTCTAGAAAGCGACAGCTTGCCTCACCCCCTCTGTGCTTTATTTTCCACGTGCTAAATTTGATGAAACGTGTCCAAATGAAGGCTCGGGAGCACTGCAGCGTTGTCAACAGTAGTGAGTGGGATTCAAGAACTAGACATGTCTTTTATTCTCTCAGTTTGGAAAGAAGACGAGCTTTCTGCACTCGGTTCTACTGCAGAGACAAATGATTACATAACGGTGCATTTAAAGAATTCAATTACATTGTCAGGTTACTTAGATCAAGAAGTCTGACACTCCACCACCCACTGTCTTTGTAATGCTCTATGCCTGTGTTGATCAACAATCACCTTTCACCACCTCAACAACTTCAAGCATAAGGTTACGAGTCATTTAAGCTGATAAGATAATGTTGGCAGTTATGCTCTATAGGCAGCCATCTTCATATTAGCATTGCTGGGGATATATTTATTATATGTAATGCTGCAGGTGCACATTAAATACAAAAACTAGGACAAAACATGTCAATTCATATCTTTTTGATTTGTAATTTTAAAATCATGGCACCTTTTTTTTCAAACAAAAACCACTGTGTGTGTGTGTGTGTGTGTGTGTGTGTGTGTGTGTGTGTGTGTGTGTGTGTGTTCCATTGAATAATACAAAGCTGTCTTTAGTCCACATATTAAATTCAGTAAAGCCACCTGATGGTGGTCACTGTCGAAAAGAAAAGACCGTGAGACGTGTCAATATTTGGGAATTAAACTACTTGTATTTAATTCAAAGTAATGTACTGGCTTAATATTTATTTGTCGAAAAATATGTTAAATTAAAAAAGATGATATCTCCAGCAATGAAGACACTCTTTTCAGTTGTCATGTGGTAAGTAAGCTATTGGTAAGTATTTAAGGTAAGTACTCACCAAGTAAGTCAATTATTGAAGTTGTCTGCATATTTACACAAAATTTCACTTCTGTCTTGCAAATAAAATTGCTCATCTTCTTTGAGAATAAAATACAAGGTAAGTCAGCTGAACAATAACCTTATAGTTTAGTTCTGCCTTTAAAAAAAAAAAAACCTTATTAATGAAGTACAAAAACAAAGGAATCTGAATTGAGGATCACGATTCATTATTTTTCCCGCACTCTTACTCCTCTTTGTGCCTGGAGTGTTGCCAAGGCTTTTGTCATTCATAACCTCGCCATACAATTTAGTATACATCCGATCCAGGCCCAATATCAGCATCAGCACCTGTGTGTCCCTATAGTGACTTCATAGACTTGTTAAAAGGCAGAGCTCACATTCTTGCCACCACTTCACTGTCACAGCTGGCCACCAGCAGAACTAATAAAGTTGAGAGCTAAACAGCTGAGTAAGCAGACATTGCAATCCCAGGATTCCTGGCTTGAGTGGACTAAAGGCACAATGCAGAACAAGCGGGGCTGCATGGACAGCGATGCAACCCAGGGGCCTTTTGCCGGCAGAACAGCGAAGCCTGCTGTGCGGCGGAGAGACAGATACTCTGCCCTGCAGCAGGCTGATGATGATGATGATCCATACGGGGATCCTCAATTGAGCGGGCTCCTGGTTCAACGATGAAGAACCCAGATCAGAGCCGACACGGCTGCCAACGCTACATTGACTTTGCCTGCACATCACATTAGCGCTACTTCACAAGCCAGATGAGGGTTTGACCTTTGGTAACTACTGAAAGGGAAGGAGAGGAAGATCAACACAAAAGGCTGGTAAAAGAACGCGCTCATCAGCGTCATTATACATGTTTGTTTGTCTTTCGTGTGTCCGTTATTTCTCGCTATAGCTTTGTGAAATGGGTTACGAGAGAGGGTTTTTCTTTTACTGTGAGACCAAGTACAGCGAGAAAGAGAAAATAGCGACATGATAATTGCTGAAAATTGAGAGGGTGTGGGGGGGTAGATAGGGTAGAGACGACTTGAGCAAAAAGCTCGACTGGAGAAACGGCTAAGATAGAAAGAGAGGACTAGAGAGGAATCCAGCATGAGCCAACAGTTGCCGCAGTGTAAAAACCTCTGAAGGTTAATTTCTCCCGCTCAGCATCTTGCCAATATTCCTGTGATCAGAACCTCTGTCGGCCAGCCATCTGCTTCCCCTTCTCTCTCTGCCTGTGCACTTCTCATTCCTCGTTGGCTTCACATGCATCAGGGCACTTTCAGGATCTAATCTCTGAATGAAGGATGTGAAGGGGGGAAAGAGATGTTGGCATCCGATCTCTTGTTTCTAGTAAGCTAGTTTGCTGTTGAAGCTGCATACATGTTCAATGAATGTCAACAACTTTAATAGTAATACCAAATTACTAAATATGATACAAATACCTGTGAGAGTGCAGCAAGAAATGTACTTCAATTGCATCTCTGGCTGCAACTAACGACTTTTTCCATTATTGATTCTTCTACTAATTTCCTTCTTTAGTGATTCATTGTTCAGTCAATTGTCGGTAAATAATCTCGCAAGATGCCAGAACATATAGAGACATCTTAAAGTGTCTTGGTCCAACAGTCCAAAAATAAAAATATTCACATAAAAAAGAAAAAAACTGAATTTGTGCCATTTTTACATATTTTCATATAAAAATAGCTTCCAATTCCTTTCAAGATAATCAATTAAGCCAATGTTACGAAACACAGGGCAAACAAACTGGTCAAAGACAAACTGGAAAAAATGTCTTCACATTAACAGTGCCTAATGCTTTTCTTCTAGAAATGCAATTGCACCTAACTTCAAGCTTCTTAAACGTGAGCTGAGGTTCAAGTCCTTTCCTAATATGATCCTAAAAACAAACCACCGGTATCCGCGGGGACCGTATATACCTGACTGACAACAAAAGAAATATATACAATATATAGGCTAGTTGAAACCAATAGGAAGTTCACAGCACACATCAATTATCCTGTCAAGCCTGAAAAAAGAGAACAGGAAATATAATTTACGAGCCCCCGACAGCTTTTTGTTGCAACCTAAAGCAATAATACACCTTCAGTTCAGTGCTCAGCTGCAATCTTTTCATACACTGCCACCTCACCATGGGGATACGTACTAAGGGTATATTTTTTTTGACCTCAAAGGACACAGTGTCAATTATTCTGGATATGGCTCTGTGGAGGACTTCATTCCCTAATCAAAATAAATGGCCAGGGCAGCAGAAAGTGAATGTAGCTAAGCCCTCAATATTCCTTCGAGACAGGAAGGGGAGTTCGGGCCACAAACAAATCCATTAGAACGCGGTAAATAGGATGCATCAGCACTCTTGGCCCATTTGAATGTTTCTTGCCCTGTGACCACCCTTACATAGGATTCTTCCATTTTAGACATAGGGGCTGATAGCAAGAAGGTTTTTTTCCCCGTTTTTTTTTTTTTCTCCTTCTCTCTCACACCACCCTGCAGTCAATCTTACATAATACATTTTGATGATAAAACTCTTCCGTGTATGGCAGCTCCGCTAACTGAAAGTGGCTGTGACTAACTGTGTAATGGGAAAATTCAACTTCCTGCATATAATGGGAAAAACGTGGAGCTAGTGTAAGTTCAAATTTTAATGCAATGCTGTAGCCTAATGTGGTCTTAAGCAATTCATGGATGGGTTGGAGGTGGTGATGGGGATGCAATTAAAATGAGCTGTCCTGAAATTAAATGCCCTCCCCCTTTTTTTTCCTTCACCAGCTGGCAGTCATTTTACTGTCAGGGTGTATATAATTTGGAGACAGTTCTGCTCTAAGGCACCATTTTTTGCCACAGCAAGAGTGCTTTTAAAGAGCTCCTCATACACAACAAGGCTTTCATATTGTCCATCTTCCTCCTAATGTCTTGTTCACAATAGTTCTTCTTTCAAAATGAGATCAAGGATAATATTAACCTGTCATCTTGTTCTACAGAGGTTTCGACAGTCAGGTAATGATACGCTCAACCACATAAGCAACAAAAAAAGGCACCTTTTTTGAAAATCATGAGGAATAATTAAGAACTGTCATGTGTATTATCGTGCAAGCTTCAAAACACAATTTCAGTTTCATGCTGTACCTCATTATCGAAACATGCATTTACTTATATTTTTTACACTCAAACCAATTCGTTCTAAATTTTGAGCACCCCAAATAGTGGACAAAAAGATTACCTTAAGGTATGGCTTCTTAAAGGGACGACTGAGTCAACCGTTCATCTGTTGCGCCTGTAGCTATTCTGCCCTACGCCAGGGAGGCTGTTAAAGCATATCCACTACGGAAGGGCAAGGCTGAGAGTCGTCGGCGTTCGGCACAGTCGCCGGCAGATTCCATTTCCTGCGCTGGGCAGGGACTCTCACTTGAAGCTGCCGAACAAAATTGTTGTCATTTAAAAAACATTTAGTGCCACCTCTATCTGCTATCCCATGGTTTATGTGTGGGGTGATCGATGTATTGTGACATCAAAAGAGGGAACTCATTGAGGGGAATGCGAATGAGTGTGAGGAATCCTGCTGGATTTTGTGGTTGGCACAAGTCGAGCCAATAGACAATCTGTGTCCAGTTTGCTAAAATGAGAAAAAGGTGGCAGATGGAGAATGGAATTAGACTGAAAGAATGAAGTATTCTCACTGATACTATACCATTGACAGAAACTTGGAAAAGCATCGCTTGTTCGGGTCGACTGCCAAGCACTTCTAATCAAACAATCAATTCAGTATAGTAATACTAAACGGGCTTAAAACTGTTACCTTGAAATGAGCTTTTCTTTCCCTCATGTAATACATTAAAATAGGACTGAACCGATTCCCCCAAGAGCAAGTAAAGCAGAAAAGAGGGGATGGTTGACTGCTACAGCTCAGGGCCATACAAGAGCATTTAACTAGCAGAGATTAACTACTGTATTCCCACTGGTGGCCTAGATGTCCTAGTGTACTGCCTCGGGGAGGAGAGATACCAGAGAGGGAACGGTGGAGGGAGTAGAAGAAAAGGGAGGTGGGGGTGGAGTGTCCATGTAGTGCTGACAGCTGAGAGTACAGAGTGACAGGTAATACAAAAGAAAAAAAAAAACAGCCTCCACCACTACACTACATTGTGTTTAGTAGCTCTTTAAGGTTGCGACTGCGTCTCTCTGCTGTGCATTTTGAGAATATCAAAAGAAAAATGGTGGCACATAGAGACTTCTCCTGAACTATCCAACTAAACTCATTTTTTTAATGCAAACATATCCAAACAAGATGCCAGAGCAGCTGTGTTTGCGACTCAATTTATTCCCTCCTGAAAACTGTCTCTCACTTCCTGACCGTCTTGGTGCACCATACCTAGACAAGGCAGCAGTCACTCTAACTCAGATGGACACGTTTGTGTGGAACCTACTGCAATTGCTCCTGATACATCTGTGACATTTTTTTCTACGGGCCATTGCTTGTTAGCATTCATAACATCACAGCCAATCCCACTGGCATTCATGGTATAAATACTGTATGTTGTACATTAAACTCAGACGCCAAAGTGAGTTATTACCTTTAGGTTACAGTGCCACGCAATCACCCGTCATCCAGTCAAATTACAAAAGTCACGCTCCCCAGTTTCACCTTGATTATACGTTATTTCTGGAAATCTGCACTGTTTTCGATGGAATATAATAATCGATATCGCAAAGGAGAGCCTTCAACACGTTCTGTACCCCTCAGTACAACGCTTTTCACAAACAATTGTAAATGTGAGTTTAATCGTTGCACAAACAAGTGAACGACGTATGGTGTGATCATACTGGTTGGATAGTTGGTCAGATTTTTAAGTGCAGAGCCTCAGTAATTGGGACCATATTGTCCTCACAGTTCTTTTTCAAGTGCCTTCAAGCAACTGAAACAATTAAGACCCCCAACCAGGACAGCGGACGCCTCTGTAGGAACGCCACTGAGTTGTTTATTATATCAACAGCTTGCACTGTAGGCTTCCGCCATGTCTTCCACGAGCCTGTGAAAAGTACAAAAGCAGGAAACACACAGATGCGCTACTTTGTCTTTTGGCCTCCCTCAACCGCCATTTCCCTTTCCTCCCTCCCCCTCTCTCGCTCTCTCGCTCTCTCCCTGCTTCCTCGCATCTCCCCTCTGTGTTTCTGCCTGGAAGTGGAACTGATCGTTCTGGCTTCCTCCATCATTGCAAAAGCTCCTCTACTTGTGATGCAGAGCAGGCAAAAAAAAAAAAAAAAAAGCACAGGAATATGGCGTGTCTCCAGCAACGTTGCTTCAGAGAGAAGGAGTGCAGCATTTTGTATGCAGGCAGGATTAGCCTAATTGAAGTGTCAGCCTGAGAAAATTGTGGATGCGTGTGGGTTAATGTCTGGGTAGAGCAGAAGCTTCACTCATCTCGGTGATGATGAGGAATTTGCAGGCCTCATTTGATTGTGTATGTGTGTGTCTGTGTGAGTACAAATCTCTGTGTGTAGACCCCACCCCATGGGGATGGCGACTGTAAAACCTACCACCTCGTGTATTTATGATGCTGAGACAGCGAGGTGGAGGCGGTTGGCTCGAGAACTACTTTACACCACTGGGTCATTACATTAGGAATTAGGCACATTTAAAAAAAAAAAAAACAGCAGACTTGATTAATTCAATTCATGTGCAAACTTGCAAACAAACTGATGAACACACAATGTCGCCTTTCTGAAAGCTTCCTTAAAGTGGTGTGAATTTAGTATGGAAAACTCGCATGTATTGTTCTCTCCCTCTCTCCGTTTCTAGCAGTGTAATCGGCAACGTAATTGAAATGTGTCAGTGTGACAGTGGTAACCGAGAATCAACGCAGAACCTGCGAGGGGGAAATAAAACAATACGGGCCTCACAGAAGCCACACTGGCGGAGCAGCACCATTTCCCTGTCCTAAGTATACACAAGAGCTATTATTGCCTTGTCAAGGCATGGCACCAAAATGACTACCTTAAACAGGTCTCGCTCTCCATGCTCACAGCGTATACAGCAGAGATGATGTTGAAGGCTTTAGTGCTTTCACTGGACTTTTAGAGGTAAGGACCAGAGTTAGTGTGATCTTGATGAGTGTGACAGCATCACACACAACACTTAGCTTTCATTTTTCAGTAAATTCAGTCTAAAACCCATGAGCGGCACTGATCTGTGGTGGGAACTGATTAGTTGTTTCTGCTTTATCATTACAGTTGACCAAATATTGTAACAAAGGAGCTACATTCCTATCAATTAGCCAGATTAGCACAGCTGATTGCTTAAACAGCTCTCATAGTAATGTGCTGTGTCAAGCAATTGAATGGCACAGTTGAATTTTTAAACACAAGATAATTTTAATGAGTTCTTGCCTGTCATCTGAACACATTTTACAAGGTGAAAGTTTGCGCTGGCAACGGCTGATGTCGTCGCCAGCTATATCTCAGTGGTAAATTACTGTAATGAATTAACTTTCAAGTTAGCCGACTTGATTGTGGCTTTATGACACCATTCCTGTAGCTATACGCACATCGAAGGATTGGATTCTGGAAACAGCAAAATGCAATAAAACATCCTCTGCTGCACAAAAATGGATGTATGCTTGCTTGAGGTGGGTTTTTTTCTTTTGTCGACAACGAGTTCATGCACTACATGGATTATGGAAACGCTTTTGTCTGTACATTTATTTCACATGACTGATCAGCTGTTCTTGTTGACAGCATCTTCCCATAAATGCTTTTCTTCTTGGAAAAAGATAAAACATGACCAGTAGCCTGCATGGAAGAACAATTCTAGATGGCCAAGACAAGTTTCCAGTTTGAAACCTCTACTTCTATTTTGTTGCTGGTGGATTATTGGAGTAGCCTATTGTGGCAAAACTATGCTGGAGCCTATTTTATTAACTCCAAAAAACAAAACAACAGAGAATATTAGGGAAATATATAAAAGAGTGCAAGAGAATAGTTGTCAATGTCTCAGTGCTCGATGGGTTGACAGTCTCACGCATGTTGTGGCAGCTGTTAGATCACTACACATCAAATGGTCATTCGAAAGAATTCTCCTTAGTTTGTGAAAAATAAGTGAAGGTATGATGTCATTCAATATAGGATGGATATTTCTTGATAGAGTCAATTACCTTAATGTGCATGAGATCAGATTGGTGTCTTTTCTTGTGTCCACTACGGGGTTGCCCTACTGGAGGACCACCTTGCAGTTTAATATTGCTGAGTCATCTGATCCTGCAGATGAGGTCAGCCATATACGCTGCTGTAGTGAGACGGCACCAATAATGATTTCACTGAAAGGTGCAGTCAAGGTAAAGACCTCTGTCAGCCCTTCTGCACCTCATGCCAGCACACCTACTGTCAACTCAGACTCATGAACATAAAACTGTACTACAGTATTATATGGACACAAGTACAGGGGGCTAAATGGCTATTATTCATAAAATTAAAAAAACATTTCAACTATATCATAATTTGTATTTTACTGATTTTTCTAAGCTAAAATGAAAAATATGTTGACCGATACAATAAAATGCATCACAGATGCCATTGTCCTTTACTTGCCTGGATTCCAACTGAAACTGATTTGAGCATACAATATGACTGTCCAGTGTACACAACGTACAGTGTATACAGAGGTTATGGGGCTCATTCATAACAAAGATGACGAAAATCTCCAAAAATGACGTACGTCTTGAAGCCCTATCTGAAAGCATCAAGACCACTTTGCAGTAGGTAAACAGCTAAATTACAGTTAATTTACACTGATGAGAAAGAGTGGGCGAGCTACTGGTAAATACACAGTACGACTGCAGCCAGTATCTTACAAAACGAGCCTGGCTCAGAGTTGGCAGAGGCACGCGTGGGAAGGATTAGTGTCTTCTTGTTTATTGCGCTTTAATAGGATTTGATTTTGTAGATTGCGTTGGCAATTCCTCCTCCTCCTCCGAACACAGCATCTGAAGGCTGGGAGATATAGAATATGGATTAAAAAATGCCTTCTTTCAGAAAAATGTGCTTTAAAATTTGCTGCAAGAGGATATTATCCTGCCGTTAAAGTATTCATAAGTAGATACATCTGGAAGTTTAAAGTATGTATATTTGTGTTAACATGCAGCACCCAATGAATAATACAAAGAACTATCAGATGGTCTTGTAGGAAGTGATTTTTTTTTGCCAACAAGGAGAACTTGAAAGTGATGTCATGTCCTCTTAGCACACCAGTGTGGAGATTACAGTAGCAATTCCACTCAGATTTTGGATTATGTTACTCTCAGATCAGATGAGCCCAGTTAAGTGTTTCCAGAAGGATCCATTGTCGCTGAAGGAAGAGTCAGACTTTGTGAATCCGAAAATAAGTTTCACTGAATACCCAATGGCATCTGTCACATTTGGAGTCGCGCAACTATTTCATCTTTAAAAATAAACTGCCTGTCCACAGAGTACATCCTGTGGCTTCCATTACAAAGTACTTCTTAGGATAATAGGAAACAGATCAAGTATTACCATCTCTGAGATTCCTACTGTGACTTGCCTACATTAGACATACTTTTTGAATTTCATACCAGACTGTTTCTCTGGTGGAGTAAATAAAATGCCATATTGACAATAAAAAAGCAAGGGATAACCTAACACTACGACTACAGATGGGTTGAAAGGAAGTGACATTATTGATAATATACTGTAGTGTTTGAACATACGGAGGGCAACAAGCTTGAGGTTAAAAACAATCTAATTAACTGAACTAGGAAACTAAGAAGGGATGTTTTGATTGTGTGAAAAAAGAAAGACATTTTGACAGTCTGCTCTTTTGGTTGTGAGCTACATGATTAAATATTCCTCTTATTATTTGAGTGGATGATCAGGCGGTGCTCTGACAGTTCCCAGTTAAAATAAAATGCAATGATCAAGATATTTCGTCTCATAAGTTAAAAACAAAAAGCTTCAGACGGATGCTTGCATTGGAGCCGCAGTGTAATTTTAGGGAATGAGACATTGGCTTTGCCATTTGAAGTGGATAGCTTTGGCCCCTTAACTTGACAGTCATTTTATTGCACCCATTAAACCCTTAAGAACCTCAAGTTGTTAACATGACAGCAGCAAAGACAAAAATGTCCATGATCTAGTGGCCCACTTCCATCACGAGAGGGGCAGGGAAATGGCCAATGTGTCATGACAAACACTTTTGTAGTGTGTTATAATATTACATAAATACATTAAATTTGTAAATAGCTCGGGGTATCGATTTAGTTTGGACAGAGATATAATTGGCTTTTGGTGTCGTCCAAACTGCATAAGTAAGCCTTTATATGCAACCCGTCAGATGTAGTTTCTGCCCCTTTTGGCCTTGCTATTTAATGTAACGAGGCAGTGAGAGAGCTTCCATTCGACTACAGACTTTAAAACTTTTGTCATATTTTTTTAACCTTATCTGTAATAATTCCACTGACAGCCTGCAGATAAATTCTGAGCTGTCTCAGAGCTACAATGACAGCTCCCAGAAATCCTCTGTGGGAAAGAACCCCCACCGCCCCCCCACCGTGGGATAGGGCTGGCAAACCCTTAAGCCCTGAAACCTGCTTTTTGTATGCAGATTCGTCAGCAAGATTTGGGAATAAATAAGTTTGCAACATAATTACAACAAGTACATGTTGCAATAACCAGCTCACTATATATACTGTGAGTATTACCTCGTACAGTTACCATGTGACTGTGTGTGTTTTATATGACCAGGGATTGGAGGTTAGTGAAGTAGAAACCGTAAGCAGGATTTAAAGAGAAAATAAATGGAGGCTTCTCACTTCATTTGCTACAGTGTCTCCCAGCACCAGAGAAGGACGCCCATCCTCGATGTAACATGTCAACTCTGTGCTCAGGAGTCATCACAACCTTTGTCACATTCTCTTTCCCTTCTGACTTGTTTCGAAACTTCGGGCATATCTCATGAACTTTTACTTTTTATTGATGATATTTCCATTCGCATGCAGTCGCATTCCTTTAATCCAATCATTTAAAAAGTATTCCCCAATTAAAATCTAACCATACACAGCTGTGTATGTTTGGCATCCGCTCATAAAGTCACAGATACATGTCAGACAGACTGCAGCACTCCATGTGTCATAATCATACGCTAACACACACATGACGACCCCTCCAATACACCAGTGGCCCTAATGGGCAGCCTTGTCACTCCTTCTGCTACTCAAATATGTCTCCACCCTCCCTCCCGTCATCCCCTCTTTTCCCTTAAGTATTGTCTTCCCTCTTCGTCTTGGCAGCAATTTGTTTTGCTTAACTCTCCTGGAAAAAAGAAATGGAAGATGCCACCCCAGTTCTCTAATGACTAGAGCCAGTTGGTTGGCCAGCCATGTCAATATATTCCTCTGTCTTTAAGGTTGAGTCTCGTACAATGTTCCCTGTACTTTAGAATGATGATTTAAAGACAGGATACTGACCAAAAACTAATTAAATTGAATATGTTCAGGGTCATATTTCCTCACCAACAATCTGGCGCAGGGTGGTCTCCCATTTCATTTGGTTGTTTCAAACACAAATCTATTTTGTGTCAGACAACTGTGACAAAAAACACTGGTCTCTTCCTGATGATGTATCGCGATTGGCATTTTGATATTCAAGCATAACTGGTCATTGGAATTATGCATTTAAATGTTTTTCATGGTAATTCTTGAACACATTTAGATATAAAAAATGTTTACCCCAAATAAAAAAATGTCTAATTCAAAGAATCTCTATACAATATTAAGAGCATTAATGTGGCTATGGGTAAAGTTGCTACAGTATACAGGACCAACATGTTGCAGGGACGTAGTGTGAATTCATTTCACAAGGATACCCTGAGTTTTATGCAGTTTTTCTCTCTCTCATCCAGTTGGAGAATAACGCAGATTGCGGTAGGAATCAATAACAGCACCGATAGCAATTTTGAAATGTATTCAAAAAACGTATTCAGCCTTTCAAAAAGCCAAATGTAACTGTTTAGATATTACAGTTTGTGTTGTACAATTTCAAAACCTGCAACTTCATTTATAGGATCGAAAGAGACACTGTGTAAAGCAGTTAAAACCGTGCAAACGATATGATGGAGCAGTTTCAATCAAATAGCTAATTAAAATATTAATGTGAGCACAGAATAGCACAACAACCTGAGCTTTTAAATTAACGTCTAATGAGTTGATGGTGCATTCTGCGAGTATGACGTAGACTTTTATCCATTCAGGCTCACTGCAGACTCTACATCACCATTTTCAAGTTGATTGATGAATTCTCTGACTTTTATTGCTCTGGTTGGACAATCACATGGTAATGATTAGTCTCTAATAAAAAAAATAGAGGAAATCCTGCGTTTTATTCAAAAAGGGAGTGAGAACAGCTGCTGTCTGTGCAGTGGGAACTCAAAAGGGTAAAACTGAAAGGGAGGACAATCTCAGTGTGGAAACCAGGCATGTTGCCCTATGATGTCATAGTCCAAATATAAGGCCAGCATTCTAGTTATGAGCCAAAGGTCTGTCAGCTCTCACCGTTATTTGGGACGACACGTGCTTAAGAATGCACCATGACCCCACTGTCGAGGAATGAAGACTGGAGGAGAAAGGAGGGGAGCAAAAGTGTGAGCAAGTAGTCCAGAGAGGTGAAGCTACAAGCAAACAGACTCTACTGCACAGACAATACTGCACAGAGCTTTGCATTACACATCCTAGTTTGAACACAACTGTCCGCACTTCTATTTCCGAAAGTGAGCTCTGTATGTATGCTTAAGCTCATATCTTTTTGCATATCTGTGCAAATTGAATTTTTTTTTTTTTAATCCAAGCTAGCTAACCTGTATATCAGTGAGGCTAGCGGTTGGTGAGGTACAAGAGATATATATATATATAAACTCTATAGAGTAGCTTAACTCACCATTGCATTGGCAGCTTGCACATTGACAACTGGTTGTTTTTCATTTCAGCATTCTTTACACACACAAATAGGTCAGGTACATATTTGAATCCCCCAATTCATAGCAGCCCAGAAAAAGAGCCCATTTCCATCCACATGTTATTCATTTGCCATCGCAAGTCATACTCATTCAATACAAATGCAGTGTATGCATGGTCCTACCTCTACTTGTAAAAACTTGATTCGTCTTTCCTTCTGGACAAAAATCTCTGTGACTTTGTTGTAAAAGTCCTCCTCATGTTCTTTTAGTTTTAAAAGTGTCGTAGAGAAAGTCATTTAACTCGTGAAAACTAGAAAAAGGATTTTCCATGATTTTTCAAATCAAAAACCTTTGGACTTGTACACACTCAAAACAGAGCAAGCTTCCTGTGTGGGTTTGTCCAGTCTGTAAGCACAAAGATCCTGTTACAGATATAAAGTAGTCAAGGATCAAAAGGATTTGTAGACAGTTTCTGATAAATACCACTGTTTTCAACTTTATTGGGTGATATATATATATATATATATATATATATATATAAAATAAATAACACACACACACACACACACACACACACACACACTTACACTTACCTGAGGGATTACCTGGGATCGATAAACCAGAGAGATGCTTCTTCTCAAGTGTGTACTTTTTGTTGTGGTTAATACAAGCGGGCATTTCTACTTCAGCTGCACTCAAAGGAAGAGTTGCTCCAGATCGCAGTACAAATACTTGAGGACAATAGTGGAATATGCTTTACTTTTATTCGGTGCGTTTTTGTCTCGCCCGTGATACCGCTGAAAGATCATGTTTCTGAGCCAAATCAGCGTGGCCCTTGTTCTCAGATTCATCAACATATTAAATAATTATTAATCACAAACAATAAGCGGAGATACTAGTTAGTTGTTTTTGCATATTTAATTAGATTTTAGAACCAAAAGGAGTAGTTTGTGAAGTTTCATTTTCAAGTGAGACAACCACCCTAAAATGACTTTAGGTTCACACTGAAGAGACAAGAGGAATATAAGTATCCACTGGTTAACACCTTTGCCGTTGGCACTAAATAAATTAACTGTGCTGGATATTAACAATGCTAATTATGATCGCACACATGTCTGGGTGGTGTGTAAACTGTGAAAATGGGTACAGAGTAATCCCCTGCAACAGAAATGACTATGTAGTGCTGTCGAAGAAAAAAAAAAGCCTGCACATCTACTTCATTCCCTCTTCCCAGAGGATTATCAACATCATGCAAACATAAAAGGTGAGAAGCAGACCTCTGGCCTCTACAATCAAAAGGAAGAAGCGTGGGAAGGAGGAAGTCAACATGTGTTCCTGTTGCATACTGTCTGACTGCAAACATTAACCACTGTGTATGTACATAAGAGAGAGTTGTCTTGCAGGAATTGCCGACAAAAAAAAAAAAAAACACATTAAAAATCTCATTAAAATCGGGTAATCATGCTTTGCCTCAGGACTGGGGAGGAGGGTTCGCGAGAGGAAATGCTTACAAGTTGAATCAGCCTGGGGAAGAATACATCTGCTTTTGCAGCATGCCTTAATGCTCCAGAGTATTATTAATGTTGAGAGCAAAAAGATCCCATGTGGTATGGAGGAAAAAAAAGGATGTTGCCTTTCTTATGCTGCATTAGGTCATCAACTGATTTACTACTGCGGCGGCTGCTTTGTGGTACAGTAGAAAGCATTTTCCAGCATTGTATTCCCACATAGGATAAGACAGGTGGCTTGGGGAAAGACACATAGTGGGGGAGAGCGGTCACTAAAAGTATCATTCTGACGTGTGCTCAAAATATTCTTCTCGTATGCTTTTGTTCCTCAGAGAGTAACATTGAGCTGGATGTGAAAACATTCAATACAAATCAAACCACGACATTGTACATTTTTAGGGTTCATTTTATATTCTGTACCTAGTTATACTAAGAACCACAAAGTCATTACAGCAACAATTCTGGATTTTCTTTATGTGGTCTATGACTGGCCTGAAAATAATATTGTCTTCATAATATTAACAGCCCCCCAATTTGTGTTGCAAAATGTACATCAATAATGTATCTTTACCTTGTAAATAAAATAAAAAAAATGTTCTTGTCATCCTAGTTAACACAGCACGACCAATGCCATTTCACATCGTATATGGCAAAGGTCAAACTGAGTTAATAAAAAAAAAAAAAAACAAGAGAAGAAAATAAATAGTGCTGAAAGCATTAATCTGATTTCCTGCTGTTTGTTCCCCACTTATTCCTGGCATTGCACATTTCCAAATCCCATTCGCTTTGGCCTCCTGCAGGTCATGGCCATGAATACAAATAGCAGGCACCATCTCTGTCACTTTTTTTTTTTCCCCCTATTTAGGTAATTTCGCAAAGACGTCGTTGCTTGGACATCTGTGGGGAGAAAGCCTCATTTATTGCCGTCTATAAAACTCTTCCAGAGTATACATGGGTGACTTCATTACTCATGAAAGTCAAGTTTGGATGCACTGTATCTAATGTAAGTGTCTTTTGTAGATAATGCTGTTTCTGAAGCTCGGAGTAACTCGGCTTTCCCACTTAGTTCCTGTTGTCACGCCTGTCAAGCTTTCCCTTAGAGCACAGCATAAAGTATGCAGTCTGTTCTTGCTTTAATCAAACATAAACAAAACACAAACCATGTTTAGTTGCTTATAGGCTTCATTATTCAAACTGTATGTTTTGCTTTTAATTTGAAAAGGTATAATGCATGTGACAATGTATTATACCTCTAAGGATTTGAGGATGAGGAATGAGAGATGGCAGAGAGTTTGGCAAACCTAACACTATCTCAGATAGCAAGTTTCATTGCTGTTGCTGCAGCGTCTACCTCTCCAAAAAGGATGCAGAGCAGGATAAAGCCACCAAACTCTAAACTCCAGTACCATGCGGACTGTGCTCCCATACAGTAAATGTCCCAGTCCTGAATCGGGCTTTTACTATGTAAATGCAGGTGGTAAATCATTCAGCCAGGTGCTAACGTTTGCAGCTTATGACAGAAGCAAAGCTTTTTTGGTATTGTACTTTTGGTTTTGGAAGAGCTAACATAAAAAAAACAGCATGTGAACTCTTTCTATACTATTACTTTTACAACAGCACCATGCACACTGCCTCAGCATGTGGAGACATACAGAACTAATAACCAGATGCTGCTTTTCAGAGAAATAGTGAATGGTTAGTTAGATATACTACCATTTATATATATATGCACACACACACATAAGTATACATATGTAGATACATTTACACACCTGAGAAAATAAGTATAAACATTTTTTGGGGTGGCTGCACATATATGGATGTATGTATGCATAATTTTTGTTCTATCTTTTCTATTTGTTATATGAGTACAAATACACACATCCATACATGCATATATATTTACATATACATACAAAATGATATGCAAATTTGAGTGTACAGAAAGGACAGGTAATATCAATCTGAATCCTCGTGATTCCAAGAAGCCTGAAGATGCCACTCAAGCCACAGGGAAACTTCACCCTTTGCCTGCCTTTTAGCACTTGACAACTGACATTAATTATAGTACTCACTATTACTTTTAATTATGCCCATTCATGTGGACGATGTATGAATGGACCACACACGTCAAATGTTAAGATTAGAGGTAGATTGTCAGTTGGATGGATGGATGGGAAGAACATCCTTTTGTGCTCGGCCCAAAATGAACACAACAATTATAGCATTTTTTATAGCTCACACAGGGAAGGCTATCTTGGATATCTCTACCATTACCTCCCAACAGGAAGAGAAAAAACCTCCAGTAAATCAACCAGGCCATCAACAGTGGAGTATCACACACAAGGCCGCTGTAAACTCTAGAGACATTAAGAAGAATGTGGGGACCTAAAGTGTGGAATTTATGACTGCGAGTTTATATTCTCGTTGCTGCGGCGGGCCTGCTTTGAAGGGAAGATTGATTCCTCCTCCTCATTACCGAGCTATTCAAACTCTACTCGAGATTATTCCCCCTCATAATGATGCAAATGGGGAAAGATAAACAAAACAAAAACAGATCTGATAAAGCTGCAAACGCGTTGTTGCTCATATGGAATTGCAGTATTCATGTAAAGACAGGAGGGAACTTGTTATGCTATGGCCGACTTGGGGGACACAAAAAAAGCCACTCCTCATATGTGTTTTCTTTAACTATTTACTTATGTTTGATCAGAGTTAAACAGCAATGAAAATGGGCTTTTATGGCACAGAAATGACTGCTTTGGTGGTTTCTTTCAAGGTTGTCCTCTGGTAACACACACAAAGGCATGTAGAAGAAAGCATTACACAAAAGCAATAAGAGGCCATTTCAAAACTAAACACTTTCTACAACATCAAGTTCAGGAGCGCAACAAAAATGGGAAGCCATCTTTAAAGTAAGAAAGTCAGTTTTCCCTACAGTTTTTCCATGAATCACCCTTCCTGGAAATAAAAGCTTGTAAACCTTAATACCCCAGCAGAGCGGAATAGCACTTCAATGCAACCATAAATTCTCATATCACCCGCAGTGATTTCTTATGTATCCTAAATTAATTGTGGAACTATTAAGCTTGGTGGTTTGAACGGAAAGGGAAGTTATGAACTAACTGGAGAAATCATGTCACTTGAAAACTGTAATTGCGGCTAATATCTCTGAGAATGTACTTGAGATGTGTTCTCTTTTGAGGAATAGTCATTCAATAATAGAAACAGCTGTGGGAATGATACATTAGATTCAGTAGTACATGTGAGCTGCCTCACTGATCCACAAAAACCAAAATGGTGATGTATGCCCTCCTAATTAAAACATAGATGCTTGTCTTCAGTCAATATGCCCATGGTGTAGATACTCTACACCTTACAAAGAAGGGTAAAGCTGAAGAAATGTGCAATTATATAACATTAAAGATTAAGCAAATGTATGCGACAGAATGCTAGCACAGCGCCTAATTCAAGACATATGTACATTGTATTGTATACTATTTTGAGCTAAGTCGTATAATCTTTAGCTAGTTGTATTCAGGCTTCAGCCTTTTTCACTTTCCCTTTCTGTCTCCCGCTCCCTCTCATCTCCCGGCCCTCAGTGTTTTGCTTTCTTCTCATTCATTTTTAATGAATTGTTTCAGGTGCAGGCGCAAGAGGAGCAAATCAAGGGGACATTTAGCACTGGGAGAAAGGAGGTGACTATTGAGCCGATAAACCAAAGTAATGAAAACAGGAGCTCCAATCTCAATGCCCTCCGCAGGACGTTTGTCTTTTTCTCATAAGCGGCGCGCCAATTCAGTGGCTCTGCCTCTCGTGAGCCATAAGAGTGTCAGACTCAAGATTGTAAAGCGGAAAAAAAACTTGGGCCTCGGGCCTTTAGTGTGCACGAGTTCCCACATTTTGTGTGTGTTTAGTTCTGCAGTTGCAGTTGTCTGAACATTTTGGTTTTGTGTGTGCCTCTGTGTGCACTGTGTGGGTGGTCTAAAATTAGCCCATTCGTGGGGGATGGAACACGAAGGAAATTCACCATGAGGTCATTGCCGATGATGGGTTGAGGGTGTGCGTGCGTGAAACCTTTCAATGTGCAGCAGCACACATTTGGCAGCATAAAGAATATAGTGTGCCATCATTCATTTTCTCACATACATAGACCCATAAATAGGGAAGGACTGACCTAACAGTGCGGCTCTCCAGATTGTGGTTACTGTACACACAATGTGATTATGTTGACATCATAGCACTTTGGTTATATGAGGGACTATTACCGCCTGACCACACTGTCCTCCGACTTGGCCGGTGTTGGGGACACACTTACGTAATGGGAGAAGCTGTGTGGGATCAAACTTGGACTGAGTGCTGCTTTGGCAACAAGAAAAAAACTGAATGGCTCTGGCTCTGTGCCATGGTGGCACACTGAAAGAAAGACCCTGCTGCATGGAGTTCAGATATATTAGTATGTATTATTAATATTTGGAATATTTAGTTTAAAAAAAAACATTACATATGATGCTACAACCCAGAGACCATCGGTGCAGAATCTCTCAAGCTCATTAAGTAGCAGGTTACATCCTTGTTGTTTAATCCATTGGTTGTCAACCTTTTTCAGTGATGTACCGATGTGGAGTTTTCAGCCAAGTACCAACTTACCAAAAGTTGATGAACTTACACTTATATTGAATCTTTATTACATTTTTTTAATCTGATGCTAATTTTAAATATGTGTTTTTATCTCACATACCCCCATGAGTGCCTTCACTTACCAAGGGGTGCACATCGCTCCATTTGAGAACCACTGGTTTAATACATACAAGAACAAAGACTTGTTGTGGAACGTGAGTCTACATCCCAGAGACAAGTAAAAAAAAAAAGACAGCAAACTGAGTCAATTTCCAGGATGTGTCACATGTGCCGACTCACTCTAAAGGGAGAAGTGAACGTGCGCACAGATTATGAACGACTCTTTCACCCCATCGTCACCAAATGAAATATTGAACTCATTTTGGACTAGGCACATATTTTTCAAACAGTCTGACACTAAAATGGCAATTTGCAGGCAAACAAATCAGAGGACGAAATGAGCTTTGTTCGATACCCGTCTCTTTCTAAGAAACACTCTCGCAAGATGTGGAGTCTGCATACGCCAAGCTTACTAATCGTCATAATGATGAATATGGCTTTCAACTGTGTAAATATCTCATGTTAGCAAAAGGAAACATGAATACATTAGACTTTGCCCACCTAGGAAACAGGAAGTGTATTCCTTTTCATACCATTGGCATATTTTTTTCTGCAGAATCCTATGCAGTTGGGGTTGACCATAACGCTTAATTGTTAAATTACTTATAAATTACTCTTAATCTAATTTCTTGTTACTGTCGTACGTGTCGGACACTTTTGCGGTCTTAATTTTCTGATTATCTCCCAATGCACAAGTTGATGATGGCAATTAGATGAAATGAACAATGAAATTAGATAGTGGTGATGAAACGTAATCATCATCTCTTTTCCTGATACATTTTGTGGTTTCTGTGGTTTCAGCCATTTGGGGGGGTGAAGGTGGGCAGCCATTTGGGCTTAAAAGTAATTCTTTCGTAGGAGAACACACATTTCCACAGCATAACACAATACTTTAAACCCCCTCACTGATTACAATTATTATAATTGTACCTAATTGTCGACTTGGGTTGCATGAATTATGCTATTTTTGAAGCAAGTGTGGGCTGTATACCTAAAGTCTGTCAAGGTGACAAGCGCCAACACATTTCCTGCAGAACTGCTTTGTTGCGCTGCTTTTCTTTTCATATAATACCTCTTTTCTCAGACTAGACATCAGCATGAAAATCTCTCTTTACCGAAGTCGAAGCAGGGGCGACATTAAACTTTAAATGCTGATGACGATGAGAATCATAAAAAGATTGCTAAAACCCCTTTTGGGGAACGAGCATCTGATATTCTGGAAATGGGATCTATCACCGCCCACGAACAAACATGAATCACAAAATTGAAGTGTAATGATGTCAATTCCAAGAGTTTGTAGCAAATGGCAGTCCACCTGCTGTGAAAAGACAATCTTTTCTGCAGGGGGCCAAGATCCACACTTAATAAAACACATTTTTATTATGGAACTTCAATATAAAAATGGTAATGTATAATCAACACTTTATGAGATTGATGACATTTGCCAATCAACTGCAGATGAACTGAGTCTATTTACAAGTATTTCCTCACCTCATTGTTAAGCAGGAGATTTAATCTATTGAATGTCAAGCAGGAAAATATTGTGTGTAGCATCAGTAATTACTGGTCGTGCTCCTTTGCTTTTCCATGGTTCATCAGTTTGAAATGACAAATCAATTTGAAAAAATGCATTCTCTCACCGATCTGAAGAAAACAAAGTCGTACGCATTTGCTTTCAACGCGCTATTTCAGGGCTAAACCAATATTATGCTTTTTCTTTTGCCGTTATATTCTTCTTCACGCTCAATTTGACACGAGACAATAAACTGTGGAGACGTGCAACTTTGCGCACTCGTCGCAAATGTCTCATGTGGCGACATGCCGACAAAATGATTAAAGTTCCCAACACCCTGATTCATGACAACTGAAACATGAAACACATTCTTCTGATACTGCTCTGCGATTCAGCAACAGTAAAATCCATCTACTTGTGGTGCTTTATTTCCAAGTGACGTCTTGAGTGTACTTCATAGCATTATCGTATACACTGTACAGCCTTATGAGCAAGTGTTTGCAAAAAAAACAGTGTTCTCACACAAAGCTAGCTCTCCCATTAGAAACCTGTCATCTGTCAACTAGAAATAAAGTATCGGCCAGCAAGATGAGAGTAGAACGCTCATGTCAAACATTAATGACGCCCACAAAAGAAACTTGAATAAAATTGTGAACATATGCTATAGGATCGTAACTTGACCTGCCAGATGGTTTGTTGACACAAAACTATCTGAACAGACGTCAATGGAAAAAAGCACGCGGTTTCAAAAATTACTTATAATACTATCTGTCAATCTAAATGTCAACAAAGCCAGATGGGAGCAAACATGTATTTGGGAAAAGCCGACAGTGCCGTTCTTTGCTTTTTTTTCAATCAAGAAACACTCTCCAGTTGTGATCTGATGCTGTTGAAGTGGACGTAGTCAACAGGAAGTCACCCACTGGTCCGAGATCGCCATCTTGGAATACGGCCATCGCCATCTTGGTCTTTTTTTTTGCAACAGATTGACAGAAGTTACCATATTTTGAATGTGGAGGAGTGACGTTGTGACGCTGGATACGGAGGGCTCTGGTAGCGGCAGTGACCCGCCAATCACAGTCTAAATGGGACCATCATTTACGAAATGAACACCATGCATGTTTACAATGTTTACTGAGGTAATAAGTATAGGTCATTTTCTCATACGATTAGATTTGTTTTTGCAAAGGAGTCGCCCCCTGTTTGTCAGTAGAGTGATTGCGCGTTGTTAATACTTCTGCCTCGACTTCTCTTGGCAGAACTGGAGGTTTTCCATCTGGTAGCCGTGCACACATACATGCCCCGCTGGTAGCTGCTAGTAGCTTATCACAGGATGCTGGGTGGTCTGAGCTCTGGCTTCTCGGACACAAATGCATTGCTTTGTGCCTGACAAGATGGATTCACTGCAATGGTTGCATGATCGTGTAACTTTATTATCAATAATTAGGACCAGAAAGAAGTGATGATTTAGTTTTTGTGTGAAAGTGTATGTATGTTTCCAACATGTGAAATAGCTTTTAAATGAAGGTTTTTGGGATCAGTATATCATTTGCAGCTTTAGATCTATATCAATACATCCAGGTTAACAATGTGCATTTGATCAGTTTAGTGATGGATAAGACCTGCCGAGCTTCTCTATATATGACAGATATAAAGAAATACAATGTGGGCTGCGCACGAGATGCATCATTACAAACTAGCTAGAGAATGCACTATCCATGTTGTCAAAATGTACTTGCTGAGAAAGCACTTGAATCAATTATTTGACAGCAATATTTGTTGAGCAGAGGAGCAAACAAACAGCTGCACCACTTCAGAGTGACACCCACTGAGCCTGAAGTTTCACCAGAACAGCACACCATTAATTCGGATGGCTCACATCTATGTCAGATGATGTTTGTTTCAGACACGGAACTGGGTGAACGTGGCCCCTGTCATATCGAGTCAAGTCAGTTCTTTATTGTATCACTGGAGCCAGATATAAAAAGCATATTCACCGCACATTAACTGGACTGTATTACCTTTTTGCAGAGGTAATAATTTATTATCTATGATATTTTGAAAACAATAGCTAGAAAATAAAGGGAGTGATGCTTTTTAGTCTGTGGTTACAAAGGCAATTCTTTCAACTGAGAGGTGCTTTCTTTTTTCTCTGTTGAAATGCTTCTTAACGGACAAAACATGCAGAGTCCTGAAACTAAAATGAGTTTTTCAGTGGTTGATTTGCTCTCAATCACGACAGGCTGTAGTCTCTATGCAGCAAAGGCGGCTTAATCACTGTTTTTGTATATAAAGTGTGTATCTTTACAGATAATTTGCATCTCCGCCATCTCCATGAGGATTGGAGAATCTGCCGAAGGGCTGTGTTAATTATGACTAATTTTGCACTCCGTCTTTTTGAGAGGGACCCAATTTGGTGTCTGGCCCCTTAGCTTCCTTAACCTGCCATTTACCACTCATCACCACAAAGTAAACAGCCTGAACAATAGATAATCAGAGAGGGGAATGATGAGGCGTGTGTGGCAGATGCGCCTCTGCATTGCAGATATCTGCTGCTTCTGCTTCAAATCAATCTGCAATTAGCGCCATTTCACCGCAGCTGTTGTGGACCGATTTATTTCACTGGAGTGATCCCCTTTTCTGATCAGCCTCAAAACTAAATTGCAGCTCCCTCCAAGGCCTTGCTCAAAGAAAGAGATTCAGCAAGGGCGAGACCGAAAGAGACGGATGGGGAGAGAAGTGGCGCATGAGAGGGAAAGAATGAGGCTGATGGAGAAGGAGAGGAGAATGCAATAACTGAATTATCTGAGTTCAACAGCACAGGAGACCGCTGCTTGGTGACGTTTCAACAGCTGAGCACTTTTTCAGAGCTTGGTTTGACTGTGTTCTTTGAAGGTATGAAAAAAATAAGAGCAAATTCCATATTACTCTATCCTCTTGAAGACAGTGCAAGTTAAATGGTGTAGGACAGGCGTCTGTTCAATGGAAGATTGTTGCAGCGAAAGACCGCAATAGTTAGTCTCTACTGGGGCAATAACTAGCTGTTATATTCTCCATTGATCATGCTACATGCACAGCAGTCCAGAAATCCTTAAGTGCACATCCTAACATTAAGAAGTCTTTACATGTTGGTGTGGAAGGTTGGACAAGTGACGGACATTACTTAAAGCTGAATTAATGGATTTTTGTAAACCCCACATGAACATATTATCACTTAATGGATATTGCAGAAGTGTTAGCAAACACTAAACACTAAAACATTAAGGAGACAAAGAGCAGCAATAGAATTAACTTGAAGATTTCAGGAAACCAAACAAATGTTGGTCCATGCTCCTTCTGTCTCCAGCACCCCCTCAAGGAAATATCTGGCTTATACATGTAGCGAAAGGTTTCCTGTTGTGTGGTGCTGAGCAGGTAGCGTGCAGCAAAGTGGGTTCATCTGACTTTTATTCTAAAAACAGCTGTCGAATGCAGCTGGAAATTAGGATGATGAAAGCGGTCAGACTGAAACACAAAAAAGTGCAGGCCACAAAAGCGTTAAAAGAGCAAAAACACTGTCGAGATGAGATAAACTGACTAGTTTGGATATAATACTCGCTGGGTTTCACAAAAAAAGGCAATTTGATCCATTGTTAATGGGAACATATTTATTATAGGACCATTAAAACATGAGAACACGTGTGGTGGTATATTTTAATGACTTAACTTGTCATGTTTGAGAGAAGTAAAATTGGTCCCTGAACATCCACTAACGTATATGGCATTCTTTTGAACCTATGATCCATTTATAAAAAAAGGAACTTAACTCGCTCACCACCACCCTTGGGATGTATTTGAACGTTGACTGCCAGCTAGGCCGTATAGTTTAACATTATTTTGTGACTTAATGCTCCTGTGGCTGAAAGGGAGAAAATCCCTGAAGCCAGGTTCGAACATTTAGTTGAAAGCCTTGCCAGAGGACTGGAGGCTGCTCTCGCAGCATGTTAAGGCCCACAGATTTAGAATGAGATGCTATTTAATGAGGAGACAACGGTCCTGGTTATAGCTCCGCAAGCTGGAAAAGAATAATACAGTATATATGCTTTCTGTTCACTTTTTCTATAACTATGCTTCTGCAAGAGTGTATAGAGGCTCCAAGTCAACAGATCCATAAAACATGTAGCATATTTTTCCTACTGTTAGAAAGCCAAGTTCTTACCTCAGACACACAGAGGTACAATTTGCTTTGAAAAATCACACACGGTGCGCCAGAGCAGTTCGTGACCACAAGCTACAATTATGGCTGGCCTCAAGTCATATTGTCCCAGTCTTTATGGAAGGAATTCTGTTTCTATGGAAATGCTTTCATATACAGTAATGTAATATCTTATATCATTGCAAGGGTGAACAGAGTGTTAAATGCAAGACATTAATTCCTTTGGATTTCTACAATCTAAGCAGAACTAACGTGTTATATAATATATCCATCCATTCATCCATTATCTTAACCGCTTATCCTCGTTAGGGTCGCGGGGCGCTGGAGCCCATCCTAACCCTCACATTCACACCTACGGGCAATTTAGAGTCCAATTAACCTATGCAGCATGTCTTTGGACTGTGGGAGGAAGCCGGAGAACCCAGAGAGAACCCACGCTGCCACGGGGAGAACATGCAAACTCCACAAAGAAGGACCTGCCAGACCAGTATCCGAACCCCGCCCGGGATCCGAACCACTGACCCTCTTGCTGTGAGGCGTCAGTGCTAGCCACTACGCCACCGTGAATTATCTGAGTATATATATACACCACATATTGATCTTCAAATCAATTAATGCCACGTATTGATCTTCACCTAACAATACAAGCTGTAATCATGTTAAACATATCAAGCATGTACAAAGAATACAAGATGCTCAGCCCTCCTTTCAGTTTTCTAAACATTTTTGACATAGATTTTACTTAGGCTGACGTGCCCCCACATGCAAATGAAAAAGCAAAAAGTAACATGAACGTGACATCGACACTGAGTCCTCTTCTTGATTACATTTTTCTGTGCGATAACCAGGAGTCCTTCAATGTCAGAAATGAACACGCAAGTGGATATACAGTACACACACACACACACACACACACACCTCCTCCCCCATCATCTCGCCCCATTAAGTCTGTGAAACTCAAGCCCTTATCAGTAGGTCCCTGAAAAAGTATGAAATTAAGTTCTCAGAAGAAATGTTGATAACGCGTCAGCTGACTGGCAACAAGCTACTGATTTTATCTGCTAGAAGGAGGAAAGTATTAATTAAACAAATTCAAACTTTGTCCTCTTTTTTTCCCCTTGCTCATGATACTTCACACAACAAACACGATCAGATTGTCTTTAATGTGCTGCACGTCTTACTAAAATGATGAAGACGTAATGCCACACAATACACAGGATGTTCTGTGTATGAATCACATAACACAACCAGCCTTTTTTTAAAAATTTTGGCCTGACAGTCACAATCTTAGAAAATACAAAAAAAGGTGAACATCATATTTTGGTGGTTTTAAATTGTTTAATTTTCACATACTCCATCTTTTTTTAAAACAGCATTGACACTGGCCATAAAAGGTATGACATCAGTCAGATCCTACAAGAGACTATTTTTTTTATTGCTGCCAAGATGCATGGCCTCAAATTATGTCCTTAGTTTTTCTCAAGCCGTTGCTGATGACACTTTGGGAGAAAAGTGACAGCAAGTTGTGACAACGCAAAGCTGTGCGGCTTCATGACCTATTGCTTATTCTGGCATATGCAGGGATCAATTAGTCTTCCTTGTGTAAGAGGTGCGGAGCAGAAAAGGCTCAATATATGCTTTCTCTGGAGTAATAACTCATCACACTTGTGGTCCTTAACACAAGTGTATTGTACCCAGATATAAGAACAAACAAATGTGTCTCCTCGTGTTGAAATTTGAATAATCTAATTCATTTTATTCAGCTATAATTTATCTCAACTCCAGCTTTCGAACATAGTAATGCATGTCCCCTGCGGTTTTGTCTGGACTGCTGTGATTGACTTCAGGACCGATGGAGTGTTGGCTGTTGAGCCGACGCCATCAAAGCGCCATATTTAATGGATAACACCGAAGAGGTAAACATGCATCTTTCTAGTCAGATAGTCTTTTCCCATGCTATATGTCCACTCTGAACATCACAAAGTCCATCTTGTGAGCTAAATAATCAATGGATTCCCTTCTGGCTGCCTCGGGGCTATCTGGCAGAGAACAGGGAGAGGGAAACATTGCATGTTTGCCCAGAAAAAAAAAAGAAAAAAAACATTTGTCCTCACTTGCCCTCAAGAATAATAAAAAAAAAAAAAATGCTCGGCAGCCATTTTCTTCCTTGACCAACTTTTTCTCCCATGGGTGACAACTTGTCAGTGACTTCAGGGGAACAAATGTTAATTGAGAGTGACACCCTGAGATGTTCTTTTCAAAAGGGTCATTGCACTGGGAAAAAACTGCACTTAGTCAATCTTCAATTTCTTTTTTTTTTTTTTAAATCTACAGACTGTGTTGAAAGAAAATGCTTTAAGAGAAGAGATAGCTCATGACAAAACTAGTGCAGATCTCAGCCGGTAGTGTCTGCAATGACCACTGCTGTAATATTTGATTGAATCAGTACAACCCACAATTGCCCGCCCCCGTCTAGACCACAAGCATATCAGACACATATTCCACTTGCACATCTCACGCAACAGATACATTCTTCTTTGAATCTCTCCAGCTGTCTGCACCAACTATGCAGGCTCACATCTTAGCTGCATGAACGCAAGGTTGATGCAAAAAAAAAAAAAAAAAAAATAGGCCCTGAACATATTTATCTAATGTTGCAAACTGAGCCGAGCAGAGTGTGAGGTCTATCCGCTATGGAATCCCAGAGACTCCTCTTCACTTTGCCCAGCAGCTGAGAAGCAAGACGTGGGAACTCTTTGGGTATGGAAGAGCTGCTGCGTATATTCATGGACAAGCTGTAACCTACAGTGTACACACAGTGCCACAAGACAACTTCCCGGCTTACATTTCCCTCTGATCCCATCAACCACCCCCGTCTGACCCGAGTGCAGCCGCCGTCTCTCTTTTGCTCTCGACCACACACTCGCTATGGGCACTCTGCCCATTGTCTCTATTCTGAGTGTGGGCAGAAGATCTTTAAGACAGAGTTTCTATTTGCAAGTGATCAGACTTCTGTGTCCAGACATCCGCAATCTATATCTGCATGGGTTGCTCTGTTAACGATGTTGGTGTCAGCGCCTGCATACACACAGTCTTAATAGCCCGTTTGATGCTCATAATAATTGGTTACCTGCTATATCCTGAATCCTAATTCACCTCATTCTCTCGACACTAATGTTGACTTCATATTTCAGGATAAAGCCGAGCATATGACCTCAGGGCACTGGAGTAGCTCACTTCCTGTTTCCCAGGCTCTCCAAGAGATGTCTCGCCTGTGGGTGCCTTTAAATAAGCACACGTTGATATTATATTTTCAGAGGTTTGTCTTTTAATAAAGACATTATAATGAGAAAAGAGTTCACATTCCTATAGTAATGCAACGCAACTGCCCCAGGTGGCGTGGGATTAAGCTGGGGATTGAATTAATATGTTACTTTCTCACAGTGTCTTGAAGTGGCCTCAAAACCACTGAGCAGAGAAAACTGTCAAACCAGAAGAAAGAAACATTTGAAGAAAAAAAAGGAATGAGAGGGGAACCAACAAACTATTGCATGTCATGGACAATAGTTGGCACTTATGCATGCTTTATGAAATAGCTACAACATAAAAGGACACTATGGTCAATAGAGTACACTGTTTTATAATACATATCTATTCTATATCAATCACTCATATGTGTCCCTAAACTGTCAGAAACTATAAGGATAACTATTAGGATAACCTGATTAACACAATTACATATTTTTGAAAAGTGCAGACTTGTTTCAACTTGTAAATGCTTACAAAGCTGTACACACTACAAGAGCCAATTTCTTTCCGTTTTATGTTACATCACTTTTTCTCTTTGCTTTTCTTCTTTCCTGTGCGCATGACATCATCGTCATAATTGCCTCCTTTACCTCCTGCTGACCGCTGGAGCTAATAACTTTGACCTTTGATGTTTACCACCATAGACACCACTGGGGACACCAACTAACTCCATCATTGAAATGAGATGACTCCTGCATTTGTTCGCAATTGCACTTACATATTGTGAAATGTAATTCTTGAGCAATTGTATTTTGTGGGAAGCAGTTACAGAAAGCCCTTCACTTTTATTACATTATGGATTAATACTATTGATAAAAAAGAACTGCTTTTTACACTGCTTTTATAACAATTGCGGTTACATATTCAGCATCAAATTGGAAAATTATTCTAAAGTACCAAAACAAAGGAGTATTTGAATGACAATGCCACTGTTATATATTAGCTCATCCATGGAAACAAGTGGAAAGTCATAATATGAAAGCTATTATTTTGACAACAGCTATTTGTGGAGAAATCCGACAATACCACGTTTTGAGTCTAAATCTTGAAACTAAAAACTCCTTAAATCATATTATTTGGTGAATAAAGTAAGAAAATGGCATTTAGTTAGACCAACATATGAATGCTGCATTGATGAGCAGCTAAACTTACTATCCATCTACACACAGACTGGGTCTATGAAATGTTGAAGCCTATGTGACATTAAACTATGCATACATAACTTTTTACACAACTCCATTATTCCTTTAAAAAATAGAGTGTATTGAATAATCTGAGGTGTACAATTACCCTACACTGACAGCAAAACTAACACACACACACACACACACACACACACACACACACACACACACACACACACACACACACACACACACACACACACACACACACACACACACACACACACTATTTTCCGATTAATTTCTAGATGAGATAGCACATGCTGTCATAAGTATGGAGTGGCAATAAAAAGCAAATGGTTCAAGTGTCCTTTTCCAAATGGTGTGCCCAATGAGGCCTTCCTAACCTCAGGCGAATGTTATTTGCCCACTATTATTCCCATCTTATTTCGATGGAATGGAACATCCATTCTTATTTCACATTTGCTCAGAAATCTGGACAAGGCAATCGCATATCTACTGCTGGGCCCCCATATTGTTAGAAATTACGCTTTCAATTTACCTCGGCACAGCCACACTGTAGCTCGCTTCTTTTGTGATGATCAGCGGGGACAATTGAAAATACAATGGATTTTTGAGGACAGGCTGTGACTGTTGTGATTGGCATCATTGACTGAATTTCTTGAGGGTTCTTGACTACAGAGGTTCATGTGTAGAAAACGGGGCAATAAAACAACTTACATTGCTTGGCTCCAATATAATATGTTTATGAATTAGCTTTGAGGAGGAAACGTTGATGAACAGTAAATAAATATCTATCCACATGAGAAATTTTGTTGCAGACCGTTACATAATACTTGAATGAATTGTAATATCGAAAAGTTTCCTTGTTCTTTAAAAAAATATGTTTCCAGAGCCAATCTAAGTCTTCTGCAGTCTTGGTATTCTTTCTTTGTGTTTGACAAATTATTGGTTGTCTGTGACGGGGGAAAAAAAACCCTTGGTTACACATTTCAAAAGTCAAATTGTGACACAAATCTAATCTAATTCCAAAGCAATTAATAAAACATTAAACAAAACCAGTTGTGTCTCATATTGTAGTCGTTGGTCATTTTTGCCCTTGCTTATATACTTGTCTTTCACCATCCAAAACATCAAGCAACACAACTTTACTTACACGAACATGCCACTATTGCATTTATTTAGTTGCTGTAGTTTTTACACCTTCACAATAATCACACTTTAACCCAATTCATTGCAAATATGTTTTTCAGTTAGTTTAAAAAAGACGATAATGTTGCTGTAAAACCCCCAATTAGCCCTAACAGGCTGAGGCTATGGTAAAATACAAAAAAAAATAATCTGGTATTGCTATTACATATGGTAAACTGACATAATAACACTACAGGCTCAATTTGATTACAGGCTCTAGAAGCTGTAAAAGCAATCTCAATCGTATTGTACTTAATTAGTATTAAGTGGTGTTTCCTTCCCTTGAAATGTTCCTAGAATACGCTAAGATAGTGACCACACACACACACCACTTCAAAATGGACTTCTGTGAAAAGCTGGCCAGGTTACTCCTCGTGTGTGTCCCTGAATCCCACTAGGCCCAGTGACTAGCTGTTGGCGGCCGGTCGAGACAATGCTTGTGATTCCATCAGAGACAGTTTGAGACGCGCCCCGGCAGCGGCTCGCCGCTCTGCTCTGTTAAAAACACACGGCCAATTTATTCCTGACGGGGGCAACAGCTGCGTTGCACAGAGCAGATCCAGCCAACAGGCTCTGTATGTGAAATATTGCAACAAAATAATTATGAGGAACTTATTCCTTACAACTAAAACACAGCCACAAACATTTGATCCATCTTGTTTTTATCTGACCTGTTAAGGGTACAACTCCCTTCATTGAGCCTAGGATTTTTTTTTTCATTAAACAGACCATAGATGCATTTTTTTCCCCCCATTTTGTTCAAAGAAGGTCCCTTTTAGGTTTGTAATGCAGTAGCCAAGTGAAGACAAAGACTGCTTATTCCTAAACAGTCTAATTGAAATAATAGTCTGTTACATACAGTTTAACAGATTGTGTCACTTACAGATTGTGTCGCTTATGGAATATATATATATATATATATATATATATATATATATATATATATATATATATATATATATATATACATACATACACACACATATACACACATATACACACACACACACACATATATACATATATATATACACACACACACACACATATATACATACATATATACACACACACACACACACATATATACATACATACATACACACACACACACACACACACACATATATATACACACACATACACACGATGTGTATGACTGATTTCTTCTCACTTAGTTAAAGAATATTTTAATAGGTTTAACATAAACCTATACATATCTTGAAATGCTGCATTTCGAGCATATTAAGAACACAACATCAGCAGTTTAAATGTTCCAGGCAGTTTACTCAGTCTGGCTCCATTTTTCTTTTTGCTGAAATAGCAGCGCATACTAATTTCAGAGAGGGTTGCATGTATTCGAGTATCTGAGGGAGAAATCGGGCAAGTCAACTTTATGAGATTACAGAGAGCTCATGATTTGACTTTGCTGCCACAAGTCACTAAGCAATATGTGTGTGGACTCACTGGATTCAAAAGGACGGGCAGCTGTCTTTTTGCTGATTATTTACATCCTACTTTAGGTTGGATGGTTTTAATATTACATGCACGCGTTATTGATAACATCCCAAATACCTATTTATATTCTGCTCAATCCCATCCAGAAAAACATATTGTGCTTCACAGTTTGTCTGAGTTTTATTTCTTCGTTTCAAGTTTCCTCAGCTCATCATTCACATTGGTAGGTCAAGCAGGACTCCACAACCTCATCGGCTGCAGAGCGAGCATGAATTATGAATTGTGTTGAGAATATACATAAAATAGACAAACAAGACTTCATATTGGGCCATTCTGCAAAACCCTGCCCACTCTTTGTTATTCACACAGTGTTGGGTTCTTCTATAATAGACTTGAACTTGGGTCCCCAGTTGTTCAACATCTGCCAATCACCCAAAGGCAAATCCCCATCTGGGTGAGGGACGTGCATTGAAACAGAGAGTCAAGCATTTCTACAATATACGTCTGCAACACAGTTGGCCTGCTGAGGTAATTTTAAATGCTTGTTTGTTTGATTAAATGGTAAGTGCTGACTTAATTAACTTGGAAATTCATAAAAAGGACATATATTTGCTGTATTTTTGCAGTAGGTATTAAAAAAGATGAGAAGCCCATGACATTAGCTGTGAATAACCAGTGTTGCTGCCACGAGGGCCCCCCTGCGAAAGAGGATTCAGCCGAGCAGGTTCCTCCCCCACGCAAAAAGAGCTCTCGTTATGTGTTGTGCCCGAGAATGCAGAGCTTCACAGCTGACTGGGTTCCATCATCATTCCAGCTAGCTAATGAGTGATTGTTGTGGGCTGATAAAATTAAATTGCAAGCCTCGCTGATTTCAGCAACAGGTGTTTTTCTCTGTCTCATAATAACATGAGAGACAAGGGTTTTCACCACCTACTCAGGATGATAATGTATTCTGGTATACCGATTCTCTTGGTTTGCCATTCCCCTCCCTCATGCAATGAAAAAAAGAAACATCTTGAAACAATTATGCTTCATGGAGGTTCATTAGGAGAGATGATATTGATATTCTAAAAATTCCTTCCTTCCCCTCTTACAGCCACCCACACAGAGTCTTTAAATCCTTAATATTTGCATCAAACCAAATCCAACTTTTTAAGGCTTTCATTGTTCGGAGCGGAATCTGCCATTCTCTTGCAATATTCAGGTTGCATCACATGAAAGAAGGATTGACAGTAAATGAGGATAATTGATTGGTTGGTTTTTGATAACAGCATTTCTGTTTAACATCCGCTCTTCTCACACCGTCAGAGCTTTATTAAGTTACTGTGAAAGCAAACTGAACATCCTTGTGGCGCCGCCTCACATTAGAGTGAAACTGGAAGAACATGGGGTGGCCTCTATTGTGAAGGAGCTACAGGAAACGCAACACATTTACAAGAAAATGGAAAATTACTTGCGGTGGGAGCATGATGGAAAAAGGCAGATTATTGACTGACTTCTTAATTAAAAGTTGTTTGGCTGCACAGTAAAACACCAGTTGCTATTCTGTTATATTTCTGACGATGACTCAATTTGTGTTTGCAGCAGCAGAACGTTCGGACCTGGTCACAGCAATAGAGGCAGAGGAAGTTGCTTCATACTTGAGGAAGAAAATCTAACAATTTTATGTCATTTTATTTTTTCATGCTAATTCATTATTGGCCAACAAAAGTTAAATTACACTCCCAGGAAGGACGTCCTGTCTTGGGGTCGTTACCGATCAACAACCAGAATGCAATATTAACATTAAGTTGGTTAAAAATTGTTTCCAAACCTCATCTAATAGCAATCTCTATCACTGTATATAAATAAACAACTGTCAGTAAAGCCAAACTTAAAGTAAGAGTAACAGATCAAAAAACCTAATATAATGTGCATATTGTGAAAAACTTTAAAACCCTTCACTAAAATGAATCACTTTGAATAACGTATTTTAAATTTGACTGGAGTTAGGCCCTTTTCTTTTTTATTTACCTGCATTAGCCAACGATAACCATTTGTGTCACCGAATCGTTTTCAGGAGTACACTTTTAAATGACAAAAAAACAATATTATTGTATCCAGGACTTTCCCGAATCGGTTAAAAGCAATGCTGAACCGCAAATAAAAAGTAAATATGGAACAGACCAGGTATAATGTGTTGTTTATACAGCAGTGAATTGTTCCAAAGTTCAACAGCTGGTTTTGCTTCTCCAATCCACTGGAATTTCATTTATCTCAGATTGTTATGAGCAGAATTAGTCCATTTTTTCCCCCATCCACAGCATGTTTCTTTAGAAATAGGAGAGGCCGTGACTCATGTCAAGTACAAGTTTGTATTGATGTGGTCTCCTACCAAAACTTTGTGAAAATGTGTTTTCACATTTGGCCTCCGTGCGCCACTCTTTTGTGGCACCGTTTATGAACACTTGATTGTTTTTACATCAAACGTAACTGAATTATTCGAGTTCACTAGAAAGGAGGGCGTTATGGATTTGGATCTAAGCCAATGCATGACAGTCAGGACTCAAGTAGCACGGAAGTTGTTTCTAGAAACTTTTCTAAACTCTTCTGGGTTCACAGATCATCACCAAGTCTACGCTGCTCGCCTATTTCTACCTGGGCTCCGGGATTGACATCAAACCTGCATTCCAGCTACCTCATTCAACAAAACATAGATTGTTCTTTCATCCAAGACACTTCTTAATGAAATCATATCTGCAAGTACTTAATATGATAATCTCAATTATGATCAATTGTTGGGGTGTGAATATACCATGACTTCTGTAAACAAAAGTAGTTCTGCTCAGTGGCAGGATTCACTTCCAAGCCTTCAGAGAAATAAAATGTTTTAATAGCCTCTTTTCCTGTTAATGATATTCCGTTCGTTCTTAACACATCATTGCACAGATATTGAAGCCATTCATTTCTGTAATAGGGAAAAGGGGCCCACAGAGAACACAATCCGAGTCCTGTTTTCCTGACAGTTTGTTTTTTCTGTGATCAAATTTTTCACATTCGGCAGCATCACATATCCAGTAGATTCACTGATTTTATAGAGTGTCGTACAGTGTGATGTTCTGGTCAATTGCATATTTCACAAAAGTCAAGAAATAACCTCAATACTGCTGACACTCTGTATCCTCCAATGTGGTCCTGTGAGACATATTAAAAATGGAATGTGCAAGGATAACATTTATTATCATTGCTTATTGCAATTTCAGTCTAGTTCATACACAAAGTTGTGTATTTACACTATAAATAATATTTACTAAAGATGGAAACGTCGTGCTCCTGACATGACCTCAGGCAACGTAGCGGTGGTTTGCCTCTGGGCTATAGAAAAAAAATGAAAACTACATTTATTAATGCGTCACACAAGAATAGCCAACCACATCAATATCCAAGGATTCCAACTGGAAAGACAAAATATTCTTTTCAACAGCTCTTGTTATTGAAATGTGTGGTGATGCCCTCAGTCAATGAGTATTTTTAATGTCATGGTCTCCCGTCACAGGACGACACGGAGGCAGAGACAGCTTATGAAAGATTAAAGCCTGCTTGCCGTCTTTCATCAGTAGTTTTTTAAACAAATGTGTACTCAATTATTATCTTCCCTGGTGGTAATCCACATATTAAATAAACATTGCATTTACTCTCAAATGGTTTTGAAACAAATATCAAAATGGTAGCATCCGTACTATGTTTCCAAGTGCTTAATGTATTCCAGCAATGTGATGTAATGTATGAAGTCAGCAGCCGCTTCCCCCCGGGGCAAAGTGCTGGATACAAAAAGACGATTAAAGCTAAAACGAGCATAAGGTGCAAACAGCACCCGCAGGGCTTTACTGCAAACAGTCTGCGCAGTTAAGTAAAAGGCTCTATTCAGATCGATACGCAACACATTAACCTTTAGCTCTTCAACACGGCGGATCAATACGCTCACACAGTTAACTCACTCCCCAAGATGGTGGCAATGTTGCTTAGATGTGAACAATCGGGATGTCTCACTATTTCATTAAACATAGACTAAGTAAATAGATGGGGGTCACGCGGGCCTCGTGATTTAAAAGTGTCGTTGTCGCCTGGTGTTTGGATTCATCCCATTGATTATACAATAATGTGTCACTTAGAAGCCATTGGCCACACCTCATTGACGTGCATCGCAAGCGCTTACGCATACAGTAGGTTATGTCATAGTCGTCAATAAAGGAAAGGTGATTTATAATTGCGTTAGGCGAAAAATGAGTGTTTCACTGTTCTCATGCAAACCAAAGCAAATAATGACATGCAATTGCAATTTACCACCCTCAGATAAAAAGACAAGGGGAGATAAATACTGTAAGAGGAGAGAGGGAGACTGTGCAGTGAGGCAGAACCGAATGTTTTGGTCAAAGACACAAAAAAGGGGCCAGATTGCCTTGACCCGACAGCAAGGGAGCCTGGCCAGGAAAATAATGACAGCGTTCTGCATCTCCTCGAGTCCCTCCATGCTATTGGTAAATTAACATTTCCACGAGTATTTTAAGGACGTCTGAGAATATTCATCTGCCCTTGAATCTCTGGGGTATGTCCAACATTTCTTCCCTTGCAAGTCTGCCAATGGAGACCGTTTGAACACACTTATCTCTTTGTATACAAATTGGTTTGAACCACGAAAGAAAAACTGATTGTACTTATCTCGGGATGCTGTGCCTGTGTTTGTGTTTGAGTGGCAGGCACACACTGCCAGCAGATTTAGCCTATTTTAAATTACACTGCACCGCAGAATGCAAAAGTGATTTGTCACAACAGAACAATTGTCGACATGTTAGGTTTTGTTGTGTTTAATGCAGCTCTCTGGAGGAATGCTGTTTCTACGTAGGTTAGCAAAGTGATGTGCTGTTATTGCAGTATTGGGTTAGAATACATATATATTAAGTCGGCCAAACGTCACCAAACTATACAGCCAAAAGGTTTCCACAGTGGAGTAAACAATGAAATCTGTGTACAGACACACCGGCTCCAACAGCCTGTACCACAATAGAAGATGGAACAGACTTCCACCTGGCATTTTTCATGAATTGTATGAAAGACAAATGAGATTGAAGCTGCCAGACATTATTCACATGTCTCCACTACTGTAAGAGGCCAGAACCTAGAATCACATTGTTTTCATGGTTGTTTTACATCATACATATTTATTTTTTTTGCTTAAAAGAAAGAAATCTATAGACTACACTGTCTATAGTGGGATACAGGACATCCTCTTCACTCCCCGTGTAAAAGCAGCAATCTTGACAAGTCATCGCATCAGTTAATTTCACACTTCACTTGATACTTTGTGATTTAATGGGAAGCCATATTGCTGGGGTCTTGCACAGTCAGCCCAATCATAATCACCAAGAATATGAAGTGGTTGAGTATGTAAAAGAGTTGCTGGAATTACTGGATGCATTGGAGGACTTCATTGTGTTATAATTTTAGACTGCAGCAAGTAGAGGGTAAGGTAGATAAGGTAAGGGCACTCGGTGTGTGTCGGGCCGGCTTCTCTGAAGACAGTAGATGGGATGATGTGGAGAGAGGCCCAAACATACAGAGTAATATGGCTTTGCTTATCGTGCAGTCACATGACTTCATGAGCACAAGGTCAGATTGTCTTCTGGTGGCACTGACTTTGAAGGCGATCAGAAGGAGATGCTGCCCTTTTTTCAGCTCGGTGTATGTTCATGTATTTGCCATTTTGCATCCTGGAAGGACCGATTGAATATTAAACTCAGTGTCGGAAATCCTGGGTACTACCACATGCATCTCAGATAACTGCAAAAATAAGTGTTGGTGAACTTGGTAGTTGTTGCCACATGTAAGGACACGTGACTGCAGACACAGTTGGTAAATCGAGAGCAGAAGCAGAACTGATGTTGTTGCAGCAAAATGAGGAAAAGTCACATCTGCTCCAGTTCAAATTGTTTCAACTTGGATGGAAATGTCTGCTTATTCCTAGTTGTTAGACTACAAATATATAGAGACAGGAAAAGAAAGGACCGGGTCTGGAGGACAATAACAAAAAAAGATTTTCTTTATAAGTCCGTGGTTAAGCTTGTTCGTGCCGGAGCACACAGAGTTGCTGGCCGTTGTCACAGCAAACATCAGCGGTAGAACTAGTCCTCTGACTGCCTGCGGCCAGAAGACACAGACTGAAAAAACACTTCAGTAATCAAAGGGAGCCGAAGGTCCCTTTGCTTTAGATCTCAATGCAGCTTAATTGTGAACTGAGAGCACTCAAACTTAATGACTATAGTTACTTCTTCACTATAGAGCCTTCATGTCCAATAAATAGGAGTGAGAAATATAATAATAAGATTTTGCAACGCTATGCAATTTGTTTAAACAATATTGTGTATACATTTTTTCTTTCAGTCTCAGTCTATATAATTTGCCCTTCTGAGTCTATGCATCAAACCTCCATATCCATACTAATATGACATTTAGTATGCTATGTTTTTTTTCAATGTCTGAAACCCTAGAAGTATGAAACCAATAGCAGTTGAGTAAAAAAACTATCCATGGTGAAGTCTAACAGTATGCAAACACTGGACACTGCGAAGTATATATCCCACAATGCAATGTGCTGGTTTGCTACAGATCTAACAGGCGTACAGCTCTGTAACGTCAGGTGTAAAGTATACAATTTTTACTTTGTACATATTTTTTAATTAGGTCAGACTTTGATTCTCACAAAATCCTCATTTGGTCGTTGGCACAGGTAACCATGGTTACATGTCTCCAGCTCTCAGAAAGTGACGTGGTAATTATAGTTCACTGTGTTAATATCCCACAATGCAATGTGCTAGGGTTGACAACGGTCATAGCAGAAAATGGTGGACAGCTCTGTTACGTCAGGTGTAGGATTTCACAAGTGACCTGGTATTAATAGTTCAGTGAGACAAAAAGATAAATACTGCAGTTTACTCACTCAAAAGTATGTCGGACAACAGTCCACACGTTGTGTACGCAGTGCACAGTACATGATTTCAGACGCATCAACTGTGGAGGGAGAAGGAAGTTACTACTTTCATCAGCTGCAGCTACAGATGCAGCACACAGTGGTTCATATCTACTGTGTCCCATTTAAAAAAGTAAGAAATTAATCACAATATCAAGTAGTAATACTCAAAAAATCCTAATACATATAAAATTAGCACTCAAGTATTATTATAGTATCAAATTTGGAAACAAGCATTTAGTCCGAGGCCTACCAATTATAGGATTAACTTGAAATTGCAATCAAATTTATTTGTTCTAAAATATGCATCACCACATGAGTCATGCCACAACATAATTATGACATCATAGTATGACATAACTGTTAGAGGTGACACATTGAATGCTCTTCCAACAAGGAATCCACTTTCCAGAGACTTAATTAAATTAGGACAATCTCCTCACTTTCAAGTGTTTCTCTTGAGGTAGACCTTGCTGTCTTGTAGACATCATTGAAAGTTAACATGCATCACAAAATAAGATATTCATTCTGAAAAAAGCTCAAACAGCCTATACAGTAAAATGATGCAATATCTGTCAGCCTGTCACATTTGAAACGTTTACCTGCCGTTAAAAACACAAGACAAACATTTCACACATTCAGATTGCCGTAACCTCTAAAGCTAAATGGGGCCTACTGCAAATATGGTAGCATGCAAAAAGATCCAATGTGGGAGAGAACATTAGAAATGACTTCCACACTTATGGACCATAAACATGAGAGCAAACTCAGATCAATGAGATTCCATTACCATCCTCTCTCATTTCCCAGAGCTGAATTGGAAATGGGTTAGAGATGGATCGTGTCATTACCAATTCCTGCGGATCCACGGGAGCCATAGATGAGTGTGTGTGTGTGTGTGTGTGTGTGTGTGTGTGTGTGTGTGTGTGTGTTCTGCACCCGCTGCCAATGAATAGGTTTTTAGCGACAAGCAGGAAGGTGAGCAGGAGTTCATGCACTATCACCACCATCATAGTTGTTAATGCGTTTGGCTCGAGATGCAGAAATACTGCAGGTTCCCGAAAACAAACTATTTCTGACATTGTCTTGTTTTGAGTGTGAACTAATGCTACATACTCCTTTTGATGGTAAAAATACTTAAATTTCTTATTAAAATGTCTCCTTGTTGAATCACAGATGGGTCAGTTATAGAAGATTATGTGACTGGGCTGTTTTGCCCGTCGATGGTGCGTTTACACCTTCAGCATGCGGGCTCTCTTTTCCTGTGGAGCTTCTATCTGTTTTCCCTAATCATCTTGTCTGCCATCCAGCTCCGTACAGCAGCCATGACAAGGGAATAATCACCCTGCCAATACATATTTTTACCTTCACAAAAACTAACAATGCATTTAAGCCCCCATAAATATGAGAATTTAAAAAAGCTGTCTACTTTTTCTATAAAGGTTTTATCTTCCGTATTCAAGCTCACTGTACCTTCATAATCCCTGCTCGCCAAATATTTTACTCGACGGCCCACGGATGTTCCACTAAGAAGACATGTTTAAATAAAGGGAGTCTTTTAAACCCAGAGTTATAAGACCATGGAAAAAAAGGTTTTACCAACCCATTCTGGGCAGCAACAATTACTCAACATTATTGAAAAATTCAGATCACACACACACACACACACACACACACACACACACACACACACACACACACACACACACAATTCTCAGCCGCTATAAAAGCAGCTCAGCTTGTATTCTTCCAACTCTCCCATGTTGTCTTATTAGCAGGTGGGTCAGTGAACTATAGTAAAGCACTAGATACCGTTTACTCACAGACACACGGTCACAGTGTTAGATCGGAGCACAAAGGAAACCATGGAGGCATGATGTGAAACAAAGATAACATTGAGCTTATGATCTGATGTACAACTGGAAAACTTAACATGCAAAGGACGTGCAATTCCAATTTAATTCAGAGAGATTTGCAAATCTCACTGCGACACTGAAATTGCATTTGTAGCGAATACACTACTAGAAACAATTATAAATTTAAGACGGGGAGAATATAATCATATTTCTGACAGCAAAGCACGCTACCGTTGAGCCAGGATTTCCTTTTGTCCGTTCAAGGTTATTAATTTATTGTCATTGGACAACATGGTTACTTTAAATCAGAAAGAATGTAAACAGCAGCAATAAAAATGCTGGAAAATTATATAGGAAACGACAATGGTTCTTCATAAATGGTCAACCTTTACAGCCAACGACTAAAATATAGTTCTACTTTTAATATATGACTAGCAAACTAAACTTTGTCCGCAGTCTCCCTCTAGAACTGCGATATGGAAGCAGACTGCTCGTCAGAAGGCTCTGATCAGCCTTATGTCAATGGGGACAACACAGTGAATACAGTTGAATCGCAGACTTTTTGCATTTTGTCTAGAGAATCACTTGGAACAAATTGTGCAGAAGGTTGTTTCAAGACAGGAAGAAAACACAACAGTTGATAAATAGTTCTGCCAAATGACATGTCGATGCCAAGTCAGCCAGCACTGTGCAAGCAAAAAAAACCTTTTTGGCATCAAACTTTGGACACGGCGAACACATTTCCTGAACGCAGAGAGACCCTGCTCCACTGGTGAAAGACTGTGTGCTGATGCATCTCGCGCATCATGCTTCACCGACAAAGGGGGGAATGTCGTTACGGACAATTTCTTTACATCACTCTCTCTGGCCGACCAGCTGATTGCCAAAAAGACAAGTCTGCTCAGAACGCCGAGTAAAATAAAACAGGAGCCCTATCCTCTGTGTAAAAGCCAAGAGAACAGCAGTCAGCAACTGCGAGGACAGCTGGCAAGACAACAAGAACATTGTACAAATACAAGCCAAAAAAGAGCACATTATATATCTACACTGTTTATTTGTCTTTTTCCCACAGCAGGGTGGGTTACCTGGCTGCCACCTGCTTCAACTAAAACCAAGAAATGGACAAATCACAGCAGCTCCCAAACCTCATTCACAATGCATTGCCCCAAAGAAATGCATATTTACTGGATGGACCATACAATTTTATGAAGAGCACAGATACAATACAAATGCAGTACTCGTGTGGAGATGCAAAATAACAGACGTCTTTCAATAAAACATATCATTATGTTTGATGCCGATGCCCACCAGGAGCCAGAACAAAACCGCTTTGAAGACACGAAAGGGAAGGAGAGAAATTAAATACAATTATTTAGTCATTTTAATGGGTTGTGTGAGAAATAATATTGTCTACCTAGAGTAAATATCCAGTAGATAATGCAATGAGCTGAGATTTCTACAGTACATTTATTATGATGACTATGAAGCATTCCCTCCAGTCGATTAATTTGAGGTGAGGGGGAAATGATTGCAAACGCCATCATTCATTAATTTAAGTAATCACACTTTAGAGGCCAGCATTACTGTATATGAAGATGAAAAACTAAATTTCAAGAGGAGAAGAAGTTTGGATAGGCTCTGCCCTTTTGCCTGGGTCCTGATGGTAGGCGACCTCTTACCTGCCTGCCCACATACATGCAAACGGAGAAGTATAGAGTTAAGAGTGCAAGGAAAAGAAAGCTCAAAGAGTAGAAATGACGACCTTGGGATTTCCTCAGTTTTGTTCGATTCACTACAATAAACATTGTAGAGACCAATCAGTATGTGGACAAACATAAATAGATAAATTGATAATTAACATTTTACGGATTCTCAGACATAAATGATACATCCAATGGGATATCCAAAACCAGAACCCTAAGCACTTGCGCATCCAAGCATAAATCATATTATATAAAAAATGTTAACGATCCCTTAATATAGGATTTTTTTGCCTTGTAAATCTATATTTTTGTATAAAAATAGAAGTTATGGCAAAGGCCATAGGGTGTGGATCCAGGCCAGCCCTTATTCAGGGACAGTCCATAACTGAACAAAAGGGCTACAAAATCCAAATGACTACTAAATAATCCTCATCCATTCTGGAGCAGGCCCAGTGCTGGTCCAGATGTGAAAAACTAATGTGCATCGGTATTGAGCCAGTATTGGGTCCGCTTTACAGACAACTTATGGGGTCTCTGGGCCAGATGATTTTTGACTAACTGGTTACTAAACGTTTTGGAAGCACAGATTAAAAACCTGCAAGTCTGTGGGCACAGATAAACTGACACTGGAACAATTTAGAAGAAAAATAGAAGGGCACTCGCCACACAGAGAGCGTAGACAATGGCGCATACACATGCTCCTTAGATGATCCCATTTCAGAGTTGGGAAGGCCTTCATCCTATATATACACATTATCTGCTGTCGCCATGTTGAGAGGCAATATAAATGCTCCCAATCTCATATTTAGCCATTCTAAATCTAGCTTGTGCTTTCAGGCTAAATTGAGAACTATGAAACGGTATGTTGTACTGAGCGTTGACAATGTATGAGGCCAAATGTTTTCTGTCCATACTTCCATTTAATGCCAGCTACACAAACAATGTTATAGGGTAGAATGAGGAATCCTAACCCTAGATGAATTCAGTCATTTCTGGGGAACTACCATCTGCAAAGTAAATCATTTACAAGTATCTGTGATGTTAGAAAAAAAAACATATGTACAAACACTGGGGGAAAGAAATGAGTGGAGGGGGGAGTAGGGAAGGAATAAGATCATGTTGGGAGAACATAGGAAGGGGGGTGAGTTTGGAAAGACCAGATTAGACGACAGACAGTGGTACTTTGATGAGCAGAGCTGCCCGTATTTATGATTAAAATGTCCGCTTCTCTCTGCCAATAAGCTCTTATCTGCACTGCATGCATATAAGTCTGATAGGGCCTCTAGCCATACTGAAAGATACAAAAATAATTAGCAAACATTCAGCTTTGAGCAGACGGAAATTTCATACTATAAGGAAAAAAAACACATTGGAGAAGGAAGATAGGAGGGCAAGCTTTACCCACAGTTTATTCTTACATCAAATGTTTCGGTTTATTTCCGTATGTGTTTGTCAAAATGACATTATTTCCCATTTGCAAGTGCCAGCAATCAATTTAAGATAAGCAAATAATGAAAATCTGCACTTGCACCTTGCAGCTCAACAGAAGTCAATCTTCAGTGATGTAAAAACGGATTGAGTGATGGTATGATTTTACCCTTTAGATAATATTTAAACGTGCACCTTGTAGATTATATTTAAATTTGAGTGATGAATTATATGAATGTCAACACATTTACAAATGTAATGACCAATTCAGGAAGACCCTCATCATTTTTAAAACTGCTAATTGTGTAATAATGGGTATGTCGGGGCTGGGTGAAGCATTTTCTAATAGTTTTTGGAAAGCTGAACAAGAGGACAGGGTGTCACAGCAAGATATTCCAAAGTTTAATTACAGTGAACATTGATGGTAATTTTGGACAAAAACACTGGAGAATTATATCGTAGAAAGCCAAATCAAAGTGATGACAGATTCTCCAGCCACAGACGACTTCACAGTCCGTGCTGTAATATGCTGTGGTTTAAAGATCCTATTATGTGTTCTCCAATACTTACCTGATGGCATTCCTCAAGATATAAAGATTCAAAGTACCGGTAGCTTATCAGGTATTTATCTGATCTGGGCAACTTTCCATTTGTCCATGTTGTCTTCATTATTAAACGATTGTTTGTCATAGACACAACTTCCAATTGCACCTGACTGAAAAGGTTTTTTTCCTCCCAAATATATCAGGATGTGCAATATAAAGTTAAAATGTGATAATTTACTTGCTTCCCTCGACTCAAACTTCTTCCCTCGCGATGAGCTAAACACTCATGTGTTCTGTGAGCAGACCGTAAGCTGACACAGCGGGAAAGACAGAGTCAGATCAGTGTCCAGCAAAGGAAATGTCTCAACTTTCTCTATTAGCACAAAGAGAAAGTTGCATATGGGATTTACAAAGGGGTTTTCTTATTAATATACAACAAAATTCAAACATCTTAGCCCGATTTAACTAAAAGCATCCATCCATCTATTATCTGAACCACTGATCCTGTTTAGGGTTTAGAAGCTGAATCTCACAAAAGTGAATTTCCAAATTAAAAGTTTAAACACAATTTTTTGGCACCAAAGACACTAAAGCAGTTCTGCTGAAGACCAAAATATGTGATTACATATCATTAGACATCCTTTAAAGAAAGAAAGATAATGAAATGCAGAACATATTTCTTTATTATCCCGCAGAGCTTTTCTTTTTATTGCTATCGCTTTTATATGAAAGAGCCATGTAAACTGTACATTGTACATGTCCTTCTAGGTGAAGCTCTGATGTCGACTTCCGGGCTGAGGAATCGTGGAGTGATAAAATCAGGAAATTAAGAAGACCCCCTGCAATTAAATGAATGACGGTTGAATGAATGTGTAAACTGTTGAATGTACACACGCCTTAGAAGGCAACAGGAGGCAGGGGGATCCCAGCGGCGAAATAATAACTGACAACTGGATTCTAGCCGACTGGCAGGCAGAGAGCCTCCAGCTGGAAGCAGCAAGTGTCTCCGATTGCAGTCCATTATCTCCAAACAAATTGTGGTTTAAGTAATGATTCATCCAACCAAGTGGAGACAGTAGTATTTATGTACGAGCGTTGATTGCGTAGCTTTAGCTTCCATAAGGATGAAACAACAACAGCTAAAATCAAGCAAGATTCCTTAAACCAAGTGTGACCAAAAGAGGGAGAGGAAGTGTGGCTGTTGTAATGTATTTCCTTTTGTGTGGTTGGAGGTGATAGTGACTAATCAATGCTGGCATAAGCTGCCAATGAAAACGCATCTCTTCAATCCAAAGTGTTTTAGCAACATGCAACTCTCTATCTCCCTATCTGATAAGTACTTATACTCTGATAAGTATAAGTACTTATCAAATATTTAACACATACGTGTCACACATGTGTTCCAGACTCCTTACCTAAGCATATTGTTTAAGATTGAACATGTTCCCTGGCCACTTTGACAATGATACACAGTATCTCATAGAAGTTACTGATGATGACTGTGCAGTATTGTGTTAGGTGGTGGCTGTAATTGGCATGCTTAATGACCCAATCCATGAAAGCATCTGAGGAGGTCTCTCTTTCTCTCTCGCTCTCATGGCCACCACTTCATCGTCTCTCAGCAAGGCCCACTTGAGTGAAAGAGGTTATGGTGGGGGTTAGGTTAGGGTCCTTGATTTGAGTGTATAATATGAGATCATGCACATGAGATGAGTGCAGTTCTCAGACCTATATAAAGAATACAATGTGTACTGAATAATGTAACAGTGTGCACACAATAATATGCCTTCAGCCAAGAAAAATTACACTTTGGCTTTATCTTCCAACAGTCCTGATGGAAACTAGTTCATCATTCAAATTGTTGCACCCTAAGACACTTTCCTATTCTTCAGTCAGTGACATTCAGTGCATTTCAGGATTTAGTTCATCATTAAATGCTTTAAAATATGTTATCGGTTTACCCACATTATGGCAGGCATGTACCTCTACATGAGTTGTTTATATGCACTGCAGACAAAATCAACACAAGTCAGCCAGTTATGCATCGATGCCGTTTCAAATACAGTTGTTTTACCTCGTTGACAGTGGTCTGGAAACCGTGCCATTCGACCACAATACCCAGAGAAGTCAAACTGTGTCAAGTCATACACTGACCAGAGACATAAGCAAAGTAAGAATGTAACAGTTTGATCTTAAGCAGATAGACATAAATATACATTCGCCATCATGTGCCATACAGCTGTTGGAGGCAACACCACAGACAACAACAGCACGAAAAACCAACAACAACAAATCACTTACTTTTGTTTTAGTTTGTTCACCTGCAATCCCGGTTGGTTTAGGAGGGATGGGACCCTATACGTCTGTCTGGTAACAGCTCGAATACACTATCTATTAGACTCCCCGACAATGAAAAACACCAGGCAATAGAAGAGTAAGTCAATGCTCTCCACAGAGGAGCGACAGAAGATGGCCAAACTGACTTGAATATCACAGTAAAAATAAACTCACAAGTAGCAGTCTATTCAGAATGGCAGTCTACTCTAGTGGTGTCAAACATTTGGCCCTAGGTCCAGAACCGGCCGGCCAAATGGTCCAATCCGGCCAACTAGATGAATTTGCAATGTGTGAAAATTTGTCATAAAACAAAAAAATGGACCCATTCCTATTTCATCACAAAGGCAAATGGGAAGGCAGTTTGCTTGGTCTGTTCACTGCACCTTTCAGGGCTCAAGGACTAATATTTACTGCAAGGACGCATGAGCACGGAGATTATCTATAAGTTATTAGGCAATGATTTACTGGTCCGGCCCACTTGAGATCAAATTGGGCTGTATGTGGCCCATGAGCTAAAATAAGTTTTGACACCCATTTCTGTATATTAATGGAGTCAGGCAGCTATTGCATCATTTGAGCGACTAATTAATCATTGCAGCGAGCGACACACAGCACCAAAGACATTTACCCGCATGCCTGAGGGTCCAGAAAGTCAGACAAATACCAATCTAAATAACCCAGCTTTGTTTTGACTACTCTGTTCTGCTTTAGTTTGCCACAGTCTGCTAAAGTCCCGGGTGCTCATTTCACGTCTCTGTCTGCTGTGACAGGATGAGTCATTACTCAAATCCAATTTGCCTGCAAGCCTTTATGTTGCCTGCTTTGCTCATGTGTCTTTTCTGTTGACATATAAAAAGCCATCTCTTTCCATCCCTGGCATGTGACCAGCATGTTTTTTCTCTTATTCTCTCAACTTCAGTTGGTGAGGTGTGTGTTTGTGGGAGGGGAGGGAGGGGATGAGTGGACAAGATGCCACTTTAACCGAGGGCAAAAGAAAATGAAGCAATTCATCTCCCACTAGGTCATGAAAAGAGATGGGAAACTCAGAGGGGAAACATTGTTCTGCTTTCCGTTATAATAACGTAGATGGGGAGGCTGTGTAAGAAGCCTCTCATTAGAGCAGTCCCCCTCCTTTCCAGCTTCTACCCCTGTGGCACTGACTATGGCCTGCGCTGGCTGCTGCCACTGTGCCCAGCTGTGAACAGATGGGTGGCATAGAGCAGGCCAATATGTCAGGCCTGATGGTGTACTGCAAGAAATATGAAGATTTGCTCGGTGGCTTACTCACTTTGGATTCAGAAAATGCAGTAAAGATTTCAGACTTGTATCTATGAGATACAATGCGAGTCCAGAGAATGTGGCCAATTCAAACCACTTTGACAGTGTTCACTGGCCAGTAATACTTTATGGATTCTTTGACAGTCCATCGGCCCGCTAAATACGGCGACCCATTGTTCCCGAATGCCAGATGGCCATTGGATTGGAGTGATCGCAAACCAGCAGCTTTCTTCAGCGCATGTAGGAATGTATTTTTATTTCTATCGGCCAGGGTGGTGGGTGGTCTCCATTATATACTCACCAAAGATTGCATTTGGCAACTGGAAAGTGTTAATTTTGGACCCCAGTGATGGCAATAAATTACCTTTCCTGAGTCCTGAAGTTATAAAATTAACAGAATTAATCACATTCATGAATACCACAACTGTGTGTTGTTTGAGTGCCATTCAGTATGTGTGGGTCCCTTGCATAACATTCACACTTAACATTCATACATTTTCACAGGAATAAGGCCATCTCTTAAAATCTCAATATGGTTTTGCAAGTATACTTCTGTTATCCCAAAAATGTATTAATTAATTCAAAATGTCTCCTTGAGAAATAATAAAGCATATGTATAGCTATCTATGTATCTAAATACAGTTATTTGAATCATTGCTAAATAATACAAGGACAATTTTACAATCTATAATCATGGAGAGTCATTTTAGGTGGTTGGATCATTAGAGACCCCAACACATACACACCATGTGTGCATCGTTGTATTCATACATGGTGCCATATCATCTTTAACTTTTTGCTCAACACAGTTGTTTTTTTTATCTCACCCATATTTCTCTGTTATTTTTTTTAAAGTTTATTTTGCATCGGTGTATTTAGCTATAGAAATGCTATGGTCAGAAATTGAGGAAACATTTTATAAGTAGACACATTTGTTGAGCTTCAAAGCATGCTAGGATGTGTTCCGTCAACACAGCATTTGCTACAGACCCCCAATGTTTTGTCATTTCAACGCACACCATGACTCCATTTTTTCCCACACGGTCAAGTGTTGAAGCAGCCAGGGCTGCACAGCTTGTCCTCTCTACCCTCCAAAAACAAGATGGAGTCTTCTAATAAATGATTAGCTTGATGAGGAATCATGATCTAGATCAAGAGCAGGCTAATGTCAGCAATCTGTGTTGTCCATCTGTCTCATTACCCAACCAACCACCAAACTCCCTCTACGCGTAGAGAAAAGCAGATCTGGTTTCTGTATTGCAGCTGTGGAGGAATTTAAACTGTTTTTGGTGGTTTCACTCCAAGAAACCTGTATGATTATAATGTATTATGTATGACCTCACCGGTGTGGTTTTCTGCCCTCGCCTCCTGAAGTACTGACCCTAAAGCTTGCATCTTGTTTGTATGGGACAGAGGACGTGTGTTTTGTTGGAAATGGCAGAACATTATGTATCATAGCACACTGGAAAATCAAAAGTAGATACAGTTAAACTGTCCAAAGAGTGAAGAAGGGGGAAAAAGGAAAAGGTACAATTGCTGCCCATAAAATGATTGTGCTGTCATGGGTTACTGACTAGAATGACTATAAAAGGTGTGTGTGTGTGTGTGTGTGTGTGTGTGTGTGTGTGTAAAAATGTATTATATGAAGGTCATCATATGCCATACATCCTGCATGTATGCAGGAGTCATGATCGAGTTCAAAGAAGATATGGTCTAACTACATTTCCATGAACGCAAGCTCTACATATGACATTGACTTCACAAACAATATTTGCAGTCATAGAAGGACAAACAAACTACAAAAAAATAGATGGAAAAAATGGGAATAAAAACACAAATGAGGTGCTAAATATGCACCAAGGTCCCTCCAGGTAACGAAAAAAGGCAATCACAAAGGATTTTTTGTGAACTTTAAAAAAATTACTTTGAAACGGATCAATTTTTCAAAGATTTAACTTGTGGAATCATTGATACACAATGTATAGAGTAATTTCCCTTGTGTCCTCCAGCATTAGTAGCTTTAATCTCAGCTCCTGGCTATACGTTTACCATAACTCGGAGGCCTCAAAATGCAATTGTGTCTTTACAGAAAGGGAGAGGAGATCACACGGCTCGTCACCAAACAGAAAAAAACATTCTTTGTGCCGTCATCATGAACTTCTCACCACTAATACCTATACTTATGTCACAGCGAGACATCTGCCAGGTACCTGTCACATGACTACACATGCAGGCCATGCAGAGAATAATGGTGAGCGATGTGGTGAAATGGCTCACAAAATGAAGTCCTGCTCGCTTGAGCTTTGCCGTGTAGTGCATCATCCATTTTAATTATCTGCGGTCTGGTAAACACATTTTATGCGGCATGCAACGTTCATGTGAAAGCTCAAACGCCGCAGTGGATTACAGCCTGTGAGCCGCCGAGTGCGAGGAGCACACACATTTTTCACCTGTAACATGAGAAGAATTGTCACATGAGAAGGTTTTGTTTGGAGGAATTCGTGGAAAATAAATGGCTTGCATTTGTAATGGATTTCATAGATATTGCTTGCAGATTTTGAACATTAAGAGGTGTGAAGCTGAAAGGCCGACTAACATTTCGATAAAAACAAGTGGAATGGAAAGCAACAATCTCATTCTTATAACCAGTAATTCTTCTGACTTATGCTAAGCAAGGAGCAACGCCAATGTGAGGCAGCATTACTTTGATACGTTGCCTTACATGACAGCTCTTCCCTCGTGCAAGTTCAACACTGAAGAAGTGACATTGGTCTCACATCACTTGTCCCAAGGATACCTGGCATTGGTGTGCAGAATGTAAGCGAAGTCGGTCCTGCCAACCTCTACCTTGGCACTGAGCTGACCCAGACTGCTGCCGATGGCATTATCACGAGCTTCCCCACCTTCCCTGGCATGTCATGTCTGGCTAATCTCACAGTCAGTTTGTATTTTGGCTTGGACGAGGCTCGTCATGAGGTCATTGAGTTAGTGTGGGGCATTTTCTATGCCATCAGAGGGGGCATAAAGGGAGTGTAAAGTCTGATCCGGCAGTCAGGTGTATTCATTACAGCCAAAAGGCATAGGACTCAAGTTTAAGTAGTAGTCTTTTCACAACATTGAAAATGACTTGCCTTTTGGAAGGGAAATGTATGTCAAAATTACAGAAATGAATGTTACTGTAGACAAACTCTAACCACAGGTGAAGTTTACCTTTAAACAGGTTGTTTTAAAGCCAATTGAAAGGCCTACATGTACTCACATGAAGAAAACATCTTGGCATTGTTAAATGTGTGTGGTGCTGTTAAATGTGGTCTTTACAGTTTTAGCTCCAGGAAAAGTTCAGGCCTGTATTTTTTAAATCACGATAAGTTCCTTAACACATACAATTATTATATTCCCTCCAAGTCAAACTTTTCAACGATATCTGTGAACATAATTGTAATTTCTATGGACACAAATTAACTGATTATGTCTTAAGCAGCCTTGTGGTATGGCGAGTGGAGACCTGCCAGACTAACGGATCAACTATGGCTGCAAAAATTAAGAAATATTACCTGTGGGGAAGGATTCTGAACCTAAAACCCAAAGGCTATATATTATCCCGATAAGTCATGTCGACCCAAGCCAGCGGACCCATTGTCAAGCCCAACCACCTAATGACGGGAAACTGATAAGCGGCCATACCATGTCACCGGCGATGTAAAACAAAAATAGATTCAATTAATCATACGAATTTCCATTAAAGAAAAAAGAAGATGATGGGACAGGCTCCAGCCAGGTATGAGAGTCTAATGAAGAATAATCAGTCAGTGAATCATTAGGATTTGAGTGGAGCGATACTAGATTTGACTGCCTGCATAAAGAATGGATAGTGTTGGACTTTAGGAATGAGTATGAATGAATAGCATTTGCAATTGGCAATATAATTTTTATGGAAGTTAAGTTATATGCTGTAGTTCCACACTGTATACGGAATATATTTCAAGACAATGGAGCACTGCAGGGATAATATATTTTTGGCGCCCAACCAGAGAATGATAGCGTCACACTGGTTCCCTGTTCAAAAAGACAATAGGATTTTTCCAATGGATTTGAGATAAATCGCAAAAAGATAAACCCTGTGACACCAGGTCACACCTGTGTGACATTTCTTCTTTGCATTTATTTGTAGATTGTCACCAGAACAAGTTAGTTCCTTTAGCAACACTACTTCCGGTGTGTAAATGTATCCATGCCATGCAGGCCTACTACGAGACAAGAAGCACTCCTTATAACAATTATATTGCCATCTCAAGACAGAATATCTACCAAAGACAGTCTGTATATTACAGACGAACTTTGGATTTACAACACAAACCTAATTATCCATTACCATTATCAGTCATTGAAATAATGTTCAACACAGGACAGGAGTCCAATTTACCGGTGGAGTGAAAATAGATGGATCATCAGCTAATGTTAAGATGAGATAAAGGTCCCTGGTTTCACTAGCTGAATGGCTATAGCTGGTACATGGATATTTTACAAATAAGCTTATTACTTGTAATTAGACTAACTTTAAAGTTTATCAGCCTCTGCTTTAACAGTAATGCATAACCAAAAGTGTTAAACCAGCATTATGTAATGTTACCGATGAAGGTCATCAACATTGTATATGTATTTACTTGAGAGTTTAAAAAAAGTGAATTGTGTTGCGCTACAGAAACAGCACTCCGACACTGCTTTTTTCTAAATGCCATTAACCTGGGAGACCTACGACAGCTCAAATTAATGTTTAATGTCTTTCGGCAGGAGGTACGTTTTCTGCATTAGTATTGTATGGGTTATTTTGTGTTAGCTACATAATGGCCTGGCACCTCACCATCATATTCTAAAGAACAGGACTCTGTCTTCACCACCTCTCGACTTTACATCTGCCGAGTATATGGAAACACATGATACATCCCTGCTTAAACAGTTTTTATTTTCCTTCAAGACAAATGTATGGGCTTATACACTTCATCATAGCATAAACATTTGAGCAAAAGAGTATTGTGTGACTTAAGTGTATGATAATCAACGCAAGTTATTTACCTCGACAGCAAATAGTAACTTACTGCACAAGATACGTTTTGCCCTTCAGCGGTAATAAGTACAATAGATTTTAATGTGTGCATTTGGTCCTTGTTTTGTTTGAAATATTTTTCTCTACTCCCACCTTTTAACTTGACTTTTGTTCTCTTGACTGATCCCCTTTTATCCCTTAGCGACAGTTCACATGTTGCTCCTCAACCTCATTTAATTCACTCCCTTTTCTCTGTCTTACCCTTTCCTCCTGTCTCTTTTTTCTTTGCATTTTCACTATCTTGCCTCCACAGAGGGCACGCACAGAAGTAAGTAAGCACAATGTTCTGGGTGCTTGCAAAGCATCTGGCTTCTACGCCCATACATTCAGCCGGCCAATATGTTTGCGCCTACATTGTCTGTACACAAAGTACACTTGCGACTGTTTGCTTGAGTTGTCAAAAACAAATTACTGGCCACGGGGGTCTGAGCTTCTCTGCAGTTCTAAAAACCTCATTTCCGTCGGCTTTATTTCGTTTCCAAGACATAGAAGAGAACAATACAACATGTTTAACAGTTTGAGCTGACAACATAGGAAGTGGCTTAAACTATTTGCACATGCCATGAGAACCGCAGCTGTACTAATCACTGGAGATGGTAACTTGGATTCTCACATTTGCAAAATGGCCTTTATTTAGGATATTTTTATGAATGCAACACTAATCACTATCAGTATTTTCCAACACCAACCAAAAACAATGGAATGGAAATCAAAAACCATGCAAAGTTAGTCGGATACCAACTACTGAAAAATATCCTGTGAAAACTATCAATATTTGTATGACTGTGCTAAAAACACACATTTACCACAGTAACGCCCGTCCCATGCAGCTAGCATTTTGTGAATCTGCTAGGTGTAGCAGTAGTGTGGGCGGGCCCTGGATCATCCAAACGATAGAAAAACTCGTCGTCAGCCACGAAGTTATGAACATTATTGATCTCCTACATTATTCACACTTCACTCAACGGTGATAAATAGCTTCTGCATTCCTCTAACACACCGTACCTCGTAATGGACCTTGTAATACAGTGAAGTCCCACAACTCTAGTCGAATGATGTCAATGTATTCATTCTTAGGTAAACGTGTGAGGGTAACCTTTGAACTGTAAGGATTATGACTCTTATTTCTATACCTATCCACTTTTAACTGAATTTCAGAAAACTGATGTCTACAAGCAATCATTTAGACAAGTCCACCGCATATGTCAAACTTTTCATAAAACTCAACTCCTATTTAGGACAGGCTTGTGAGAGAACATCTTGCAATATAGCTGTTATGCTTTATCAAGCTGGCCACACAGGCTTTACCTCAACAGGCAGTGTTGGGAATATAGACTGCAATACTGTCTGTTTGTATTGCATTAATTAAGCTTGTGCCAGAGAAAGTGCCCTTGAGGGAAACCAGACTACTAAATGGGCATTCTCATAGTTAGCAACCAGTCACTGAACAGGGTTGCTGAGTCATTTACAGTTGTTTAAGTACATCTTCAATCATTTGAGCAGTACCTTACGTTACGTAAAGATTTTTCCTGGGCACAAATCCAGCAATCTAAAGTTGTTGTACCTACAATAAAAAAACAGTTTTAATTATGTGCAAAATTATTATACTATTATTATACTTTTATATACTATCTATTTTGTAAACAGATAATACACTGAATGCATTGTAGAATTCTCATTCAACCAAAGTTATGTTTGCAACTCCCTTTAGTTTTCTGCGTGCTAAAACTGCTCACACGTCTAAATTGGTCTGAGCAGAGATACCCGTGAAAGGCACCTTTCCTTCATGCGATTCACCTTCTTACTTGTTTATTTCAAAGGCTGTTAATCATCACTGTGATTATTACGTATGACATAATGACAGGAGCAACGTCTGTGTGAGTGACACTAGGGACCAGCGTGTCCTGGCCACTGTGTCCTTCTCACTAGGCCTCAGTTGGACTCACAGAACAGAGATCCGCTGATGTCGACAAAGTTTCCGCTCCATTTTATGTCATATATTACGAGTCCATCTGCAAGACGATTAGCGGGTTTGTAAACACATGGACGCCATTTTCAGAGCTCACAATTGTTTTGGTCTCATCCAAATAAATAAACACATGATTAGCTTCTTAATAATTGTCTGCGCTGATTCTGTAGCGCTGACAGGAAGGACTGTTTATCATTCGGGGAGTTTTACAAAAAGCTTGGTTTAAGCACAAGTAATCTTAACATTGTTGTACGATACCGTATGCATCAGTGCACTTAACTATAAGGATGGATGGGATAAAGCTACAATCTATAATCTTTACTCATATGCATTTAGCTGTTCCAGCTTCTTTTTTTTATAGTCTGTCAGTATCAACTGTAAAATTGCTTCATTATACCGTGCCATTGTGCTTGTCCTTATAAAAAGCTTAGATGTCAGGGACCCTCAGGCCATAACAGAACTTCTAAAACTCTGAGCGATAACTCTACTTCCTGGCTCGTGTCCTCTATGCGTCTTATTGAGCAGGTATTGGCAGCTGTTCAGAGGAGTTAGGCCCTTCAGGTGCATACACTCCAATAGTGCTCCATTCTTCACCATGAATTCATCATCAATATGGATCCATCTTTTGTTGATGGTGGCACACTTGCACCTTCCCCTGCCCTATTGCTCTGCCCCGGCCGGCCTGCTTGAATAAAAATGAAGCCAATTTCTTCCATCGTGGCAGTCATTGTGCAATTTGTTGAGTAAAACACACAGGTCCATTATTGGAGTGTCATGACGCTGTGTGTTTGGAACACGACAAATCACTGCATGCTGTCACCTTGGCAGTTTTGTGGCATTACTCTCAGCTAGGAGGAACGCTGTTAATGCTGACAAACACTGGAGAACAAGGGTCATTTACTACACATCCATTAAGCAGGTGCCAATACTCCACAGGCAGCAGATATGTCTCTCACTCACAGGGCCACGTATGCGTTCAGCTGCCCGTTTGGTTTTTGTTGAATTAACACATTCACAAATATCAATGGTGATGACAATGTAAGTCAGTAAAACATGTACTTCATCTTCTGAAATCATCATTCATTCATTCATCATTTTGCTAAAATTAAAATGAATAAATAACGGTTCCTGCTGAGATGACTCGCAGCCCTTTCAGTGTTTCCCTCCGACATTAGACGCTGATCAAACCAACGGGCCACATGTTTAGTTTTTGTCAAAATGCCCACAGAAGCCTTTCAGGGTTACCTCACACATTGTTTTTTTTTCTGAGGATGCAAGACAGATCACACACTTCAAATCCCTTTCAAAGCTCTTGCTCAGGGCTCTAGTTGAAGCTCATTAAAAAGTATAATCAAAACACTGTAACATCATAACATGTTGGGTTAATTTGCTAAAACAAAATTCATGATGTGCAATCGACCAGAACAATATGAACCCTCTTAGCCCCGATGAAATATTAAAGATACGATCACCGGCGACTTCTAAGTAACAGCTCACCTCATTAGAGTTCTAAAGGAAAATATAATAAAACTCATTTATGAACTCATTTTTCTTTCTGATTGTTAATATAGCCTGAAGGCACCTTTCTTTGTTGGATTCCTAATTTGTGTAAACGAGTGGAATTATTTTCACTCGTGTCGCCACCCCTAGGAAGTCAGGTGTGGAGAGACGCCTATTTCCTATAAAATTAGTCCTTAGACTAATACAAGCAACTTTCAATTTTCGTACATAAAGAATACCTAAAATATATTTCCTCCACGGCACTTTGCTAGAGCTGGATGATGGATGGGTGAGACATTTCAATTCTGATAGGAAATATGAATCTCTGGAATTGACATTTGCTGACCTGTTCCCATGTGAAGAGTATAAAAGGTCCTGGCTCTTTGAGTAGACAGCTCAAGTCTCATAAATATGACATGGAAGCACCTATGACCAATTCTTGAGGCTGGAAGACTGCACTGAAATAAAACTAACACTGCTAATCTGCACATTTCATGTATCATTAAAGCATCAGTTCAGAGGACTAGAGAGAAGGTCATTTTAAAGTAGCATGCTGTTCCAACTGGTGTGTAATCAACCAATGAATGATCGGTTTTGAGTCAGGAAAATTCAAATTTGAGCTTTTGCTCTGAGCTGGTTCTTCTGTTACTGTACATACTGCAGCTCATCATACAATTCACAGCCATGTCAGCAATGACTCACTCGACTAACATTTTGACCGATGGTTATGATCGCCATCGTGGTTATTGCCGCAACAATGATGCACCACAATAGTATGCGTCAAACCCTCCAAGGCAGCCACATTAAGCTACGTATAAACAGGAAAGTTCAAACATGTTCTCCATGGAAACAGTAATTATAGGATATAGATATAAATCAGTGGCCCCCATAACAACAATGAATAAGAAAACAGGCTGTTTATGTCAGAGAGTGGGAACGTTTTGCTGGCTGCGTGACCATAAAAAGGAAACAAAGTACCAGTGGAAATATGATTATGTAAATTGTTATATGTTAAATATACAAGGAATTTTAATCAAACTAAGCTCAATTATGTGTTCAAAACAAACAGTAGGTTTACAAGTAATTTTAGGCCATTAACAATAGAAATTACTTTTTAAGAAAGCAATTCACCTGAATAAGAAATGTATAAAATGCATCACAACTTTGTTTTAATGGTTTCTGAATGTGTTGGTCTCATGTGATGATAGGAGTACTATGTGTAAAAAGAAGTTTTGAGCCATAACAGGGACGGTGAACATGCTAAATGTAGCTGAACTAAAACTGATGGCTGCTGTATTTTATTTTCATTTTTTCACTCTCCTTCCATTTAGGCGTTCTTAAAAAACAAATGACTACTAGTTTTCTTAATTCAGCAAGTTACAAGTCAAGGTTGTGCATTATTTCTTGGCTGTGTATTAGCAGTCAGAAGGTGATGGAAGCACATCGGTTTTAGACCTGTAGTGATTAGATGAGGCAATGTGCAGTATTTTCACAGACCCTGAACTCGGGGTTGCCGGGACAGCACAGGTCAGGGAACTGGTCATGGCTTTCCAGAATAGGAAGGCCAAAAATGCACCATCTAATAGGGACATATGTCATAGAGCCAGTGCGCTGCATTTATCAGTTCAATGTAAAAAGTTATTTGTGCAATATTTGGAAAGCGTTTAAAATGCAAGTTTTTTACTGGTTTTACTGAAACATGCCACCAAGACATGCTATGCCTAACACTATAAAGAACTACTGGACTTCACTATAGCTGTATTTTACTGTGGAGCTGCAGAAGACATACTGATATAGATTGTGTATTCCAAATGGCCAGAAGACAAATAAATGATCAGCAGATGATGACGATATGATGATGGAAAAAAGGCAACAGAGGTGGCAGAGACCACTGCAGACAAAATAACTTTGAGGTGAGCAACTCAAAAAACACAAAACACAAGCCCAAGGTCTAAAAAAAAAAAAAAGCTTGAAAGTCTATATGCTCAAGTTTTGAAGCAATAGTTTACTCATATAGAAGGAGTACACATGTTTATTGTATTTTCAGCTTTTTATAGTTAAGTGGGGGAGGAACACCAGGTGGGCTTTCGCAAACTCTACAATTAAAAACAGCGAGATACATTTGCATATAACATAAGCATATCATTAACTCTCAGGGAAATAGAAACAATGTAGTCTCCAGGGTGGCATCCAAAGAAAGGCCTCAAATCCACCCTATGGAGGTGGTTGCCCCCGCAGGCTCCTCAAGGTAATAATCCACACAGTATTTACCATCTTTTTAATATGGTTATCTAATTCCACAATATTTGAAATTTCAAAAGAATCTCTATCAATTTGAAAAGGGTGAAAATGGGTAATATATTCTATAGCTCTGTAGACCTGTATTCCACCATACATTTAGTCAGTGCATATTGCTCCTGTTCGTTCACAATGAGACCTGCACATTCCTTTAAAATGAGGAAAAAGGAAATATATTCAAAGATTTTCTCGTTTTGTTAATCTTCTGTTCGATGGATATGTTCATTTTCTTTCACCACAGGAACCCTCTATTGTAAAACTACTGCAACCACTGTCCTCTTAAAGTCTGGAACACACATTCAGAAAAAGTTTAGCTCCTACTTTTTGACTTCACAGCATGTGGCACTAAATGCATGATTGTAGAGATTTGCACACTGTATTTGCCAAATGCACGTCCTGATTTCCTAAATATTATACTTCCTTTCCTTCAGAAGTTAGGAGCTATTTCAGACTAAAGATGTGTCAGGTGATGTAATGTGAAAAGATCACAATCCTGTGCTACACTTAAGTCCAAGAACTCATCATTCTTTTATGACCCTGTTTTATTGAGACATCTGTAATATGTCCTGAAGAACCGTATTTCTGAATCCTTCACGTCTTCCAAACCAAAAAGCCAGAAGAAATATGCTTAATCTTGCCACCCAAAGGGTGCAAAGAACATATAGAACAAGGTTGTTTCAAGAACACATGTAAAAATCCAACATAAACAAAACCTATTTATCATTTAGTAAAATAATTAAAAAGCAGCTGAGGAATATGTTTTACAAGACAGGATTCAGACATAAATAATCAAACACATTCAACTGCATATACTTTGTGAAGTCTACATAACCTCAATATTATATCAGTGGTTATAATAACCGAGGTTTAAAGTAAAGTATGTGTAGTGTGATAGGATCAAACATTCATGTATACCGATTGAAAATCTGCACAGTCTATGGCCGCGAAACAATTTCATGACTATTCTGGGTATTTGCACAGCTTCTCCATGGATTATTTACCTTATCCATTATGATGCAAGACAAGACTTGAGAATATTGCGAGTCTAGTCTAGTTGCAGTTGAGCGGTCGGAGTGTACTGCCAATAGTTGTTTGTTTCCCTTGTTGTGTGATAATGTTGCTATACAAACTTCTTACAAGACGGTTGACGTGCTTTCTCTTGCTTACAAATGCTTTGGTAAAGTAAAGTAGGGTTGCAGGTGGCCAGTGGGAACTATGCAAGAACCTTTACGTTTGACGAATGCCTGAAACTCTTTGGTATTTTATTCTTAAGATCTGCAGTGTAGTGGATAGCACTGTCCCCTCACAGCAAGAGCGGTTTGATGCTGGATCCCGGACGCTCCTGTGTGGAGTTTGTACGTTCTCCCATTAAACTGTAATCTAAGTCATCAGCTTTTAGTCGATTGATTTATGTTTAATAACTAAAAACATTACAACTGTGACACAAACTGCATGGTTTCACTAAAGAGACAATTTCATTGACCTACATTGACAAATCATCCCCACCGCATGTCTCACCCCGCCCTAACCATGACAAGAAACAAAGGCTAGACCTAAAATTGTATGGTATAGCTATTAAGGGACTGCTTTTTTGTTCAGAAATAGTAATGGAGTCTCCAGACTGTGGGCACAGGGATCGGTCCTCACAATGTGATTAATACATGTACACATGCCATGAGAATAGTGAATTTTACTGTGAGTAAGTGACTCAACGTCTCTGAAGGACAATCAAACTGTGGTAGAGGGTGACAAAGTTTTACTATATATCCACTTTGACCACCATGTGTGTTACAATGGCAGAGTGGCACTTTCCGTATTTCCACTAGTTGACTCCACGGTAAGTGAAGCAACTGCAGAAGCAGGTTAGCTTTGCTAAAGTTTTAGCCAAAATAGGAGATATTTTGACTGAAACTTGGAAGATGTTTTATCAGTGAGGATATCTGTGGACTATAGTAAATTTGTTCTCTCGACATATCTTCTGTCTCTCTGCCTTAGAACCTGAAAAACTGTAAGAAAAGGATGTATATCTGCATGCATTTATTTGTATTAAGGCTATGTAAAGGCTTTGCAGCATCTTGAGGATCCACGCCAACCACAGGGCGCGGATCCCAAGCTCAATTTGGGTGAGGGGATATAGGGAGTGTACTTTCCAGTACAGGTGCTGCAGCCAATTGGCACATGGCATTGGTCACACCACACTAGAGGGAGTATCTTCTCTAAGCTGGGAAGCTGCAGGAGGATGACAAACTGGACAGGAGACTATGAGGATCTCCTGAACTTCTAGACAGGGGATGAAGCGCTCTCACCTCTCTACACTTCGATGCCCGCACAGGACAAAGGAACCGTCTTACACCGGGTGTAGACCAGAAGTCAAAGACCCTGAGGAATCTTTTGTTGAGTTTGACCCCCATCCCCTTTTACCCCAACTTATTTATTCAAGGACACTTTTCGTTATAGTACGACTATCTCTGAGGCACCCGTTTACTCTCTGAATCTTGCCTCCAAGTCCCACAGTGCCCAGAACAACCCGCTCACCGAGAAGCGAATGTCTACCAGCTGACAACCATCAAGTTTAGAGCGACAGCAGGACTATCAGAGCATCTCTATTCCATTGCAAAACTTAAAGTAACCACTTGTCTGATTATCAGTGGACGTGTTCTACACTTAATAGCTCAAATAGTAAAAACAAACAAACAAGTTGGCACTTTGACATTATATTATGAAACTATGAAGGAGTCAACCATGAGTGGGTTTGCCGTAACATTTAAACCCTGGTGACTACCCTGTAACATCATTGTATGAAGCCATCAAAAGAAATGTTGACTGTCAATGAGCACAACTGCACTGTATTTATTACAAGCTTTAATGAGGCTGTGCAAAGCTACCAAAGACATACCGACCAGGGTTGATAATACAATAAAGTCCCAACCCCACACGCAACCATCTTACACCTTGGCAAAATGATTTGATCTGATTCTTCACTGAAGGATGTGTGCACATTTTCAGTAATTTGAACGAGGTATACTGCTTCAGTCCCATACAACTTCTCTTACATGTTCGTGTGCACATTTGAACAGGTTTAAAAAGGGGATAAACACAGAATCATTTTTATTTTGAGGTCATCTGGACGAGTGCATGACCCGATTCAGTCCTATGACCGTATTCAACACAGTTCACACGAGGTGAAGACGAGTGAGTCATACGTGCATGATCGTTTTGATAGGTGGTTGGCTACGTTTGATAATTTTACTTTACTTCCTCTCGGTTAGATTTCAACCCAACCAAGCATAGAAACATACTATTCTTCTCTGAAAATCTAAAAATGTTTTAAGTGGATATTGTGAATGGAATAGACATCAGCCCTGATCCATTTAGCCCATCAGAGGCACCGCATTAGAAAAACTGAAATACATTTTAAAACTACAGTATTCACAGTATGCATTGAGTTTTGTTGGTAAAATATGATATAATAAATGATGTTGCAGGTTGTATGTACTAATGCAGATGATCAATATAGGTGTGACATGGCATTCAAAAGCAATGCACATTCATGTTTACCCACCGGGGGACTACGATCCAAAATTATAAAAACTACAAAATCAGAGTAATACATTCTAGCCACATCATGAGGCTTAAAGATACTTCCTGAAAATAAAAGCCTAAATATTTAGAAAATGCCACACTATTTCTAGTCAATGCTCAAATACATCATATTTAGGGTAAAGGTTAGAGACAACAATAATCTAATTTGCAGAATCAAGGAAGTTATTTGACAGGAGCAAAGTTTGAAAGAGCTGGTACTGATGGAATGTGTTGGACCTGGATGTGTGTTTATGTGGATTGCAAAGGCTGTATAGCTAAAACAAGCGAAGAGGTAAAATAGTGAACAACACAGACAAGGCTGTTTGACATAGATAAATGCTGCTTATTCTGAGTAACCGGAGGGTGCAAAGCAAAAATAATAGGGCCATTTGTGGGATGGAAGCTTGCCAGATCTTACTCTGGGCAGATGCAAAGCCAAACATGCATTTGGGGAAACTGACGTACACATGCCAATATGGCATTAACTCCATTTTTATTCCTTTTTGTTCATTCTGGCTTTCAGTGTTGACACAATGCGTCTAACCACGTTGTTTTTACTGTGCATTCAAAGAGTAGTGCTGTCATAAAGAAATCAATGAATCTCTACATCCCCTCCTGTTCAGCCACTGTTCATGATGGATTTTCCCGGTGATGTTATTGATTCACATACACCTCTATACCTGCACCTTTTTTCAAATTGCATGTGAATCAAATCATGCGTAGATCATTGTTAAGTCAAGCTGGACCTTCATAGGTCACAGACAAAGATATATATGAAATAATATCCTTGTAAAGCACCCTCATAAAAATCCATCACCCTAAAGGGGACCGAGAGGATCCCCTTGAACCTCTGTTAACAGGCACCAATGTCAGATTTTAAAATGTATCGCTGGCCAAGCTTGAAAGCATTTTGAAGATCTGCATTATCACATTGGTGGTGGTAGGAGTGCTGATGTAAGAGGCATAATCATGGGTGCTTTATTTTGTCCTCAGACAGACATACTGTTTTGGCTTCTTGTAGACAGAGCAAAGATCCATTGGGATGGCGTACTCCAGTAGATCTAAATGGATGATGCCATCGTGCAATTGTCTCAGTGGTAGTGGTCAAAGTAGTGCTAAACATTATGTATTTTCAGTTCTGAGCAATGGTTTTAAGGAGCTGTTGACTGACCAACGAGCGATTAAATTGACACCACTCATAAAAATATGACAAAGATTTTCAGGAGCAACTCTGATAATCTTTAACAAACTATCCCTTGTATGGTGTTGCGAACAATAGAATAGTACACTATACAGACCTGGATAAATTACCACAAATCTGACAAAGATGAAGCAAATGGCAATGGTAAAAAAAGGGGAACTGTGAATCAATTGAGATTTCCTGCACAGCTTTCAAGGCCACAGAGTACTAGTGGAGAATATTTGATCAATTTATCGTCACAAACTAAGTTCTTGGTGATTTGAATGTCAGAACATCTGAGCTTTATTTATACATCCCAGATGGTTGGGGGAATATGAAATAAGCCATGTCTCGCCATGTCTTCTATGCAATATGGTCACACAGCTGTGGATCTTGGTTCCATTGTTGGGTAAATCCAAATTTAGCTGTCCAGTTGGCTGCAAACAGCTAGCCTGCAGCATAATTCTTTCACTGAGAAGCCAAAATGCTGAATGTTCAACATAGATTATCTTGGAAGCCTGTTGAATTTTTAACAATGAATTCCAGTTTAACGTTGATAAAGGAACAATGACAGGCAACCCTTTGGTTTCTCAGGTTGCTTCACTGTGACATGTGACATCAACTCCTGCCGGCTGAGTGAACTTCATACTCCGGTCTGAAAGTAAGAGGCAATCTATTTTTGATGGTGTCTTCACTGCTCAAACTGCTGTCCTATCTTTAGTCTCATAATTTAAATTAGATCCTTTTTAGTGCACTCTATTTTTCAATTTGAGACTACTTGTCGAAGTGAGTCTTTTTAAAATATACCCATTTTAAAGTTATGAGAAAACATGGACTCATCTATTGTCTAAAGACTGCTACTACAATGGTTCTTTGTACATACACCTACTCACAAGGTTTATGTACAGTGGTGTCAGCTAAACGGCAAAAGATTATCGCAAACAAACAGACAAATTGTGAGAAAATATTTTGTTATAAATTTAAACTGACAGCAAGTGTAATAAAGAGAGAAATCAAAAGATTTGCCATGATGAACCAAATCTAAAATGAGGCACAGACCGCAGAGGGAATGAAGGAAAGATCTCTCTCTCAGGCTCATTACTCCCCTCATAGCATGCCAAGTGCTGACCTAGCAGCAATCCAGCCTCCTATCCTCCTCTTGCCCTTCAACCCCCTCCTCTAGCAGGTGAGGGAGTCACATGCTTTCAGGCACATCCGCCGTCAGCCCATTCGGTGTGTGACACCCATAAAATAATGCAGGACGGTAGCGCTCAAAGAGCTTTAAAAGCAGCCAATGGCTACTTTAATGAATGGATACACTGTTTAACTTAATTCATGCTCCGTTCAAGCCTTACAGGGAGGATTTGACCTCTCTTAGGTTAAATAATGGTCCCAGCATAGATGGGTTGGTCGGGGGCAAGAAGAAGATAGATGCACTGTGACATTCAGCTCACTCCTGCGTCCCCCGATGTGTGATTTGAGAGCAGTCTATTAGGCACACGCTTTGCTTAAACATGGGAAGAGTTATTAGACGGGGCAGCAATGGCTGGGAGCTGCGCATAAGGCAGCATCTGAGGAGACAAACGGGTGTGGGCAGAGCTTGACTGCCATTTATCAAAGCAAATCCGAAAAGCATGCGAGAATCCATTGCAAGAGCTGGTATGGCCAATTTAAAAGGTCCAGCTGGCAATTTGTTTTTGAATTTTGGGCTGTTGGTGGGACAAATGGCGCACTATGAAAACATTACCTTGAGTCCTGAAAGCGGATTGTTCTTAACCAACCCTTTGAGGTATTTGATGAACAATAATAAAAAGTCAATACAAATCCATCTAAATATGTAGGTGAATTTGATGAACACAGTAAAATGAATTACTAAAATAGTTATCGTTCATCAGTGTTGATTCTCACATTGTTATATTTATGTAGAGGTGTCGACCGACTAAGACTCTTAAACCCCATTGGTCAAGTTGAGCTTATGGACAGATGTTTCTTTCCTTAAAACACATAATAAAAGATGTAATTCTGTGTTAGCCAATTTTACCTCTGTAAATTGTTTACTACAGTCCTTTGTGAAACTAGATCTGTAATGAACCACTAAGTGCACGGGATGAATGTGTCGTTAAATGGGCGTATAGCACTTACTGTTGGATTGCCTTGGCCTTCACATGACTCAGATGAAATGTGCCAAGTTTTTTTTTCAGCACCACTGGCATAGAGAAACCTGAGATAACCTGACTTTCACAGAAGATGCATGTTCACTTTGGGTTTGGGTGCCTAAACAATGTTGGCTGCACTGTAGTACAAATCATACAGAACTATAAAGCTATGATATTTTGTGATTCACCATATGCATTATAGAAACCAAATACTGTCATGGTCTTTTCATGCAGCAAAAATACATACTTTTACAAACCACATCCAATTCTATTTATTTTTCATTTGCCATTTCTGCAAATGATACGAGAATAAAACACTTTATATTACCTTGCCAACCCCTGTAACTACATTTAGAAAGAAGCAGAATCTCAAGGTGGCACCCCATGTGTTTCTGCTAAGTATAGCCCTCACCACTCACACACCAGACACACATTTGATATTTCCTGGTAAGTGAACTTGCTTTATGCCATGAAAATTATATCTGGTTATAAGATTTACAGGTCACGAGAATAACAAGCTATGGCAAATGAAATGGCTTTGAAAAATACATACATTGTCTCTGAATAGCAAGATTATCCCCTATATTTCTTTTCAAAGTTTTGACTTTGAAATCGAGGGTATGGTAACATTGGAGATAATAAGCAAGAGTAAACTTAATTTGACAATTGTCCAACAAAAAACAATCCATGACAGTGTTGCCAACTCCTTTGCAATTGAAACTAACTTATAGCTCCAAAAGTCAATCAATCAATCTAGAAAGAAAGTCAGCTCACACTGAGAGCCCGTCCCTTCAGGCTTGAAAGTCACTCCCCCAAATTGTCATAATGGAGTTAAGCAATGAGCATGGCAATTTTGATTTTACCACATTTACTGCAAAATATGGATCTTTAGTCATTTAGTTTAGTTATGGAACTTGGAATAGCCCTTTCTTTAAAATAAATAAAGACTAAAAGAATGAATTAAGGGAAAGGAACCAAAATTTTGCCATTACCACCCCTGTATCCCAGGTTGAAAAATGTTCTCGAGGTGACACCATTTTGAAAACCCCACATCACTATTATTACTTCATTACATCAATGATATTAATAGTTCCAAAGTAATAGTGACTGACAATAAGTTGTGAAATAAGCCCATTTGCATTCATTATAATTCAAACTAGGTTTTTCCAACTATTAATGAAAGAAAAGGTTATTTGATTAACTAGGTATCACTGCTTTGTTGGTTAGAATAGGTTTACTGGTTTTGGATTATAACTAGTTTGCTGCGAATGCATTATACAATAAAATGGAAATATGAAGCTCTTGTGCTCATTTACAGCAAATGAATTCTGCCATTTTATGTTGCACACAGTCAGACATTTCAAACTACGAGAGAGGACTGATTAAGTGACCGACCCACGAGCACCAAAGTGTACATTATTCATCCCCAGAATGTGTTCATCCTCACCGTGAGGGGGTCAAGAAGACTCTGGTACTTTAGATGCAGGTTAGCATGGAGATGTGTGGAAGGGTCAGCCCAAGTCTGGCCATGCTGTCTCCCTCCATCTTTCTCTCTGTGAACATCCTAACATCCGCCCCCATCTGCATATTCCCAGAGTGACAAAACTAGTTAGCGGAGTAATAAATCAAACCTCGGCTGCCCAATTTGGTTTCCTAATGTAATTAATAAGTGCTAAAAGCACTTAACTGGCCATAATTTGTGGATGCCACTTTGAAGTGACTATTAAAAGAAAAACTTTGTGTGCGCGGGGACGAAAATATTATGTTGGCACTGAAATATTTGCAAGAAGTTGTATGCAATAGCATGCAACGCAAGCTTAATCCACATGATTATTTATATACTGGAAAACATCCAGTGACAACTCAAAAAGCAGTTTGACCACCTCGAGATCCATCTACACTTGCCTAATCAGTGTTGGGGAATATTACATGTGTAATCCATTAAAGTTAAGAGACAAGACAAACACATTTTCCAATGGCAAATGCTAGTTGCAGATGATTTTCCCATGATTATATTGGATTCAATTCTAAGACTTGAAGACATGTACAGATAGACAGATACAGTTTATGATGCATTATCTGTCACAGATTAGATTTTAAAATGAACATTGCCGATCCTGGTGTTGTTTTTAATTGCTTTCCTTTTAAATTCCCTTGAATAAATCATTATCGACACATCCTCACATTGCACTTCAGCCCTATCAAAAAGATTGACTCTCTCAGAAAAGGGATCTATCAATTAAATCTCTATTACTTTGGACCCAATCCTTGCAGTCACTTCCAGACTTGTTTAATCCCCTTTCTCACTTTCTCTCTCCGGCTAACCACTGAGAGGATAGTGCAGACAGAAGTGAGCTGAGGGAAGCAGAGAGGAAGGAAGTAGAGAGGGGTGATTGTCGAAGAGCAGAGCTTGTCATGAGTGGATTTATGGCTGGGGAGACAGCGGCGGGAGGCGGGCGAATTGATGGGTGACACATAATCAGCCTCCTTATCGCAGCCCCGCAAAACTGGATTGCATCCAGAGGCTTGTGATCCGTCCGGATTTGGCTAATGTCTCCCACTCCTCTTCTGAGCCCCTACGGCTCTCCGTTATCAGGGCCTGGCCTGGGTTTCTTTTCCTCTCCTCTGACTGCTATCCCCCCACCCCTCCACCCACTGCCTCCTGCATGCCGTCTGTATCTTGACACGGTGTCAGGTGAAGAGGCAACTAAGGGTTTGTTGACCAGGTCGGTCTCTTCCTGCCTAATTCCCTCTCTGCAGTACCATTTCAGCCTCTCCCCGTCGCCTGGTAGCTCTTTCGCCATCGCTTCCCTAAATGCCACACTAAAGTTCCCACAAAATAAATCTAAAAAGCATCCTTCATAAATCCATATCAATTGTTTACAGTGTTGTTGGCAGAAATAGAACCAAACCTCTAATGTGTCACTGCTGTTGAAAACAACGAGACGAGTCTCTGTGAGAACAGTTCGTGTTTGCATTTTGTAACCCAACATGCCAGTTTGTGTCAGGGATGTTTATCGTTTCGTGACTGGAGTTACAAAAGCAACCGCTCAAGGAAGGAGTGAATCACAGCTTCCAGAGTGGTTTGAGGGTGAAATGGAGCTCTGCTATGACATAATGCTCTGGTTCACTCACAGAAGTTCTGCACTACTCAACAAAATCTCTCATGAAGCGAATGGCATACTTTTTCCTCGCAATATGTAATTGGAAGGACTGGCCAATGGTCGTGGAGAAGACTGGGCAATATTTCTGAGTACATGCATGCACATATATTGTAAGTGATGCCACCTGGGCACTATTTGTCCACTTCATACACCTTTTACATTTAGCAGCTCAAATGAATTAGTTGCATTTTTGTGAATGAGACCAGAGCCCAGTATGGGGTACAGGAGAGTCAAAGTGCAGGACGAGAAGAGAGCTACGTGAGACAAACTGTACAAGGTGAAAGGAACAGGTGCATGCTAAAGTTCTAAAAACAATAGAATGTTAGTTGTTGCCGTTTGATCTGCTGAATAGACACATTTATTAACACGGTCAACAGTTGGGCCAAAAGCAAATGGATGTTACACAGCTTATGGAGGCCAATAAGGTACTTAAACTACTTCTGTTTAGATGTGACTGGGTTCTGAGTCAGACATACTAAAACATAGTTAAGAGTCAGTGTCACTTACACTTTCTAAGTGTATCATTATCGACTATATCCACTGCCATTCATAGAACTGTTGAGAAATGTATGAAAATAAAAAAGACAACTTGCTTGAGAATCATGAGGTTTTTAAGTTTTCTTCAGTCTCAAAGTTATCCACAGCAAGATGGCTGTGGATCCAGAACCTAAACACATTGCAAATGGGTTCTGCTGACAGCTAATTTGTTGTCTCCACTGAGTCTTTGGTGTAAGCATTTGAAACCTCCCGGTTTAAACAGCCTAAGAGACTGTCACTAGCACAAAACCTGTGGAGCTTGTAATGGTCAATAAACCATTGCTCTGTTAAATAACGTAACATGACACAAAACACCAGCACATGAACTAGCCTTTCCCAGCTGAACCTCATAATCCAGAACTAAACCGTCAAAGCATAACTGCAGGTCACCCAGTATAATTATGCGGCCACATTTTAATAATTAGAGATTTTGACGAGACCCCTCTGCCAAGATTTAGAATTATTTATTCTCTTTGTGATTAGTTGGCCAGGCTTATCTAACACAGACTTTACTCTTCCTTTTTTTCTGCTGGACACTGTGTCCTACTAGCAACAAACACAAATCAAAACCTTTAGTGCAGTCAGAAAGAGAACTAAAGTTATTTTAAATTTGAAAATAACGAGACCTGAACCTGACCCAAGCCCACAGCTCTACGCATGCAGCAAAATAATCCAAAATGAATCTGAATCCAAAGCTGTCTGGGCCCCTTGTAGCCGTGTTGTTAAATTGTCAATGTGTATATGCATATGGCCAACACTGCCACAACTCTGTGGCTTTTTTTCTGTACTTTCTGTGTTGGTAAGCAGAATGCAGACACAGTAATGAGCTTATTTGCTTTGCTTGAGAGTGAACATAAAGCAGTGTTGCCAAGCTGCTGGATTAAAAACATTTCCAATGTTGCCTGAGTGAAAGTCCTCTCATCACGCGGGGTTCTCCTGCTTCCTCCCACAGGCCAAGGACATGCACTTTAGGTTCAATGATGACTCTAAATGTCACTGGGTGTTGGATCTGAGATAGTCTGGCGAGTTGATCTCGGGTGTACCCTGTCGAATGTCAGCTGGTATCCCCCCACCTGAACAGGATAAGCGGTTAAAGATAACGGATGGATGGATGCTCATATTATTGCATTTCACATGCACTGAAGTGGCTCGATACGTGAAGTTAAGGCGAACAAATAGACGTCCCTCACATGCTCACATTGTTCTCTGGCATTGTACGGATTGTCACAGTTTCAAGGCCAACACAGCGAGAACAATGCAAATCTCTGTTCCTTTTAAAGAAGATGAATACAATGTAATGATACTGATTGCCATTCTGAATGGCAAAACAAAACCAGCCAATGCCGACATAATACAATAAGCTCATTACACAGGAAATATTACATTTACATATAAATTGAGTTAAGTCACAACTCACTCCACTGTTTCTTAAGATTATTCAGTCTTATCGCTGTTGGTAAAGTTGGATGAAAAAAAACACAGTTGACATTGCATTAAAAACAAGGACAAAAGTTCTATTGCCTTTTTTATAGAGCATCAGCAGTAAGTAAGAGTTCCAGTAAGATGGTAACGCCGGCCCAATACAGGGATTTTGCAAATGCAAATGTTACTTTTGTTAGTGTTTGTCATGCATTAATGTTTACAATGCGTGGAGTCTGTGTAGAACACGGTAACTTATGTCGGTGATTGTCATTTTTCTCCTGGTTTATAATTTTAACCATTCGTGAGGTGGCTGGAACATTTCTAAAAACTCACAATTTTCTTCATGTTCATCATTTCATTTTATTTGATATGAAAATCCCAATCCAACTAATAGTGGCTTCAGAAATCTGAGAGATACATTTTACCCAGTAAACTAGGAATAATTTAAGGTTCCACACCTCACAGGGTTTCTTGTGGATCAACGCTCATGTCTTTTAATCAAAGAATAATGTGCTTATAATCTGTGTTAGGCACACTTTAGCCCTTGAGATTTAAATATTTAAATAGATGACAGAAACAGTCACAATCAGGAGAAACGACTGCTTCCAGTATGAGCCGTTGACTATTGGATTCTCGTTAATGACTGTGAAAAGTGACCATTTACAAAAAGATGGCGATGGACCATGTTTGCTATCTCTTAGTCATTCTCTGCATCTCCTCATCCTGTAGAGCTGCAATTTTCCCACAATGCAACAGTCATATGATAAATGGTTGCTTAAAAAGCAGTTTAAGAGGACTGCTGTCTGGCTGTTGTGTGTAAATATATGAGTATATATGAATGTATGAGTGAGAGAAAGGAGAGGCAAAGTAACATCAGTCCATCCCAAGTGATTTATTGTTTGTGGAATTACACAAGGGACATTTACTTCACCTAGAAGTAATGAGGACCTATGTAAAGTTGCTGCAAATTTCAATTGCAGGAATATGGCCTGAAACGTACAGAGAAACTTTGTATTTACACTTTTTAAGTCCCTTTTTAAATACACATTTTCACTGTGGCACCACTCAAAGCTCTGAAAGCCCTTCAGAAAATGCAAACTCAACTCTTTACAGCAACCTGTTTAGAAGAAAGATGCCCAGATTTACATCATATTTAGATCATATGTCGCAAGTGTGATGAAGCAAATTATATTATCTTCGAGGCCCTGATTTTAAGGCAACTGCGTGTGAGAAACCAACTGGAGAGGTTCTTGCGTGTACAGAATTTAACAGCAAGCCCAAAGAGTCTGCTTGGCGAGCGCTGCAGGCCTTCCCGCTCTCACAGGTTAACTACAGTTTTGATTGGCAAAGACACATTTTGCATGTAGCATTGTGGTTTGAAGCTATTTGGTTATGACCTTTTTAATGTGCTTCTTTAAAATGAGCGCTTAGTTAGACCTTTAGTTTGAGGGGCTTATTGTTTGGAACTCGGGTGTAATTTATTCTAATGGTGCTGCTTTTCAAGACCGTGTTGATGTTTGCCCCGGGCATAAAAAATGATTGAATTCTGTTGTTTCAGAGTTGGAGGATAGGTTTTCATTTTTTTTGAATGAGTGCCCCGTAGCAGTCATTAGTTATCACACAGCTCCATCCCATATTGATCACCCGGAGTGGTCAGGCTATCCGATATCACCTCGTCTCAGACATCAACTATCGGGGAGATTCTCAATCTCCTCCAGACCAAGAGGACAAAATAAAATCTCAAACCATCACGTGTAGAGGCCTTTCATGTCAAAACACAGTGCTCAGTATTGACTACAATGACAAACACGTTTTACCGCTTGACAAAGTGCAGCATGGACAAAGCACACAGCGAAAGAGAGCACTGAAATCCAACTCTTCGCCTATATCCCACACACAGTTAATCTAATTATGAGCGTTTGATCATGATCGTGGGAACTGGGTGCATGAATGATAAATAACAGGTTGCTTCAGTCATTATAGAGCAGTCCAGTTGTTTGTGTGGGTTGCTTGGCAAGTACGTCCCGAGGTCTGGAAGCTGCCGCGGTGTATGTGGTCAGCAGGTCAGATTTGTCTGGCAGCTCATAGTTTGACTGCTCCACAGCATCAAAGTGTAAAACAACACTTTTACAAGACAGTCTTCAAAGGGAAAGTGACCGTTGGATTAATTGTGAATTTACATGATCTTTTTTGCAAAACCCAAATGTTAATTTCTGTTTGTGGGAAAACTAATTTACGCACCAGTTATTATTCTTTTATTCCTGACCGTATTATAAGCCATCAATATTTAAAACAAGAATTTAACATTTTAGGTGAAGTATATCAAATATGAATAAATTGGATATTATAGTACATATCCTTCTAACAGTAATAAACTGTGATCACAAAATTACATGAGATGTATAATACAAATCAATAAACATAAATGAAGTTTAATATAGGATCTAATGTCTGTGCTCGTCTTTTTTTTTATGTTTGAAGGCGGTCTTTTGATGAACCCTTTGCAGAATGTCCAAGGTGTTTACCGTGTGATACTATACAATTTTTTTCCCCATGATAACTTAAAATACTATAAATGTACTGAAAATAACAATCTGAAAGTCTATAAATTAAAAGAAAAAAAATTGCAATTTTCTACAAAGGAAAGGTGCTAAGGGCTGCTTCAAAGGTTACTTTGAATGAAAAAGAAACAAATGAGAATAATGACCTCAGTGGGAAACTAAGGGTATTTTCCAAAAAATGAATACATGCAATTCATATCGTGTACTTAATCTATACTTTTGCAGAAAAACGTGCGCATAGCATTTGTCAGGTATGAGTACCTCACATGCTGTTGCAACAACAACCACCTTTTTTCATTACCTTCAGCTCAACCTCATCATCCAAGTCTTCCATATCTCATTTTCCAGGCATTGAATGGTGTTTCATGCTTACATGGAACTACTGAATCATGCCCATGAAGTAAATCAAAGGCTGCCTGACAAAGGATTTTTTAAACCGTGGGTCCAGCTCAAAAAGGCATTACGTGCAACCCTTCTCAGTACGATGTATGACGTGTGTGCGTGAGAGGTACGGCCGCAGGAGAATAAATCTGGCAAAAATCAGTCCAAAAACATTCGTCAACATGAACAACTCTATCCCGAATCCATAGCTAGAGTGATAAAACTCAAATTTGTGATTTAAGACTTTTTCCTTCTCCGTGAACCCTGGCACTCTGTGAGGATGTGTCAGAAATCTGAACTCTGCTTGTACAAATATAATAAACATACCGTCTACACACAAAAGTAACAGCAGATTGTGAGGGGGGATAACATTTAAATGACTAAACTTTCAAGAATGCTTAATAAAAACGCACACGGCAACATTTCAAGACACTGGCTGCCAGAAAAACCTGTCCAACAATAAATTGAGGTGAGAAGGGAGCACGGAAAATATCCTTTTGTGACACTGCCACTCACTCTGGTGAACATGTGTAGAAGTGGTCCCTCCCTCTCTGATCCATGGACTGTCAAGGTGGATATTTGCTGAAATACTTTGTCAAATTTCTGCCAAACCAATATGAACTGCCTTTGATACTAGCTTAAGAAAAAAAAGGGCAGTTTATAGGAACGCAGAACACCTTTGCTATTGTGTATGAATGCGTTGGGAAGTTCACGAGAGAAAAAAAGAGGTTTGCTTAATATATCACAGTTGGATGTCGGAGACAACATGTGGTACTCGTTTCCAAATACAGGTTGTTTTTGTTCCTTTGGTTTTGTATCGAGAAAGATGATTCATACCCAACAACATTGTGGTTGAAACCTTGACATTTTGACTCCAATTTAGGCATGGGATTATTCACAGGAAGGATCCAGTGAAGGAAGCTTGTTCTTTGGAAAGGAGACATGTGGGTGACCTCAGAGTACACAACATTCTCCATCAACAATTCTCTCACTTTGTTTTTTCCATTTGTTTCACTCAGCAAAAAATACTGAGATAATCTAGTTGTAAGCGTCTTCCTCTGGAACCGCATACAAACTTACAGTTTCTTCAAACTAAAATCGCATCACAGTGTCGCCCCTTCTTGGTCCCCGACTTGGCTGAATAAAGAAAGTTAGTACACAACCCGCCAGAAAAGAATGTACAGTATCACGATGCAGCGCCAGTGAATCCCTGTGAAAACTACTGTCGGTGTTGGCCTTGTGCTGATTTGTGGTTTTTGGCAGCATGACATGGTCATTAAACAGTGGACAATGTTTATACACACACACACACACACACACACACACACACACACACACACACTACAGCAAGTACTAAATATTAGAAGAACTCAACGGTGCTTGCATATTTGCAAGGTTCTACTTTGTCAAAAGTTTATTACACCATGCACAAATAGTAAAATTGTGACTGCAGAGGATCTGCGCGTGTGTCCATGCAAGCTTATTTTGAGATTGAAGACAAGTAAAGAAGACCGAACAATTGACCACTGCGGATAACTTGGTGAACTTGTGCTCACCTCATTCTTAGACTGGTGTATACAAAGTTACTAATCTATCACAACCAATAAGTTACATCACTATTTGAGTCGTAACTTGACGTTAAAAAGTTTAGGATACCCTACAAGTATAAATTTTGGTGATGAAACTTAGTTTTGCAATCTAACGAGTTTAATGTGTGATAAAATGTAGGTATTCAACCGCTAAAGCAAGTCATTCTTCCTCCTATGGACTGTTGTGGGGCACGTTGGCAAATTGAAGAGGTCTTTGAGAACCCACGACAGCTCCACAAACATTAACATTTTCATTCTCCTCTCATCGCTAACAGCCCCAGGGAGACCCAACCATGCGTATTCTATTAACAAAAGGCACGCCCAGTGCTCCCAAGTCTCAGTCTCGATTCATACACATCCACAAATCCCTTGGCAAAAGCTGTTTGTGTTCACTAGAGCCTGCAAGAGGGACAGACAGGGAAAGAAACACAGAGACAAAGACAGAGGAAGGAGAGAGAGAGAGAGAGCGAGAGAGACAGACAGAGAGAGCGATATGTAAGAAAAGCTTAAGAACAAACCCTCTCTCAAAATATTTCACTTTTTGCAACAGGGCGCACCCCGTGGCTGAGCTTCATGGTTCATCTGGGTAAAACCAACATGTTACCTATAAGGGCTCAACCATGCTCCTCCAGTAGCCTGCAGAGCCCTAAAAGTCTGACTACGAGACACCATCGTGAGGTCTTTGCTGACTGTGTCAGCTCTGCTTCCTGGCCGACCGAGGAGGTCATAGTCGTTGTAGGCATGATGTGTGACTCAAAATGCAGTTGAAGACTTAACACGATTGAAAAAAAAAAAATTGGAAACATCAATAAATACTACCAGTAGGTAAAAACCATGAGAAACAATTAGGCAAAGAAAGGCCAAAGCATTTTGTTGGGATAATAAATGATTTTGAAATAATGAAAAACAAAAATAGACTTCTGACTACCTTTTCTACTCTATATTTTCTGTAAACGTTATGACATTTAATACGATGAATGACGACTTACAGTAAGAATCGGCCCAGACTAATCGTCTGAGTTTTTAATGTGCAAGGTACATTTTGGGTAGAGTATCCCTTCAACAAAAGCCTCCCTTTATGTGTGGCGCGGTCCAGATGACAGGTTTCTGAAACAATCATAGACAAGTGTGCGCACACGTGCAAAGTCACCGTGTAAAAATATCTGCAGTGCGGTGACATCATCGGTACGTAAAAAAAAAAGCTTTGAGCCATAAAAAGTGCAAGAGACGTGATTCATAAGGCAGCAGGCAATGCAAGCGAGGATTAAAAAGCTTGACGCTCCCCGGGGCAGGTTAAGCAGAGGGTGGGTTGTGAATCCCAATTTCCATACCAGAATTTGATAATACACTCAAATCAACATTGTGCATTAGCTGCTATCCATCCGTCTTCCACACAGTCGACTGATGTATCGTGAGAATGAATATTATACTTTTGCACAAAGACAAATACTCCTTCCAATTACATAGTTTGCTTATTTGAGCACCTTTGCAAATTGTCTGCACTCAAAACACATGGACAGCAGGGCTCATTTTCTTGTCTGATAGAAATTGAATGCATAGTTAATTTCACAGCAGGTACAAGTAGAGCCAAGTAGAATTGCTGATGGTGGAAGTTGTTTGCCCAGCAGGTATGCAACACATCACCGACATTTGCCTCTGTTCATTCACACAAGGTCCCGAGCCTGCTGGGAGCTAGCCAGTCAGAATAGTAAAATGGTCTCTTGGTGGGCAAAGTTGAAGAACCAATCACACTTAAAAGCTGGCCTCCCTCGGGGATTAATGAGATATGCATGGTCATGTAAAAGCCATATTTGAAAATGGCCTGGAGTAACTTTCACGCTCACAATCGGTGGGCTTTTATATGTTGTCTCACCAGAGCGGTGCAATTCAATCATCAGAGCCCTTCTACCAGTAAAATGATCGACTGGTGTTCGGCTTTCAGGAGCAAATTAATAGACTGCGGTAAAGGCAGCAAAAGAAGTGTCAACGACGGTAAGTTTGGTTTTAGATCTGTGTATTTTACTCTCACATGAGAAATGAAAGTTCACATTTGCGTTAGAGAATCAGTCCAACAAGTTTACTGTTGCCATTTCTACGTCCAACTTTCTTGAACTGCAAGTACTGCACGGCACTCAGCTCTGATAGTGAAAGGTGTTTATCATGTAATGGTATCCACAGTGGAGCCACTGCAGGGTGCAGATAGCAAGCTGCTGCTGTTTTCAGATCATTTCTGTTCCAGCAGTCATAATGGTTGTTGCTACGATTAAAGATGGAGGGACGGTTCTTGGACCTTCATCTGCTCTCGTTTGGGGAAAGTTAGAACTGAAGCGATTCATCGTTCAAATGACGTGAACACAAGCGCAATTGTGTTTTCAGACTTTCCCCGAAACTTTTGGATAGTCGTGTCCTTTTCTTATTCCCAACCTGCAAGTTCCATTGTTTCTTTAGGAGGTCTCTGTTTTCGTGTCTGGCTTTTTTTTTTTTAACCACTAAAAAAACAGTAAAAAGAAGAAAAACTCAGAGGGGCAACAAAGATAGTAAGATGGACATGAAATCCAGCCACATCCCTGTGTATTACTGAAACAGTAATTGTGGCTTCAGAAAAGGAAAGACAACACTGCCCCCTAGTTATAGAAAATGTAATAATATCCAGAAGAGCTGCGTGGGGGTGAGAGGGAGGAGATGCCATTTCAGCAGGCAAGTATAGTCTCATACCTGCAGAAGCCTGTAATACACTAACTCTGCTTCATTGTGCAATCAAAGTGTGCAATGAATGTTGATTAAGGTTTTTCGAAGTTGATCAAACAATTAAATAAAAAATGTTTATCTGTGGCAGCATAAGACAATGGGAAAAAGTTTTAAAAATATATTATATATATAATGTATCATAATGCCTAACTACTCTGTATAGTTAATGCCCTCTGTACCTTTAATTTGTAATTTAGTCAAGCTCAACAGTGTCATCGGTGCTCCAAACTGGAGCTACAGCCATCTCCATCAATAGCCCTTGAATCCCCTCTCTTCTTTTCATGCCGTCTCTCATATGCAGCTCAACTCGTTGCGCCTGGCTGTAGCTAATCTGGCTGTAAGCAGCGTGGGCGGTAGCGGGCAAGGGCACAAAGGGGCTGCTGGGTAAAAAACTGTTGGGAGACAACAGTGATTGACGGCTATAATTAGCTTGCAGAAGTTGTGCCGACGGAAGAAGGCCGAGGGGAGGAGCTGGGGTGGTTGGCGTGCAGCGAGTACACTTGGAAACACACCAACTTGCTCGTTTTTATGCAAACAAGTGTACGAGCATAAAATATACTCTCCTGCAATGACATGTATATGGAAACCTGAGGGCCAAGTAACAAGTGACTACTTTTTACCTGACTTTTTCTCCCCAAACTGTGAAACAGGTGAGAAATGAGTTGTCAGGTGATTTTGTGTTAGTGTTTTTGTAGTTGTTGCATTTCTCATTTTGGCCATAAGAGCCTTAAGTGCACAATTACCGCATGTTCTAAATACGGCTGGTCAGGAATCCAGTATGATATTGTACAGTCATTCAATAGATTATAAAAAGCACATCCTACCTAAAATGTAGTGTATGTGAATTCCAATTTGGGAAAAAACTTTAAAATATAATCAAAAAATATATATATTTTAGCCCCTCGATAAGACGATTGTGAAACCTCTAGATAAACACACGGCTCTGTAAGCCCATACACTTTTTAAAGAGGCAGACTTTTTTTTATCGTTTAAACAAAGAAAATACATGAGATGTTGGTATGAATATATAGTAAGGTGTCAGATATCATGGGTGAAAACATGCTCATAGGCATACTATTCATAATCATCAGGGCAGTTTGTAAAGCCAAAATTGTTTGAACACAACAAACCTAACAGATACATGCACTGAGCAGTTCAAAACAAAATCGTATTAACGGCATTAGCACAAAGTTGAACCGAGGAAAGGAGACAAGGCCATAATGGGCGACCCTGACAAGGCCTTGAAGCAACACAACTTCGGATCACGTTAATGGAGGTTTTGCACCCCGTCTTGCTCCTCTTGGCTCCTTTTATGTGGAATATCATGTCACTGTCAGCATGGCCAATAAGGCAGAACGGGGAGGAGAGGGGTGCAACTCGCTGCCAAATGGTCCAGAGAAATGAGGATTCCATCAGGCTGACAGACCCCTCACCGGCTTTCTGAAAAGGTGTCATTTGCTTTAATTTGATTGTTTTTTGGTGGTCAATAATATGCGGTTATTTAGCCCCCTGCAGATCCTCCTTAGTCGGGCCTTTGGCAAATACACTGATGTGTATTTGCATGCATGCATGCATGCAAATACTTTTAGACTATTCACAGATATTTGAGTGCACTGTATATAGAATGCAACATTTGTAGAGGTATACTGATCACCTCCCTCATTGAGAAACATCAAGGTTTGCAGTGTTTCTTGCATCGAGCACGAGAAGCTGGTAAAACCTTGCTACTTGCCGCCAAATGGCTTTCAGCAGGTAGTAAGTTACAGTTGCAAACGGTGCCCTGATTTAGGACAGCTTAGCTGATACGACTGTCAGCACCCCCATTAGACACATGGAATTCATAGCTACAACCTCTTATTTTAATAAGGTCTGACTGCTCCCGGCCTGGATTCTATAATTCTTTGTAGGAGGGAGGTTTCAGAGTGGAGTCATAATCTAATGTCATAATAGTGCTGGCCAACTATCACTTCCTGATGTGGCTTTGGCTATAGCAGTTCTTTAAACTTGCGTTTTAGTCAAATAGCTGTCAATGAGAGATGTCTTGCGTATGTGCATTTTGAGACACGACTGGCCCTTTTTAAATAAGACTGATGTGAAGTTTTAATAACCCCTTGGTGGTATATTTAACAGTGGAGATTCAATATTCATCACAGAACTGTCTCCATTGAAGACACACAAATGAATTACTTAAGGGATATGTTATGCTGTGTATTATCTTGGGAAGCTATCAGACCTGAAGGCCACACATAAATGTGGTTAAGGAAGAGGATACAACCCATCAAGAAATGATTGCCACTACATCGATCCAACGAGGAAGCATGACTAGATGTATTGTGCGTGGTTGAGCAATATTGCATTACTGCTGGATACAAGTGGAGCACAATATTTCCACACGCTGTGATTGACAAGTACTCATTCTCTTGAGACCTTGTTTGTACACTGAGGAAATTGGAAAATTAAAACAGATTAGAGAAATGCCACAGGACTGCTTCAATCCCTGGCAGATCAAATAACCTCACAGTGTGTCATTCCACTCACATGTCAACCATATCGACTTCACGCACCTTTCTAAAGCTGCACTGCAGTCTCTAAAACTTTGCTTTCCTCCTACTCTCCAAATATGATGGTGGAGCTCGGTCTGTCTAGCCTGAGGCCTACACTGTTGCATTATTTGTCTTCTTCTGAAAATGTTCACATACAGGTTAAGTTATTTGCTGTCAAGAAGGCAGGAGGCTTGTCATGAACTAAAGATTTGTGGCGCACCTTCAGTAGCTGCACAGCTTTTGATACAGAATAGCTTTGGGGCTCTCACACCGACAGTTCAGAACAGTCCTAATCACATTTTGATACGATACTTTTTTCAACATAGATCATCAGTTCATAAGTGAGCCCCTATGTACAAGTTCAGGGACGCAGTCCATTCGCATGTTACATTTTCTGTGCATTCTGAAAAAACGTCTTCAATCTTCCTCTCTGTGTGAACCAGTGTGGCCATCAGTGCATCACAGGGACTTTTTTGGATCCACTCGCTGTGCAACAATAATGTTCAGGACAACAACAAAAAAGTTAGACTGTGGCCCTTTCCTGGTAATGTATAGGGACAAAACCAAATAATGATAAAGCTGTGTCCATTTTGACATCTGCATTTTTCCAAAGCATCAGCTACAGTATAGTACCATAGCAGAACAGTACTGATGGAAACAGGACACTATTTAAATAGAGAGCCAAATCTGTTAAATTATTAGATATGTTACACATTCACTGTGCATTGCTAATACATTGGAAATAATTCATAGTATTTTAGTGTGCCTCTTAAAACAGATAAATCAATTACAAATATAATTAATGTTCTTACTCTTTTACAGTGATAATCAGTTCCTTTTTCCAAAACTTCCTTTAACTGCTGCGTATAGGAGCAATTTCTCTTCTGACAAATTGTCTTCTCCTTCATGGATACGGTCTCCTATCTCCCCCTTTTCTGCCCTAAAAGCCAGCAATAAGTCCAACATTGTGCCGCTCTAAACCCACTGTTTACCAGCAGGTTTAATGCAGCAAGCCCTTAATTGCATTCATTATCTAAAGCTCCAGGTCTGGGCCAAGGTTGTGGAAAGAGATGGGGGATTTCAGTTATCTCCTGTTTATTCAAAAATATATATAATAATAACTGGCAGCATTGTAGATAATAGGTAATGAGCACATATTGTGAAAATAAATAATGAAAAACGAAAGGATTTCCTCTGCACTTTTATCATCCCCACTCCCCATACAGAAAAGAAATAAGAATGTGTAGGCCATCATGGCTTAAGACATATTGGAAGTCTGGGGGAAAATAGAAGTTTCTTTTGTGAGGGGATACATAATGGAGTCCTCCCCATCCCCCGAGGTGAAGTGGAAAATGGGGATATAATTGAAATGCAGTGCATGAACATATCAGAATTCATCTATAAAAAGGAAAGTCATGTCAGCTGACATTAAGTAGAATTGAAGTTGGGAGGAGATCTGTAAACTAAACAATGAGAAATATTAACACTAAGAACATTTTGTACTAGGTGTTAACAAGAAATGCACTCTGCCTTTCAATCTCATTGTGGAATGTTTGCGTACTGTACTTTTCAAAGTGACAGCAACAAAACACATGGAAGGTTTAAAACTATTAAACATCTGATCAATAGTTCCATAATCATGTGATGATACAGGCATTATAATGTGTAACCATTCATCACAAAAGCTGGCATAACCTGTCACAGCAATGCGCTGAGTAAGGCCATAATGATGCGAGTTGTTTGAATATTCCTATTAGCCTCCCTCTTTATGTGGAGGCACCAAATAATAGTCCCTATATTTTTAATGGTATAGAAGAAACCTATAAAGTTGAGTAACTGCAATAGAATATACGAGAGAAATATTTTTAGCCGCAATATAGGGGAATGTTATGTTAAGCTTACTGTAAAGTCATTAAAAGCCAAGAATTATGTTCACAGTCCTGACAAGGATATTATATGAATATTATACACGGTTGAAATGAGTGAACAAGCGCTCAATGTTTTATGTCATGGTTCAGTACTTGTTGATAGCATTTCCCAGTCCGATGCTGTTGACATTTTTCATGCATTCCGGCTGAATATTTTAAACATACCTCTTGCAGATTACATGACACTGAAATAAAACAAGTAACATTACAGTTTAGGCTTTGGTATGTTTTACTCACCAAAGCAATGAATGATGGAGACGAGCAAAGTCGTCATATTTCAGATGATGGACCAACTGTTTCTCCTTAGAGTTTTGATTATTTGGTTGACTAAAGGATCTCAGTAGAGTCCACGAATTTTTGGAATTTAAGATGAAGGACGTCAATAGCCGATTCGGTTGGTTATAAGGGCATTCCACCCAGCTCGTTATTTTTATTCGGTTACATTCTTCCTGTTGATCTTGCACATCTCACCATACCCTACTGCCCGCAAGTTAGAAGTGATGCCAAACTGTTAAATTATAACAAAACGACTGCAATCGTAAAGGATAAGCACAACCAGATCCAAGTACAGACTTTGGTTCAATTTCTGAACGGTCCAAATGCAACTTCCTGCCAATAATCTCAATGTTTTACAAAGGGTATTAAAATGCTTTATTGGGCCATCAGGACTGAATCGACAGCACTATATTACCCACACTATGCCAGTTAAAACTATGCTATTCTTACAGGGCTTTAATAAAAAAGCGTTTTCTGTACATACATAGACGCGACACGACCAACAAAAGCGGTAAAGTCTACAACATTAGATATCTTCTAAGCGCACAAAGTGAATTTCAATTATTTTTTATTGAGCAGGTCCATGCAGTTCCTCTATTGAACAGCACATTCGGGACTCCCAAATTAATTGGCATTCTCTTTTAATGAAAGGATTCATACATTAGCCTCAGAGTGAATGCATTACAACCACCTGGCAGACAAGCATGTGCTGATTCTGACTCAGTAAGGTGTAAGCTCCCATCCCAGTGAGTTACATCAGATGACATATGTAGGGGCAGATGGGATGGATAGTTCTTCCAGGTTTATTTATCAGGGACAGCGGCAGCATGTTGTACCAACTGATCAAGCCAGGTGCCAAATCAGATAGCAGCCTGATTGATGAAAACTGAAAACAAACACACACCTGAATATGGAGCAATGACAATCACAATGCGGTTGGTTTCTTGACCCGAAGCATTTTCGTAAATAGTTATAAACTGAATGTGCAGTCGATAAAATAAAATATGCTGCAAAAACAGTATTCCAGCTGCCTTTATAAATTAATATCAAAGTGTTAGATATCCACAGAAGTGTTCGACACACATCTGTGATTACACTACGGTCTCATCATTTTGAAACATCTTGCTGGTTACACTGTCACATTACTTGAAGAGCACAAGAACACACGTTCAGTCCACTGGGACTCTGCTTGCTTCATGGGGACTCCATGACCATATGCTTTCCTCCAATATTTATTCACTTTCCCCTCCTTCATTCTCTCCATCAACCGTTTACCTCGCAGTCATCCCGGGGAGCGCAACAGCCCTAAAAGAATCACCAGAGACTTCTCCTCTAAACTCCTACTGTTTCCATTTCGACTTTTCTTCACACTTCCTAAATTTGATTCTTTCTCCAACTCTGTGACATACAAGATGTAGTGAACTGCCTTTAAGATCCCACACATATTAGCTGCTCTTGAAATAGAATAACTGTTGCAAGGAACCAGAAGAGTTTAGTCCCAAGAGGAAGTTGCTTCTTTTACTTTTGAGAGGCAAAACGAGAGATCAAAATATAAACAGTTACCAAATCTCAGGAGCATTTATCAAATATTTTTTCACTCTTCTTTGAAAATAAAAAACTATTTGTAAAATTGGTAATATGGTGTTTCAAAAGGGACATCTGCAAGACAGACAAGGAAGTGGTGGTGGGGACATGTGACCTCTTCCATCTTATCCATTTGCGGTCGTGCCAATCTGTTATTGGCCAAAACATGTCAAATGATTCTCCACCGTCATCGATAGACAACCAATGTCTCTGCTTGAGAGTGAACCTCCAAAAAAGCAATACATGAAGACAGCAACATTACAGATTTCACTTTTTTCAATTCAATTGGAAGCTAATTAATTGTGTTAAGCAGAATATATGAGCCAAAAATAAAGTACACAGATTATAACTTGTGAAGTTCTTGGTGGCTTCCACCTTGCCTATTTGAAAACCCTCACCATGTGACATGTCACACTGACACCAGAAGGGAATCAGGGCAGTTAGTCACCTCCACCTCTCACTCTCAAATGCAATCAGAGCTACAATTATGGAAATGATAGAAAAACCCTCCCCATGCCATAATAACTTTCAATGTAGCAAGAAGCAAGCATGTTAATCACAAGAAACAGGGGCAGCTTTCACAAGTCAATCACTCAGGTCATTACAGTACATTATGCAGATACAAAACTGTTAAATTAAATGTCAAACTTGCAAGTTATGACCTGGTCTACTATATGTTCATTGTTCAATATGCATGTTAAGAGCACATTATGTCTACAGTGGAATATAGATGCCGTCATTGGTGGCTTCTTTAAATGGAAAGCAGGACAACATGCCATGAAGCCGAAAAACAAACAACTGTTGATTGCGCTAGTGAGGAGGTTGATTTTGGAATTGTCATGCAAATAAATCATGGTTTTGGCTGTTCAGGCAGATGTCTGTTTTAGGTGCAATGAATGAATGAGTTAAATAAACAGTCAGGTGACGTCAGTAATGGTGTCGCCACCTTGCTGAATGTATAACCCTTTTAATATGGCAGGAAGGAAAGAGGAAAAGAGGGGGAGACGATTTTTATCTGAAAGAGGAAGAATGACAGTTCCATTACCTGCGAGTCGCAGATGCTGCCTGCAATCCACCAAGTAGAGGTTTTTTTTTCCTCCACAATGAGTGCTTATCAATACTGAAGGTATGCCTTTTGAACCATCAGCAGTGAAGGCTCTCATCGATCACGCCCTGAAAAGTCAATCATGGTTTTCACTAATCAAAACCGCCAAAGATTTGTGAGTCATCTTTTGGACTGCACTCACATGGGGAAAGAACTGTGTGAAGCGCCATACTGTATCTAATAAAGTGAATCTGCTCCGGGGCAGCCACGCTTTTGATGATTACTCACTGCAGTGATAGAACAGCACATCCCAGTGCTTTTCAAACAACCCCGCATATACTGGCATATTGAACTGTGCAAATGTTGGAGTACTGACTGTTTATTAAGATAACCCCAATTTTCATAATGTCTGCATACCTGCACAGTAGCCAATGGTCAGAGCCTGTGATGCAGTACACAAGCTTTTCCACAAAACAGGAACAGCAAAGACCTCACTGTGGACGGTACATATTGATTAGATTATTTTGTACTTTTGCATTTCATATGTACAAAAAGCCTGTTGATGGTTCATTCCTTTTATAGAACTATACTGGCCAGTGTGCTGACCACTCCCTGATCTTTATTCAAATACAGCCAGGCAAAATGATTGTACTGCATCTAATCAACAATGACCAATTATCTTGCTCCCATTCTGTTCATGTCAAAGAGGCTAATGGTTCTCTCATGTTAATTAAACTTCAAATATAGATCAGATGAGCACATGTAAGCAATCATCTGAGGGGCCATCGGGGGCCTTAATCTAAAATCGCAGCCAAGCATGAGTAATCAATAGCCAAATATTCCACAGGAAGAAAAATATCAGGGATCACACTTGCACACCTCTCATTTAGGTGCCAGTGTTGAGCTTTGACATTCAGTAAGAAATCCTATCATTTGTGGCAGTTTCAAGTACCGAAGTTTGCCTCGCACTTAAGAAATGGAGTTCTTTTCTGAGTTGGTATAACATTGTATTCCTATATCATTACTAACTCTCACATTCACAGCTGTATTTCATCCATTAAAAAGGCATTCCACTTAAAAATAAACACATCAATATGTTTTTCCTTTGTACTTTAGTCGATATATACACACACGCATTACATTGTAAGTGTGTTTTGTTGGTTTAAATGGCTGACATGTAGTCTCTAGAATGAATGCGTTTATTCCTCAATGAATGAGTGTATTCCTTAATCAGCAGGTATGTTTGAATACTAAGTCAAACAAATAGATTTTCCTTCTGTGAAAAGAACACTTTATCACCATAAGACACAGATACAAAGTATCTCTGACCAGTTAAGCTAATATCATCCAATGTTAATGGCCTTTGTTTCAAAGTGGTGTGACTGCATACCCAAGAGTCAGTGGATTTAAACTTTAATATCTATGAATAATTAAAGCTCTGGGAGAGACCATTTAGCCAGCCAATAAAGATGAAGGGAACTGCCATGTTAAATGTTGAAACGTCCAATAGGCCTAGAATAACCCTCAATTAGAAATTATTACACAGATTCCCTTTTTGGTCACCAAGGTTAAAAGCCATCAGAGCACCCATAACCGCCTTGTGTATCTAAATATTGCATAATACAACATGCTATTCCCAATTGTAAGCCACCTGCCCTAACTAATAATATGTAATAACCAATGAGCTTGTTTGGGGTTTGTTTGAGCTTTAGAGAGCCTCTGTAGTACCAACCAGATTACACAGCTCCAGAATGAGAATGTGCCTGAAAGGCTATGCCTTTACTGAGCAAGCTATCTCAGAAACTACACAAGCTGTGTGTGTGTGTGTGTGTGTGTGTGTGTGTGTGTGTGTGTGTGTGTGTGTGTGTGTGTGTGTGTGTGTGTGTGTGTGTGTGTGTGTGTGTGTGTGTGTGTGGCTCTCTGTCATGTGCAGTTCAGTCAGGCAGGAGGAGAAGGATCATTGAGAATAACTAAAGCCTTGGTAGAATAAAGCCACACATATTAAAAGACTAAATAGTGAGAGATGAATTAAAACCGCCTCATCATCGAGGGTTGATGCCAAGTGCCATTACACACAGCAGGAGGAGAGAATTGTAGGTCTTAAAGAAAACAAGTACCAGCCACACTTTTGGCTTAATGGGAGTAGTCAAAGTCATCATCTTTGCAAGCATTAATGACATTTGCCATCACTACTGGGCAAAAACTTCATTACACCGGCATATATATCCATAAAGACTCCAACTAGAGCCGCTGGGTAAACAAGGCTGGCTCTTTTTCCAATATAATCCATAATGAGTTTCTCCAAAGTCATCGACTTTTGCTGGGGACATTAAAACATAATAACAGAACTACCTAATTTATGTTTTCAGATTCCAAGATGTTATGGATAAAAAAAATAGAAAAATAGCAACGATTGGCACAACATTTTTAATGGTATTTGTCAACACAAAGGACGACTGTAGTAGTCATGTCATGGCAAACACTGCTGTTTTTTTTCCCTCAGTGACTTCTTGCCATCTCGGGCCCAGCTCCGTCCTTCAGGCTGACAGAGAGGGCAAACAGGCTGAGCTCGGGTCGTCTGCCGACCCGTGATGAATGGGTTTGGGCATGTCTGGGCCCTAAGATGCCGCGCTCCAGATAAATGCCTGCGCTTTAAGTTTTTAAGCATTCTCTTCTCCTAATAAAGATGTCTATCATCTGTAAATAAGTAACCTTGTCGACCCGCCAAGTCGGCACGGAGCAAGGGGTGCAGGGTGAGATCAGCAACCCGCAAATCAATCACGCATAAACAACACGACAAGATGAACTCGCCTAGGATAACAATTCCAAGAGAATATTGCAGCATAAAAATGGATAATGAAAGGCAAGAAGCCTTGCCAGTAATAGCGTCGAGCTAATAAAAGAGATAAGCAATCAAATGGGAAGCCGACTTGCGGTAAAGGGAACAATATCAGTTCTCATTCTTTCTGATGGCACCGGGAGGAGGGGGGCTTTTCATAGCTGAAGTAACCCAGATTAAAAGAAAGTCTTTTCAAAATATCATCAAACTTTAGACTGGAAGCTAATTAAAACCCAATAACATTGAGACAAAGACGCCTTGGCTAACAGGCAGACAGGTTGCTGCATTGTGTTGGTATTATTTATTAATATATGAAAGCCTTTTCAATTATATGGACTGCACACGCTTGTGAAGGTAATGATTATTTTTTTCTCATCTTTTGGAAAAGTGCCTACATCATTTTTCACTTGTTCTCACATCATGGCCAGACTTGAGAAGGTAAATGAGACATAATTGTACATACGGCACATCGGCAGAAGTATTTATTTACAAGAAAATACATGTAAGACATCTATGTATCCATATCTGAATACCAAATTATTACCAATGTGCTAATTATTATCAATGTGTTAATGCTTCCCCATGTCCCTCTCCTTGTGCATACATATGCGCCACTCCAAAATGATATAACAAATAGTTGTCTGCTGTTGTATTAATTCCCTGAATGTATAATCAGATGTATCCTCTTTGTATTAAACGCAAGAGAAAAATTAGGACATCCATTCACAACTTCTGGGAGTGTCCCAGGATCTCAATATTTTTGAGAAATATAGCACAGGAATTGGGTGAGATCTAGGTCTTCAGACCAAGATAGCGTTCCAAAACATTGTCACTGAGTGGACCTGACTTGTGACAAACTCCTGGCTTAGGGGATGTATGTTAAAGCAGTGGATAAGTGACAAGCCTCCTCGGCCATACAGTGGTAACATGAAAGAAAGACTAACTGCACGAGTGAAGGGGGATGGTAGGTTGGAGAAAACATGGTCATCTTCCTGAATGCATCTAGCCCTGTCCTGTTTGATCATTGTAAGTAAGTGGAGCTATATGTTTTGGATTGGAATAATCCTTGAACCCCCTCGGCAAACCACTGGCATCTTTCTTAGTTTGGGTGGGTAGTAAAGGGACACCAAGGCAGGATTTGAGGATTTAGCCAAAAAGCTGAGGTCATGGGCTTTGCAAGGTTTTATTATTATTTCAGTCTTAATTTATGTTTTTCTCTGGGACTGTAAAGGGTACTATGTTGTTCAATTTCAAATGCAAAAGGTAAGAAATTCTTCATCGCAAATGTGGTAAATTGGCCAAATATACTGCACAACAGGTTAAATTCCCTCAGCTAAGTACCATTTTGAGCCAACACCAGGCACAGACAGGCCATACAACAACGCTGTGTTTACTCCACATAGGGAAATGGGCCAAACAAGGAGGGGTGAGAGAAAGGATCAGAAAAGAGGAGGGGGGGGCTGACAGAAGAAGAGGGAATTGGCAGAAAGGTACAGGACAGGAGCTATGCGACTGGAATCTGCGTCATCCTCCTCACTCCATCAACTCCAATACACACGCTCAGATGATGCATGAAAATCCATTTATGCTACAAGCCGGGAGGGAAGACAACGCAGCGAAAGAGAGGGAGAGAGAGATACAAAAGATGGATGGAAAGATAAATGCATCTATACTGGTTTTGTGCAGCCAAAACCAATAGTACCACCGATCAAGTAAACTATGAGTTACAATTCACTTTTGGTTTCTCAATGGTAGATTAGTCTGAGACACTCAGACTTCATTACAAAAGTGAGAGAGGCGTTTAGATCAAGGTAAAACCGAACCCATTAATAGATGTATGGTCTGTATGACATAGTGTTGTGTTAAAACAGTTGAGATAGTCTCTGTTCCATTATTCTTTTTCAGTTTGAAGTTAATCAAAAGAAGAAAATCAACAAATTAGTAATCAGGTGTCTCGATTCAGGAACGTTTGTCGGTTGTTTGACTCGCGCACGTCTGATGGAACTGATGTGTTTCTCTTCTCATCAACTAGCTGTCCGCATGGGGCTACATAATAGCTTTAATTTATTTACACTATATGCACATACATAACGTCAGAAAGTTGCATGGATTAGACACAAAGATGACATCTTTTTATGAACAATGGCTCAAAACTAAAAACTTAAGTTGCTTCAGTGCTACCACAATTGCCACAATATCTCTGAAGCACCTTTTATCTTGTCAATAAGGAGAGCGGACGCACTTTGAATGAACAGAAATGAGTCAAATCCACAAATTAATTTAGGATCATGCTATGTGGGTTGCATTTCAATTTAATTCCAACTACGAGTAATGAAATTGGTGTGCATCGTATATCTTGCATGCATTATATAAGTATATATAAGGATTATGGATTTAGATTTTGAAACATTTTTGAAATATTAGAAAAAGTTAGTCTCATTGGCCCACTTTTCATTCTTTTGAATGAAAAGTCTGTTACAAATGAAATGCATTATTATTATAAAATGTAAGATCAAACACAATTGACCACTACATACACATTGAAGAGAAAAAAATGAATCAACAACCTTCTGTAGGAAAAGGTAAGAATTATATTGCATGCTGTGATAAATCTGATTTAATTCCCCACGCAATACTTTTAATTGTATCAGGAACTCCTTGCACACGTACATTTAACTATTTTACAGTGCAGATGAGCTATTATTTCCACCCAATCTGTAGGCATCTAGGAAAAGACTGTGGCTGATGTTGACTGTCACGTTAAACTGACCCGTCTTCAGTGCTTTCAGTGCCCAGGGGAGTGTGGCCCTGAGAACTGCTCTTCATAAAATTGGACCTTACAACAGATCACAAGGTGCTTGAGTAAAAATTGACTTTTCTACACTTACTTGCTGCCATGTGACATTAAGAGCTGTATTTACTAGATCCATTCAAAAATAGTCCATTTATCTTAGGTCAGACGACTTTCTCTTCAGAACCGGGCACCTAAAAAAATTTTTTTTTAAACAAACTGTTACTTGATTTTCATATTAAAATACAAAAATACATGAGGCTTTATAGGGGGCATAATAAGAAATTTAAAAAAACAGAAAACAATTGGAAAAAGAGTAATTTATTTTCATTTTCTGAGACTGTAAGAAGGCAAAAGCATCGTTGAGGACCGTGTCAAAGAAAGTAAGCAATGTTAGGATATCAACTTCATTGAAACGTTCCCATCCTTTTGACTGATGTCTGTTATCAGGTTTGTGCGCTCAAGATAAGTGAGAGAGAGCCAGCACAGCTCACTCTGCTGCAGTCTCTGACTGGACTGATGTTGCATGATGTTAAAATACAATTACACATGGCAGACAATGGCAATATACTTCTTCTGCAATCAGCATCAGACTGTTAATAAATTGTTCTACACAGTACATTCTGCACATCAACAAACACTTTGAAAAAAATGTCCCAAAAACGTCTCGCGTTCGCTTACATCTCCTTAAGGATCGTCCGTCCCAGACAACAATAAGGTTCCTCTGAGGAAAAGGATCTACAAGCCACCGCGACTGTGATGGGGAGAACTCTGGGGTTTATGATTTTGGGCTTCTTTGGGTAGTTTTTGGATAACCGCATGCAGGAATCCGTTGGGTATTGTCGAAATTTCTTCAAAATCCCAGGCGGTGATGAGAAGAAAAGCTCAGAATCCAATGAGTTATATTAAAAAAGATTTCATAAAAAATGATAATTTTAGCAAATACAATACTTGATTAGGATTAAGGTCCCTTAAGTCTAGACAGAACAGCCAGACTGAAACCAGTTAGCTGCCTACTCCAGGCCATCAGAAATAAAGGCCATATTCAAGGTTTGCAAGGTGTCAAATACTCCACATTCGCTGGGCTTAAGGCCACCATTGGTAAGTCCAAATAAGTCCCTCACAAGAAATTAGCTCGACGCTGTGTTCAGGGGCAGGATTATTCTTCCGCCGTCGCCGAAATACAAAGTTCCGGTCAACAAAAATGAGTCTGCGCGTCGAATCCCACAACCAATGTCCAATCTCTTAAAGCTACAGTAACACAATTTTAACATACCCAAACTACTCAAAATCCATGCACGCCTGAGTCATTATACAGTAATACAAAAATAAAAGTGACTATGCATACAGTTACATATCCTTCATAATACTATCCCTTATTAGTTATCATAGCCCTCATACTGTATAAGTAATGGCCACATTAAACATTTCTTTATTATACATGTGCAAGTCCAAGTTTGACCAACTAAACTATTACAATTTCTACCAAAACCCAACAGTATTCCCTCCAAGGCCATTCCCGGGCTCCGTACTGACCCATGTCAACATATCACTAGTCAAGGTCTCGTGACGGGCCGTGGATTTTCTACCTGGGCCTTCTGTGCCGTCTGATATAGTTTACATAAAAATGTGCTTGACGGGATGCGGTGTCATTAATAGACAATGCATGTTATCCACATCAACAAGAACCAGTGGCACATTAAGTTATAACAAAACATGAAATAACAAAACTGCGGCACTAAAACGCAAACAAGAGAACAAGCCAGAAGGAAAAATGTGCCACCACGCTAACCTGAGGAGGCGCAATGGAGAACAGGCTGACAGCGAGGTATCCCTGCCCCCTGTTCCTGCCTCTCGTGCTAAAATTTCCGGTGGAGAACCAGAGAACAGCTAGCGCTTGGGTAGCAGGACCAGCCCCGGCTCGACGCAAAGATTCAGACATAAAAACAAAACAGTAACACAAACAGCAGTTCACTCGCCACATGCTGTTCTTCTTGCTCCTACTGAGTTCTGCTAGCAGCGAGCTAGCTTTCTGTTGACAGAAGTCATGCAGGCCAAATAGAAAATAAGCTAATAGGGAAAAATAATTATTACACATGTAGTGTATTTGTGAAAAACAATTAAAGTGTAACATAGCTATTACTTTGTGATTCTCTTTAGGCTAGCCGAGAAGGCTCACCTGGCCCTGACGGCCCAACACTGCTGGCGTTATTTAATATTTTTGGCATTGTGCGCATAGGCTCTCTTGTCTTCTGACTCCATCCTATCATTGGACCTTTTTCTTTTCATTTTTTCTGTATTTTTCTGAGGGTTTCATAATAGAAGAAAAATAAATTATAAAATTAAATAATCTGTTCTTTTGTGTGCCTGTTTCTGAAAGGAAACACCAAAAGATGCAGACCCAAAACAAACAGGACAATAGATGATGTCAACTACCTTTTTTTATTAATTCTAACTGGAGCTATTCCTGTGAATCCTCTTTTGCTTATCCCTTGCCTTCTCGCAAGTCATCATAGCCGTTAGTCTGACAGCCCTTTTATGACTGTAGAATTACATGGTCTATGAGCTATGCTTTGACTGAAGCATTCACTCTTTTGAACATTTGAAGAGACTCAATCCTTTTTTTAGGGAGTAATTTTTCCATGAAATGGGACCGTTAATTCCAAGTATTTCAACAGTGAAAATATGACCGTAGGTGGTTTATGTCTGATAAATACCTCCTCCAAGTGCAGAGTGAATGAAATATTTCCTGCAAGAGCGCACAGATTCATGAATAGTATGTCATTTAGGATGTTCTCAAGCTCCCATCTCACATGTGGACCCAGGTGTTGGACAGCCTCACTAATTGCCCCCCATGGTTTGCCTGTCTGTCGCACACCTGGACCTCAACAAAGCCAACCAACAGTTGTGACTGTCAGGAAAGTTTGCACGTCTTGTCACGAAGAACAGATTTGTTTTTGACAACCCACAGAATTCTGTCAATAAACTATATAATTGCTTTTAAAATGTTGAGTTCAGTGCCTTTTAGGTAGTTGCTAGACTGGCATATACAACGATGTATAAAACATGTCTAGGTTTTGACAGTATCTGCTTGTGTAATCATTGTTTACCTAAAATGTCACATCTCCCATTTAAAAAAAGGGTAGATATCTTTAATTGTCGAGAACCTCACAGATGGCCACATGATGGTTTCAGGGGATGTGAAAGTGCTTGTTTATCAAAGCCGGGCCAGTGTGTGATCTGACTGTGTCAAAAGTCCATTTATCTTGCTGAACAAGGTGGCAGAAGCCGGCCAGGATTAAAGAACTGGGTCTCTGGCCGACTCACCTTCAGCGCTCTCTCAACTCGGAATGAGAGTGCTCCATCATCCAACGTGCTCTGTGACACCGGCTGGGAACACAAGGGGAAAGAGCAATGGGGTGTCGCGCTCTCCACAAGCACCTTCCTTGTTGCGCAACCAGGCTTGCTTTGGTTTCCCCTCACGCATCAACTGCACATAAACAAAGAGGAAGCACCTCGGCGATCAAGGTCATTACCACTGTCCATATTAAACAAGCAAAAGGGTTTTTTTTGGGGGGGGAGCGTTAAGCTACCATGATACTACATGTATGTCCATGCTTCACGTTTTTTGGCCAAGATATAGGAAAGTTTTCATGTGTGCACCAGGATCACCACTATATCAATATTAATAACATCATTCCCTTAAGACATTACTGCAACTTGTTCCTTGTTCAGCCTTACAAAAAAGGCAAGCCTGCCGTTTGACTTTCTCTCCTTCAACTTGTTTTCGAACAAGAAAAAGATTTCCGTTGTTTGCATCACATTCATTTTAATTAGAGATTATGGGCCTCGTAAAAGACACACATGCATTTTAATTTAATCTAATTACCTGAAAAGCAGGACTCTATCCATAACTGTCACTTTTTAATCATGAGGTTCTTCACAAGAGCAACAAAATAAGTGAAACAGGAGGACTTTCTCATGACGGAATCACAACCTCATGAGCAACATTGTTTTTTGAAAAAAGAAAAAAAAAATGTTTTTGCATTTAACGGGTATGAGCCACAACATTTCCAGTCAGCAAGAACCTTACAATATTTCCTATTAATCGCCATGCATAGCATGTATGCACACCTTTTAAGATACAGAAAAATATGTATCTGGAATGCATGGGGAGTTCTTTCACATTTGCCCCCAAACAGTCATGCTGAAAATCTAAGGCAAATTTTCATTTTACGGCCCGTCAGCTCCCTGATACAGAGCAAATGAATGCAGCAGCAAACAAATCTATCAAATCCTACATCAAAACAGCCGTGCTCTCTTTCTCCCTCGCTCTCTCTCTCTCCCTGTGACTTAAGGACACAGACATAGCAGAGCAGAGAAGTGAGGGAAGAAGAAGTGAAGAAAGGTTGTGGAGAGTACCGACTGAACCACCAAACCTGCTGACTTGAGGAAAGCCCGTAGCAAGTAAGCCCTCTGGCTTCAATCCCGTATAACCGCAAAGTCTGTTTAAGGACGGTTCCCCAAGCTCCCTCATGGTCCATATAGGACACCAGTTTGGTTGACACTACGTGGGACCTGTCTGTTGACCCTGTAATGTGTGTCTCCCTCCCAGATCCTCGAGCCAAACGTTTATTTTTGTCACCGACTTGGGAAAACAAGAAGAGCGTTCAGAGGCCTTGATGCGTGAGCGCGACAAATGAAAGTACAGGTTGGAGCAGCCACAAGTGCACTGACGTATAGGGCGGTCTCGGTTCAGTTCAATGCTTCTCCAATAGGCATTATGGTGGGTTGAAAATGTCAATTTCATGCCATATAGACTTTGATTAAAGAGCCTAATGGATACCTGTCGGGAACATGACAGGTTAATCAGTGTCTTTTCATAAAGCTTTTTGTCCATCGCCGCTTGAGTGTTTCTTGCCTTCAACGGGAATGGATAGAGAAAAAATGGAAAAGACATGCACAAGATGAGACATTAGAGCTTTAATTAGAGGCACACGTTTGAGCCGCTGTGTCTACCTCAGTGGATCCACTCAATGCACGCTGCATATTGATGTCCTCGAGTATGCTCTCAGGCACTTGGATTGTTCTCTGTCCTCAGGGCGTCGTTACATAACTTGACCTTTGATTTGAGATCGGTTGATGTAACAACGAGAAAGGTTGTCAGAGGTATACGTCACACATGTGGCCTCTACAGAGAACTCGGAGCCAACACATGCTCACACTTTTGGCCGTCGTTGGATAACAGTAATTTTTATACGTTTGAATTATAACTTCAGGACGTTTTTATTGCAAGCACTGATAAGAACTATTAAACTTAGGGTCTCTCTTCATCTGAGTTTTTTTTCTGCAAGTCACTGCACTTGAAATGATGACTTTGGAGAAATTAATGTGCTGCTGGTTACTTTCAAAAGGCTCAAAGTACTGTGAGGGGGAAATGCAATCAGTCATCAATTGCCATAAATTTCATTGCAGAGTGAAGAGAGACTGCCACCGTTGTGCTGACGCTGTAAAATAGTTTTGACAGAACGCAGGCTGGTTTTACAGTTATTTTTTTGCAATGAGCTTTTCCATTAGGGAAATATCTACTCCGAGTCTACACCTCTACAGAGGTGCAGAATGTGTATGTACTGTATGTGTTTATGTGTGTGCATTTGTGTATGCCAATGTGTATGATGGGTGTAATTTGCATACATCAAGCGAAGAAGCAAGCACAATAGGTAAGGTCATTTACAGTGAGACAAGTGCCACTGAAAGCCTTTAATTTAATAAGCCATAACTCATTGTGTCGCCAGGACATATTACTTGGTAAGCCGAGTGATGAATTGCACATTAAACACTATCAGAAAGTCTTTTTAATGAGCATGTGTAGTGAATCACATCATCTGCCACCTTACAGACACCAATAGAGCATCGACGCTCACGCAAAACCTTTTTTCAGAGTAACATGAAGTTATTACAAACAAATCGGGCACTTCAAAAAAAAAAAGAAAAGCTGGAAAACTGCATCAGAGATGACATACTGGTAGTATAAGATGGATGAATAAACTGGGTGAGTCAATTCGACCCATGATAATGATTTGATGTAGCTACAGGTGCTCGATATTACAGCTGTCACTGGTAATGGAAACTACGGAGTTTCACAAATAGAAAATCTTCCATGCAAATTGCTTTTTGATTTGCAAATGGGGCCATTGCCATGTATTGTCAATGTATTCCATAGAATTCTGAATACATTCTATAATCAATCATTTTTCTGAATCAATTATGTATCTATATCAAACAATATATACATTTTAACAAAACAATGTGCTCTCGACAGACTAGTTTACTGCGTTCATATACTGTGTCTGCACCACTCACAATGCTGAACAATATATAATCGAGAATAATGTGCTGTGTATGGCCTAGCTATCAATTAGGTAGTGAATTACAATATAAAGACCTTTCTTTGTTTAGATTTGTGTGTGATGTCATTTTCCCTGTACAGTATATGACACATTTTCCTTGTACTTTACTGTTCTCATTACCTCCACTAAGGATGGTATGTTTACCACTCGGGTTGTGTGTCTGTTTTTCGACAGGAAACTACCGGCCCAATTTTTATTAAAACTTGGTGAAACTTCAAGATAGTGCCCATCAAGTGTTGGAGCATTTTGGCCTTGGAGCTTTGCGCTCTCCGAGTGCCGTTCTATTCATTTAGTTGTTTCGTTTAGTTTTGCCGCTGTACGAATGACAAACAATTTAAACACATTTTGGGCATCAAAGTGAATTTAACTGGTCGCCATATTTTAAGCTTTCCATTTCCATGTTGCCAAATTACATTTGAAATGGCAGATTTTTTAAATAGGCACACAAAATGTATTATTTTGACAGGAGGTCAATGTCGGCAGAACAGCAACAGTACACAGACTCCCTCGCAGAATCGCTTTGCACCCCGTCACACCACCCCTACCCTCCTGCAAGTCCCCACCGCCCCAACCCAACCCAGGCAAACACACACTTTAATCATTTAGATTCCCATTATCACAGCTTCCCCTTCTCATTACTCAACCTAGTTCTCCTCACTGCTGAGCCATGAACCAAAATTAATTCATTACCTTGTCTTCGCCAAAAGATCGTTATCTTAGCAGGATTTGAGTCCTCATTTCAAACTCAAACATTTCACGTTTTTTTAAAAATATATTTTCTCACAAAACCTAGATTAATTAGAATAACTTCGATGAAACGGAGAAGAGACGGGGCACAATATAGCTGCTCAAGTGAATATGGCAAAGAAGAATAAGACTACAGACTGAGGCAATTTCATTGAGACAGCAAAGTGTGACTGGGGGCTTCCCATCTACAGCAGGTTGTCAGTCACAGAAACCTGTGCCTAGCGGCTTTGAACACTGTGTGCGACCATGCTCGGCTTGTTCTTTTACTCTCGGCTTCACTCTCCCCCTCCTGCCACCAATTTTCCTCCTGCTTCAGCGCATTTCACATCTAGGGGAAAACAAACAAGCAATGTCATTCCTCTATTATTTGCCAGAAAGCCCACTACTCAAGTCTTGACACTTGCATAATGAGAAGTAGATGTACATGAAGTCCCTTCTCAGACGAGAGCTCTATTAAATGATCTCCATCACCAGCCCGAGGAGTTTGAGGAGTTTGTTGGATAAGGAAAAATACACATGGGTAAAATGTACGGATATTTGCTCCAGCACAACGGCACATATGTCATCTGCATTGTATGTCCCTTTAAAATACTTTTCACATAATTTGTTGACAATTTATACATATCTTTGCAGTTACCTAATCTGCACCTCATTTTAGCATACTAGCTACAAAAGATGCAGTTGGGCACGTTAGGGTGAGTTTACAAGAAAATATGCTGGGTTTGGGACTTGGTCAAAAAGTGACAAAGTAGCAACTGTGTGTATATTTGCGATGGTCTAGCATAGCATAAGTGGTATTAACTGATAAATGGATTGCTTCATTAGTCATAACCGCAGTCACACAACGCTACTGATTATGTTCAGGTCCAATGCAATGACCATTGGGCTATCCTGAACCCAACTACTTTGACTACTTTCACAAAGGTCTATGCCAAACGTTAACCGATCGTTCCTGCCTTAACTTAACCAGCTACGCACGGCAAGTTCTGTCCATGAAATGGATTCATAATTGAGCGGGAGAGTCGGCCCCTCTCCTGAAGCGTAAAGAAGAGCTGTAAAAATGTCAGAGGAAACCGACATTTCTGGTTTATATTTGCCAAGAAATTGCCTTATATCTCCAGTGTGGGAGCTTTTTGGATATGACCAGGGAGTCATATGAACTGCAAAATAAATGATTTAGAGTCGCTGATCCCTGCTAATGATACATTGTGAACCACAAATCTGTGTTGCAATCTGCAGTAGAGCTGACTTTGGCGGCAACAACTAAAAGCTGTTGGTATAACATATGGAAGTTAGGTTTAATAGCAATATTCAGATTAATCGTTGTAAAAAACGTAAAACTGTGATATTGGAGGAACAAATTTTCATATTTTGAAATCCCTAGCTGGGTGGTGCTGATTGGCTCTCATGGGTGGGTGCGGGTTGTAAATAAAATGCAGACCTGTGCACCACGGCAACAACTTTTCAACACATAATTTCTCTCTACAGATGTTAGCATTAAAACATATACCCCAACGCCAACTTTGGATACTCTTTTTCCCCTTAGATGTAAAACTGCTGCTTTGGCATGTAAATATAGAAACAGTCTCAGGCGGCTCAACATCGATGCTCTCTGGAAAGCAAAAAAAAAAAAAAGGGAAAAATTAATTGGGAAACTCTGGGCTAGAGTGTGATTGTGACTTTGATCAATGACTGGGGAAACTCATTACCAGCGTGGGCCAGTGCGTGAGGCGGACCCTAATTGTGTGCCAGTCTGTAATTCTGTGCTGTAATTGACAGCTGGATGAAGCAGGTGTGCCCAGTAACACTGGGGCGCGATGAGAGAGACAAAGGAGAAAGGGACAGTGAGATCACAAGTGTGTGAGGAAAAGGGAGTGATAATGGATTAAGAAAGGCAAAGGGAGATTCTTACCACTCCTTGGCACAGATAACTAAGGCTCTGGAGATGGAGAAAAGGTCCTAAATGAATGTATTGGTCCAAAAGTAGATCCTCGAAGTTGAATATTTGGTCTGGATCTATACACTTGCATATTAGTAAGATCTGTTTGGCTAATTTGTGTGGCGGCCCAGTGTTTTATTATTTGTTGTTAGGCAGGATGGGTTGTACTTTTTGTTGCACCAATCCAATGCACCGGATTAGTATTGGCCCCAATAATGATCTTGTGGGGATGGAGTGTCAGCCATGGGGAATGACCGTTTTCCTCATTAATGTCATTATAAAATGTGTTGTTTCAGAATCAAATGTGATGGTGGGCCAATGAATCCCACACTTTAATGTATATAGTTTGTATTTATTTTAGGGAAGGTGAAACCACGTATTGAATCAATACCCAGTATCAGTTGATATCCTAATTTAAAATATCAGAAAAAAAGAGAGATAGAGTTGTATTATCATCGTGCATCTCTGATTTTTCTTGAAGTACTTTTACACACAGGTAAGTGTAAAAGCATAAGTTTGAAAAATAGAAACATATTGCGATAATACTCCCCATTTGCAGGTGGTGACAGCTATAACGTTGTTGCAGCTATTACTTTCCTACCCTGTAACATTGCTATGAATCTACAGATCTCATCTGCTGCTGCTATGACTTTATTTTCAAGGTACTGTGGGCCGGCATGTATATAATGCTGGGCTGGCAATGACTGAACGGCTCCCACTTGTGGGGAGTCCGCAATGAGCTAAATGTGAGTGACTTCAGTTGTAAGTTGCAAGCTTGTTTAATGATGCAATAAAAAAAGCAGTGTCCAAACAAGGCCTGCCTTGTTGCTTAAAGTGATACACCAGTTCATCAAGGGTTTTTTTTGTCATCTTTTGGCAAGCTCCTATAGGCCAGGGGCAAAGAATGTTGAATTCAATCAAGCACACCATAATTCCTTGCAATGTACGAGTGGGGCTGACTCACAGGCTTCTAATGGTTGCTCATAATCAAGTACCATGATTATGCACTTGGGGAAGTGGGCACACACTGAAAATCCTTTGGAGATGTCCTTTCCCTTAGAGCTAAGTACACTCATTACCTTGTGACAGCGGGTATGTGGGTGCTTCATTAGCTTTTATGCCGGTTTGCCTGTATTTGCTCATAGTTTTTTCTGATTTCCATAGAGTGAAAAGGCACCAAAAGAGCCCTTGAGTGTAATATTTTGACGGCTGCGCGCCGGCTATGAGGTGGCAGAAAAGTCTCAAACTATTGCAATTGCAAGTTTCATGCTCTCTCACTCCAAGCAAGAAATAGGACGGGTAATTCTGTAAAACCAAAACCATTCATTTCAACTTAAATAGTTCAACATAACACACAATACGTGAAAACTTCAGTCAAACACAAACAACAAAAATAAATGTTCTGATTAAAATAGACCTTTTTGACATTTGAAGATGGTACTTTTGATAGGTCATGGTCACCACAAAGTAAACTAAACCTCTTAGGATCCTTTTATCGTCGACTAATTCTAATGTCAACCCGTCCGGTAGAGACTTGACTGTGGCTCGAGGCCAGACGGTGGATGACATCCTCCACATGGCGATCTACATTAGATATACAGACAGATGCTTCAGCCACACAGACTCATTAGCGAGGGCCATCAAGGTTCTGAACCAGTAACTACAACTTTGACCACAGCCATCTGTACCCTAAAAACATTGTGCATCCATTTAAAGAGAAGTATTAAATCAAATGTAGTGTTAACTGACACTTTAACTCATTGAAATACTCAAATATGATGGCTAAGGTCATTTCTAAAAGCATGAATGTATCTGACAGCCATTGTTTGAAAGTATTATAACAGCTACACGCATCGTCGTGCTCATCAGAAAGCAAGATCTAAAAGTCTCGAAAGTTTGGTTCTGCAGTTTTCAACATTAACGATGGTAGTTACGATTCAGACTTTGCAAATGTCTGCATACGAATGCACACACACAAACGCTCACACCATAGCCTTGAGGCAGAGGGGAAGATGGATTGCCACTAAGTGTCTTCTGAATCATATTACAGTCCATAGATTAGATCCATTATAGGTAAACCTCCTGGCAAAAAGATTAGTCTAATTAGTTCTTTCTTTCTTCAACTATGCTTGTCTTTGGTTGGACACATTCATGATGCATTGCCTCATCCAAATTTGGAGAAGCAAGTGGAAATGCCACTTCAAATCGAGTGTTTTACATCTCCCAATCTGTTTACCCTTGTCATCATAATGAGACTTGAAATACCTAAATGGCTCTCGAAACGATTTATCGATGACGATTCGCTAAATATTTGTTTGAGAAAGCTCGGCCACAAAAAAAAAAAAAGGAAACAGCTGAGCTGCTCTGACTCTCACATCAAAGACATCTTCCATCAACTTAGAGACTTTTTACCCCCTCAAAATATGTATTTGATGATACTCATCTCTCACTTCTAAAATAAGCAGACAGATGCCTGACAAATGTCCTGATATCTATCAAAGTACTATCTCCATGTCTTGTTTTTTTTTTTCCCTATCCATGCAGCTGCGACAATACATCACAGCCGTTGATCCCTACTGTCTAAATGTCTGCTGAATGTCACACACAAGTGAGTGTTCTGGAGATGCATGTGTGGTATGCGACATCTTGGTGCTCGACCATGTGAAATGCACGCAGATATGTGCGGAGGGCACTCCTGAGGTTTGTATGTGTGTATGTGTGTGTGTGTGTGTGTACACATCTGCGCACAAGCCTTATCCAGAAAGGGATAAATCCAATCCATTACCTGGCGGGGCTCAGGGCAGTTCAATCGATGGCACTCTCAGTGGCTGCTGATGAACTTCCCTCTCTGACAAGGTGTATCATTCAGACCTGTCGCAGAGCAAGACTGTCTGGCATTTCAAAGCACGAATGAAACTGAAGGTTGATTTTTTTTTGTCTAGGTAAACTGAGCAGACCGTGAATACACTTCTGTAAGTGTATTTATGGTCCGCAACACATTTGCGTTTTCTCAATGATTTCTCCGCCACCAGTAACTTGATGGCAGTAAGCGATGTGGAGCCGTCACGTACCTTGGCGTAGCGCTCAGCACTCTTGAATGCATGTATTATCAATTCATGCACGGGTCGAACATAAACTGTAATTATATTCAATCACACTGAATAAGAATGCACTGAATACCGTGCTTCTGGCATGTCGAATCTGTTCTCATCTACAAGCGTATTTTCTTATCATCTGGCTGCCACTTCCCTTCAACCCGAAAAAAAAACCCTGAGAAGGATGGAGAGATGGCGGAGCAGTCAGTGTGAAAGAGGAGGAGGAGAAGATCAAATGGCAGGGCGGTTATGAGATGTGTGTCTGATGCCTTTTCAGACTGCGCTGTTTTGGCCGCCGCACCAGTCAATCACGATTACAATGGCGAGGAGAGATGGGAGCAGTGGTGCAGAAAGAGCAGGAGTGATAATTACAATGCAAGGGACAAGATAATGGGAACACGCTGCACTCTCCCAATCATTTCATGTATCAGCTGCCGACTGGACCCCCCCCCACCCTCCCCTCCTCACACCCCTCCTCTCCTTACTGACAACCAGCAATCACAGGTCATATTTGTGAAATCCAAAATGGATTAATTTGATGAGAGCAGTGGGGGTTGTGATCCATCTGTGTACGCACGTGTTTTTGTGCACAGTTTTGTCAAATGTCAAAGAATATTTACTTGTACTTTTCAACGTGAAATAAGCACATGAGCATGGCATTATCATTGCAGCGGGAGGAGGCAAAGGGCCGTGAGCATCGACGTGTGAGCAGCTGTTACATCGATGACACAAGGCATCCCCAATCTCTCATTACAATTTGGGCATTTACATCTAAAAGATTGAAAGTCATTTACTTCCACATGTTTTTCTCAAAAGCGTATCATAATTATAATCCAACAGGTTATTCCATCTTTTTCTTCCCAACTATAGTGTCTTTAATCTGTTTTCAACCACACATATCTTCGTCGTGCACTACTGCTTAAACCTGGCTCTCATTATGTGTAGTCCTTCACCATGCTAGAAGCAGTACATGCTATCCCACTGCTTCTCTTAAGTATAGTCAGCTGAGAACATTAATCATAGGCTCGTCTAAATTAAATTAACCATAAAGCGTAAAGAGGCTTAATGAAAATTAAGTTGTTTATGATGTGCATGATTACAAGGGTATCTCCTCTGTACTGGAAGTACTACAGATGAGCAATGGGATTTCAGCCATTTGAAAAAGGGACAACTCTGATCACTCAGTTGATGCCCAAAAGCAGTCGAGCAAAGTATATAAGCACAATCAATCATAGCACTGTTATTGAGGGAATTTGTATTTATTTATTAGCGCTACATCGAGTGGGCTGAACAAAAATTGTATTTTTGTTGTGTATATATTTGTTTTATTACACCTTTGAATTATGGCATGTGTAAACTCTATTTTAAGATGAAACAAACCAATAATAAGTCATGTTAGCCAATAGTATGGAACTATGTAGTATACTATATATTAGCTCTTGCCCAAGTGCAGTGTTAGCAACAATATTTCCAGTGCTAGTGCAAATTATGCTGCCTAAAAACACCTGTATTAAGCTGAATCATTTCAGCCATGCAAAGGAACCATAGAACAAAAACAAAAAAAAACACACTGAATAGTAAAAGTCTTTGAGAGCATTAATTGTGTCTGCTTGCACAATGTCAATCAACTGATCCTTGCCACCAAAGCTGTTCACACAAAAACATGAGTGGATGTTGGAGATTACAAATTGGTCTGTTTAAACAAGTTTCAAAGATAAGGTTGCTTTTCCTCCTTGGCATCAAACAAATGACAAAGTTGCAAAACCATTTCATGCTTTAGCAAAACGGAGCACACTTTAAAGAGACTGAAGGGTGGATTACCTTGTTACCTTCATATGCAAAGTTGCACTCTAACACACAATAGAATCCCACAAGAGAGCTGCGCTCCCAGAATGCAGGGGTACGTGTTGATACTACAGTCTGAATAAGTAGGATGGGAACCAGAGCCTTCAGCCTTCAAGCTCCTCTTCTGTGGAAGCAGCTCCTAGTTTCAGTCCAGGAGGCAGATACACACGTAAGAGTATAGAGCTGGCTCAGGTTTGCCCTGGTCCAGCCTGCTGTAGGCCTCGGCTGCCGGGAGCTTTCCTCGGATACACTGAGCTCCTCTCGCCGCTTCTCTCTCATTGCTAACTTTGCTAATTGAGTCCTTGTACTTTCTTACGTTTTTCCATGGTATGTGGTTACATCTGGACTGTGGCCCTGGCTGGCACCTGCTGGCACCTACTGCTACTATTATTATCATCATCATTAGTCACATTTATATTAGAATTACATTAAAGCTGTCCATCCTAGGAGAGGGATCCCTCCTCTGTTGGTATGTACACATGCACAGACAAAAGGAAGGTTGAAGAGAAAGAGACCACACAGTTAAAGCTGCCTGAGGGAGAAGGCAGAGCTAATCCGTGGTTATCAACACTTTTAAGCCTGCAGACTTCAGAGCCATTTGCAAACGCTCTCCATTTCTATTTCGCCTTCCCTTTTTACTGGCACGCAAAAGATGGTCGCGTTTCCACCTGAATCCGTGACAGACTACTGCGAGGGGAAGCTCAGTAATGGTTTCCAGGGAGACAGCAAAAGCAATGCCCCGAGATGCACAAGGATACAATGCGTCACGCCCCATTTCTGCTCCCAGGCACCAGCCCGAGTAGCAAGCTTCTACTTGAACCCGTGTTCGTCACATCATCTCAGGCAGTAACAACCGGCGATACTGTTCCCACCCGCTGATGAGCGTCCGAGTAATATACGGCCATCCTGCAGCCTTTTAAGAGATATTCCAGTTTATTTTTTAGGGCAATTGTGTAAAACTAAATCAAGTCAGAAAATAATGTAAATGTGTTCTAAAAATGTCAACTCTACAGTTGTTTTAGTCCCTGGATTTCTATAATAAAGTAATAATTTACCCATGAAAATAAAATCATATTCCAAAAGGGGCATCCGAATTCAAAGAATATGTTAGTCCTGCTACTGCAATCCTTCATCAGTGCCCCTTTGAAATATTAAACTATTCTTCATGTTTATGTTTTCCAGCATCAAGCCCACGACTGACCTTCAATTATTTTAAAGCATTTATAGAATACATTTGTGATAAATAAATCAAATGATGATGTTTTTATGATTTCTATAAGTATATTAATGGTTCTCCACTGAAACCATAATGGTTAACATGTACTACACATGCAACATGTTAAATAAGTGTGTGAGTTCATCATAAACACTTAATTTGCCAGAAAAAGTCAAAGGAGTATGTTGTAAAAACAATGACAGTGGACACATCTGTGGCATACATCAAAATAAATTGTTGCCACAGCACAACCTTGCATTAATTTTGCTTTGTAACATTCTGACACGCACGTTTATAGAAACCCAACTGAATCAATCCAAATGATCCAACAACAATTTCAAGTAGCAGACAAGCTATGTCACAAGTAAGAACTAATCAAAAGAGGAATTGGGTCTCAGTCCCTCTCAACAATACAAGATTCTGCACAGACAGACAGACATCATCTTTCAAAAGGCTTGATCTTTATGCATATTAACAGTTTAATGTTAACTCAAATCATCAAAGCAGAATCAAATCAAAGCAGAAAGAGCATGTGAACATTTTTTACTTTTAAACGATTTGTTCGGGTCAAAACACCAACATTTAATGACCTCTGTGAAAAGCAGGAAGATTATGGAAGGCAAAAAGAATAATTCTCAGCTCAAGAAGGGATTACATTTTCAAATTGCAATTAAAAACATTTAAAAGTGAGAGAAAGAAAAAGTTAAAAGCAAGCACATATTAATGAAAGACACATTTCAAATTCAGTATCGTCTCCCTCTTACTCTGTACATTTTCCTCTCATCCTAATCCTTGTAATAGCTCAGAGTCTAAGCTTCCTTCTTGTACAATATTGATTTGTTGCAGGTGAGGGAAGACGATAGCGGTCTGTTGCAGGTGCAGAGAAATAAACAACACGCCTGGAGAAGGCAACAAACACAAACAGCAGCATCATGTCGTCGTAGAATGCCGTGTATTGAATTTGACATACGACAGAGAGGGAAACATCATGAAGTAAAACGTCAGGAGATGGAAATGAGAAAGATGGAAAGGCACGCAGCAAGTGCGGCGTACAAAAGAAAAAGTGCTGCTATATCTTTTTTTTACTTTCCAAAAGAGAGCTCGTCCCTCTCCCTCCTGTGCTGCCGTTTCATTGCACCATGCAGTCATTATTGTGACTTTGTTTCATGCAGGCGAGGAAGAGGTTCGGAAGTGGAAGTGGTAGAAACAGGCAAGTGGGTTTTGCCAACAGCCTCGGGCGGGACCGAATAAAAAGACAATACTTTGATGCCCTCTAGTGATGAATTATGATAACGACACTCTGAGTCAAATATTCTGCCTAGGAACTTTTAAATTATTTTGGCTTTTTTGATATAAAGATCTGGAGCTGGGAAAATATTTGCATGTGCCGCTTTCAAAACACCCGCACAAAATGTGTCTGATAAAAAAAAAGGATATGTTGTTATATCTTGCACCAGAAAAATTATGATATTGCAAAGAAAGTCCTTTAGCAAGTTAACAAGCAAAACTTGAAAAAGTAGCTATTGCCATCAATGCACCATGCAGCGTCTACTGTCTGTTCATTAACACCCTCTCAAGTCTGAACATTTGGCAAATCCCTAGAACAGACTACACTACTGCTGTACTTCAGCCTGCTCATATTTAGGAATCCACCGACCTCACAGGGTCCCATTTCTTAAATCTTCCGAAGCAATCAGATTTCACACTTTCTTCTCCCCCAAGTAAGAGGGGCCACTACCCATAATCCTGTTCCTACTGCTTGTCAGGATGACAACAAGAACAGGGAGGCCTGTGGGCTGTGTGCACATGTTTGTGTACACAACTGGACCAGGGTGTAGTCCACTGAAGAAGAAATCCAGACAAGACGGAAAAAGCAAAAAGACGTCAAAGCAAGAAGCACCTTGAGGCAAAGAAAATAACACATTTGGTCAAAAAACAGTGACACAAAATCACAAAAAAAATGTTTTCTTTAAATTTGATGGTTTCAAAAGCAACCCAACATTGATCTATTTAAATTGGCTGACATAAAAATGACCCTGCCACATTGTCAATCCCTCCATCTTAAAATTAAAGCTTTTCATCAAAGCCAGAGCAATACAAATCATAAACATACAAAAATTCATTAGTTTACAAATGCCGTTGCCTCCGCTTTAGCATTAGCACTGGAAAATATACATTTCAAGCTTTTTAAAAATGTGTGTATACTGGCTTGTTTTACCCACGCAAAAAACACCATTACCAAAGGCTAGTTTAAATGTCCATCGCTCCGACAGCCACTCGGTTGAAAGGCTCATGCAAATAATCTCTGCATTCACAAACACACAGTCTGTGTGTGTTGTGTGCTAATTGCTGTGAACAAACATGGACTACGCTCCAGCGATCAATGTCTTACAATAAAGTATTTTATAAAGCAACTTAGGACTCAGTCACACCAGAATGTGGAAGAAAAAGAAAAAATTCCTTCATTCAATATTTTGAACGCACAAGCTCAATAACTAGATTGCAGTTCACAGGAACATTTAAGTCGGCTGATCGATCATGTATCCTCACCGCCAAAGCACAACACAGGTCTTTCTCTGCAATTTCTAGTGAAAAATATTATGGATTCATCATAGCATACTAATGTGCCAAAGCTGTTCTTTCATCTTCCTGTAAATACGGTATCAGAAGCTTGCCAACTCATTCGTGCTATTTCCAATGGAAGTAACACATTTAAGAAGAATGCAATTACTAAACGAGAGATTGTTCCATTTTTTACAAAATCATGTGACCACTTTGTGAAAGATCAAATCTGTCAAAACTGTTAGCTGATGCTATGGACTTTGTTGCACAGTAGACATTTGAAAATTACACAGACTATGATCCTATTCATTTTATTTTTGTTTTACTTGCTGAATGGCTACAATAAAGATGTATATGTCAATGTGCATCACAGTGAGTGTTGGCAGTATGAAGC